>NW_028270142.1:28610641-28940540 GCF_037043375.1 Chiloscyllium plagiosum | reverse complement strand
ACTTTTCCTCATGAGGTAACCTGCTAATTCCAGATATTAGTCCAGTAAGCCTTCGTTGAACTGCTTCCAATGCATTAACATCCTTCAGTAAATATGGTGACCAGTACAGTACACAGTACTCTAGATGTGATCTCACCAATGCCCTGTCTAACTGAAGCAAATTGCACTTTAAATAATGGCAGTGTTTGCTGACATCAGTAACAGTAGGCAATTATCTATTTGTGCTGACTGGGGAATGCATCATTCCAAGCACTGACGTCATCACGTAGACTTTATGTGGTGCCATGTGTAAGTGCATTACAGCACACACACAGGGAAGAGCACGCTGTTTTGAACTGGGGTTCCACAGTGGGAAAGAGATGCTGGATATTGGGGAAGCCCTCAGAGTGAACAGAGAAGAGGGTCAAGACCTGGGAGGTTGGGGTTGGATGTGACAAGAAGAACCCAGAAGCCAAGAGACCGCCTCCTCCTCTGTCTTCTTTTCCTCCACCCCCAATGCCCAGCTATCCCCCTCCATCTCCCCTCTGGTTCTCTCCTAGATCTTGACCTCTACACTGCCTCCCTTTTCCCAGATTTTCCCTATCTCTTACCCCTACACCCCTAGTCCCAATCTCTTACCCCTACACCCCTAGTCCCCCTAGTCCCAAACTCTCTTTCCCCACCACCTGATCTCCTTGATCCCTCTCCACCCAGTCCCGATCTTGTTTCCCCAGCCATCCCAACGTCCCCCACTCCCAAAACTCCACCTGCATCTCCCGAAAACTGCACATTCACAATTTAAAGCCGATGCCATGATGTGGAAGAGCTGGTGTTGGACTGGGGTGGACAAAGTCAAAAATCATATAACACCAAGTTATAGTCCAACAGGTTTATTCGAAAGCTAGTACTCCCAAATAAACCTGTTGGACTATAACCTGGTGTTGAGTGATTTTTAACTTAGCACAAATGCGTTAGTGTTAACAAACACAGCCTTAGATTCTACCAATTACTTTTGCTGCTTATTAAAGAATACCAGAAAGATATAGTCAAAGATGTTAATGCTTTTTTTCAGCACCTGGAACTGATTTTCTCTTTGGTTATTATTACATGTCCACAGTTTGACTTAAAATTGATAAACCCGTTGTTGGATTGAAATTGCCTTTTATAAACCACCTATATTTTTCTGTCACTATATATTAGTATAACCACCAGGATCAGGTGATGCTTTAATAACATGGATCCATCATTCAATTTCAGATGAAATCCTAAAGAGATTTGATCTATGTTTCTATGGTTTTAAGTGGACCAGCAACTGTTTTATGAGGCATTCCCTGGAACAGAGCTTTCAAAGCCTCAGTGGGGTTGTGAGGTGAGATTGTGGGGTCACAGCTTTGAGGCAGCAATGGCTGGAGCTCAGACTGAATGTTCACAGCCGTGAGTCCTTTCAATCCCCTTTATCTTATCTAGTGGTTATGTGGCCTAATAGACAGATCTTTTCGAGGTCTGATTGCTGCTGCAAAAATATTGAAAAGGTACGTTCATTTCTTTCAACCAAAATCCCTACATCTTAAACTATTCCCATCAGGCTCAGGATCAAATCTGCCATTCCTAGCCCCTTCCACCCAGAGTCTTAAAACCCCCTCCCTGCCCCAACAGGGTCACATGAGCATGAGGTGTGAGAATTGTTTGATACCAAGAAGCACTACTCAGAGCCCAAGAGATTAATTCAAGAGGACTAGCAGCTAATCCCAGTGTGCCCAATTTGTTTTTCATGCAGAAGATCAATGCATGCTCATAGTAGTTTGTATCACGTGGAGTGAAGATGCTTCACTGCTTTGATGAAGAATCATCTAGACTCGAAATGTTAGCTTGCTCTTTCTCATGGATGCTGCCTGACCTGCTGTGATTTCCAGGAATTTTGTTCTCGAGTGAAGATGCTTGATCGCTTTGCATATTGTTTGTCTTATAAATGATCAGCTGCCATCTATTTACTTGAGTCGATAGACACAGGAGTAGGCCAGTCAGCCTGTTGGGCCTGCTCCCCCACTTAGTACAGTCATGGTTAATCGATCATTTTGGTGTCCTTTACCCACACTCTTTCCATAAGCCTTCCTCCATGCACTGTTAGTCAGAAATTTATCAAGCTCCAAACAGACTCAAAGACTGGCCTTCCACTGGTGTCTGGGTAAAATTTGCAAATTTCTGAGTAAAATATTTTCTCTTGAGCTTTTTCTAAACTGGGGGCTTTCTCTTATTTTTAAATTATGCTCTCTGTTTCTAAACTCCCCAGTGAGGGGAAACATTTCATCTGCATCTAAGCTGGCTGTCCCTTCCAGTACGTTATAGGCTTCAGTCACCTCTCATTCTTCTAGAAAATGCAGGCCCAGTTTTCACAATCTGTCGTCTTAGGACAGTCCCACCATCCAATGAACAAGTCTGGTGAAACTTCTTTGTATCCCCTCCATGGCATAAATATCCTTCTGGACACCAAACTTCTATACAAATGAAGCAAGATTTCATTACTCCTTACTCAGTTCCTCTTGCAATAAAGACTTCAATAAAGACTTGCAATAAAGTATTCCATTAGTCTTCCCAATAGCTTTCTATATGTTAGCCTTCAGTCACTTATTGAAAATTTACCTTTCAAATCTTTTTTTCATTTTCTAACCTCTTACCATTTAAGAAATACTCTGAACATCTGTTCTTCTCATGGATAACCTCTCATTTTACTACATTATATTCCATCTGCCATTTTAGTGGGCGGCACGGTGGCACAGTGGTTAGCACTGCTGCCTCACAGCGCCAGAGACCCGGGTTAAATTCCCACCTCAGACGACTGACTGTGTGGAGTTTGCACGTTCTCCCCATGCCTGTGTGGGTTTCCTCCGGGTGCTCCGGTTTCCTCCCACAGTCCAAAGATGTGCAGGCCAGGTGAATTGGCCATGCTAAATTGCCCGTAGTGTTAGGTAAGGGGTAAATGTAGGGATATGGGTGGGTTGCGCTTCGGCGGGGCAGTGTGGACTTGTTGGGCCGAAGGGCCTGTTTCCACTCTGTAATTAATCTAATCTAGTCAAAGTTTGTCAATCTGATCTTGAAACACACAATTTTTCCCATTTAATAAATTAGATTAGATTAGATTACATTACATTACAGTATGGAAACAGGCCCTTCGGCCCAACAAGTCCACACCGACCCGCCGAAGTGCAACCCACCCATCCCCCTACATTTACCCCTATACCTAACACTAGGGGCAATTTAGCATGGCCAATTCACCTGACCTGCACATCTTTGGACTGTGGGAGGAAACCGGAGCACCCGGAGGAAACCCACGCAGACACGGGGAGAACGTGCAAACTCCACACAGTCAGTCGCCTGAGTCGGGAATTGAACCCGGGTCTCTGGCGCTGCGAGGCAGCAGTGCTAACCACTGTCCCACCGTGCCACCGTAATAAAGTGATGATTATTAGGAAAATGGCTTTGGGCCATCATTTGGCAAATATTTTTACCAAGGTGGGGTGAGCTTTTAAGAAGTGTCAAATAGCAGATCTTGATTTTTTTAGAAGATATTTTTCCCTTAATGTGTTGGTCGCTTTTGACCACATAATACCCATTACAGTGGGAATTTTATAAGGCCAGATCACAAAATTTCACAAACGCTGCTCTGGAATAAACCACCACAGGCTGAAACTTATTGATTTTTTGGCTAAGTTAGAGTGTGTCAAGTTTTGATAGTGATTCTGACCACGAGGCCCAGTGAATTTTCTCGCCGTATCTTAGCAAACTCACTGCATTAATTGATATTCCACTCCTTATGGTGAGCATTACATCTGGTTTATACCCCATTTTACCACATGCTGTTCCCGGAGCTCTCACTGGAGATCCCAGAACTGACCAGCATCCCTGGCGCCAGCACCATCTTTCAAAGCCCATTTGTGCACCTGGACAAGTGCTGTCAGTCCACAGTTGTCCTGCATGGTTCCTGACATTTTCCCAGCTAGACAGAGGAAAATTGGCCCCCAGTTTATGGGCAGGGAGCTGGTGCACAGGTGGGACTTCCTCCTGCCCCAGGACCAGCAGTATATCAGACCATGCCAGTGCAGGTCTGAGGTTGCATGGAGTCCACTCTGGTTTCCGAGTTGGGTTTTTCGAACAGCTAGTTTGTACAGTGAGGTTGGTAAGATCATAACCCATGACAAGTCGGACTATGAGCGATGTGTTTAACAAGCAATAATGATCACAGATGGGAGCTCACAATTGCCTGGCAAGAATGTGGTTAAGCTGCCTGAGGAAAGTGTACAAAATGTGATGAGATAAGCTCAACAGAGACATGAAATTCACCAAACATCCCACCCAATTCTACCAATCACCTTGGCATAGTCCTCAACATTCAGAGCCTGATAAGATTGCAACTTGAAAGATGAATAAAACTTGATTTGTATGGTTCTTTCTACATCACATCTTCCTCTCTGTTTAGAGTCTCCTTACGGTGAATCAGCAGTGTAGGAACTGATGTATAGAAAACTATTTGCCACACTCTGTGGTGTAGTGTGTTGGTGCACCATCATTACAGTAAATATTTAAAAACTGATTGTGCTTCTCAAAGTTACAACTGGAATATAAATTTCCTTATTTGCTCCTGTTAATTTGTACAAATCTAAATTTGTAAAATTTTGGATCTACTAATATATAAGGTAAGAAATGTACATGTAACAATATGATGTTGTTCCAGTGTCACCTGCACAGTGCCTGATTCTGTCTTACCTTGAGTGCAAGAGCCATGTCTAATGCCCTAATTTGATTTTGCAGTTTTCACTGTTCACAAATGAACAATAATTCATACTCCAAAGCAACTGTAACTTACTGATAAAGCATTGTAAGCATTTTTTTGTTATCTTTATGCTATAGATTTTGCTCAATTTCAAATGTCTTTTAGTGCAAAAAACCAGATCAGCATTTCAAGCCGTATTTGAAGATGAACCTCCCAAAACGTTTACATTATGCCAACAATAGAAGAATTGAAGATGTCCATTTAATGGTAGAGAGGAAGTGGCAGGTAGCAAGGTACTTAAATAAATTACACTTGTAGCATAAATACTAACACAACTACTAGATATTTGAAGCAAAAACACTGCTAGAGAAATATAACAGGTCTTGTGGTGTCTGTAAAGGGACAAACAGAACTAATATTTTGATGAAGAGTCACTGGACTTGAAATGTTAACTCTGCTTTCTTCCCATAGATGCTATCAGACCTGTTAAGTTTCGCTAGCACTTTCTGTTTTTGTTTCAGATCTATACCTTCTGCAGTTTTGCTTTATTTCAATGTTTCCAGTCTAGACTTCTGAAGAAAGGTCACTGGACTCAAAATATTAAATTTGTTTTTCTCTCCACAGATGCTGCCACACTATTTTTTTGACCAGCGCACTGTTGTTGTACACTAAAAACATAGCCTGCTTATTTCTGTTTTATGGTAAATGTTTGACCACCATGGAGTTAGTACTCCTTGAAAAGTTTTAATTCTTTTCTGTAAATGAATATCCAAAATTTGGCTATAATTCTTACACTGAAGAAGGGCTAATGCCCGAAACGTCGATTCTCCTGTTCCCTAGATGCTGCCTGACCTGCTGCGCTTTTCCAGCAACACATTTCCATCTATAATTCTTACACTACATTGTGTACAGATTTTGGATTGTGAGAGTTTAGAATATCAGTCTCTTACTTCCTATATACTCCCCTGTAAACTATGATGGTGCTATTATGTGTTTTCTATATTAACCTTCAGTATAATTTGAGCTGTTTTTTAAACTGTTATTTGCAATATTTTCACTTTTGTATGGACTACAATATATATTTGTTCACAAAATTACTCTCTGTTCAGATAAAATCTACATGGGCCCTGTACCCTGATTATTTGACATTGTCTGGTGCTTTTAGATTAAATTATGTTGGCACCTTTAATGTTTTTCATAAGTTACAGGCAATTTTACATTGTGAAATAAAACTGACCACATGTATGGTGTTGTAATTTTGACACTTCCTTGAGTTGAATATTGTAGCTCCCTGCAAGTGCGACTTGAGCTGGGCAATATATAAAATAAAACAGCCTTCCAGCCCAACTCCTGAACTGCGTTATATTAATAGGACGGGGAGGGGAGGGGTGCAGGTAACTGTGACAGGCATTAGGTCTGTGATGAAGTGGTTAAAATCAGGAATGTTCAAGTACTATATTCCCTCTAATTTTTGGGCTGCTGTATGAACCTGCAATGTCTATGCGAGACAGGAACTTCTAGAATTAGTGGTCAATGTGTCCATTGTGCATTGACCCTCTGAGTAGCTGTGAGGGAACATTGTTCAAGAGGCCAGAATTGGAGGCTTGCAGACATCCTAGAGGCTTTTGGGGCTGGGGGAGATTAGAGATGTCAGCAGGTGTGAGGCCAGGGAAGACTTTTAAAACATGGATGAGTATTTTAAAATCTAAGTATTAATTAACTGTGCACCAATAAAGGACTGATGATTGAACGGGACTTGGTTCAAGTTAGCATATGGGCACTATTGTTTTGATGAATATCAGAGAGATGTTCCTCTGTATCTTTCTTTGGACAGAATTCAATATATAGAGATATCATTTTATATTGTATTTTGAAATTAGTGTAGAAGAAGAACAATCTAATGATGAGTGAGTGTTTGCATTTAGAAATACGTCCCATTCTGCAAAATGTCTTGTAATCAAGAAATAGACAAAATTTGCATTATTGCTTTTGATTTATATTATGTTAAATAATACAATGAACCATTCATACAGGAAGTTTCATGACCAGAAAACACTACTGCAGGCCATTTGATCTCCATATGTTTAATGTATTTTATTTTGTGCTTTAAAAAAAATCATAGGTTAACTTTCCTTTCTGCTTTCAGGAAACCAATGGAAGTTACCAGAAAGCTCTCAGGAAAATGCAATTTTCAAGGCGACCATGGCTATGATAATAAAATTAATAGTATGCAGGTAGGAATTGTGCAGATTTGTTTGGAATGTTTTACTTTTCAACTACTCCTTCAACTCTAACTTTAGAACATGTCATATCACATGATAGTACTCTTCTGCATTTTTTTGTTTTCTATCTTCATTCTGAGTAGTTTATGCTGTAGAGGCATTTCCATAATTATCCATGTATGGAGTTTTGCTCTGTATGGACAACTTTAATTATGTCTCTTTCACACATGGTCCTCATAAGACCTCCTTCCATACCTACCTCTCTGTGTTTTTGATTTATCCATTTGTTTGAGCTGGCATTGGAAGCGTAGCATTCGGTAAACAGCAACCCAGAACACACAAATAAAATAATACCTGTAGTTCTTCGTAGAAATATAACCTTTGGTTGTATTTTTCTTATTAATACTTACTCATGAGAAGAGGGTGTTGCTGACTAGACCAGCATTTATCACCCATCCCTAATTCCCAGAGGGCAGTTAAAAATCAACCACATGTGGGTCTGGAGTCACATGTAGACCAGAACAGATATGGATTGCAGTTTCCTTCCCTAAAGGACATTAGTGAACTAGATGAGTTTTTCTGACAATCAGCAACGGATTCATGGTTATCATTAGATTCTTAGTTCTGGATCTTTCTTTAATGGATTCAAATTCATGGTGTTGGGACTCGAAGCATTGTCCCAGAACATTACCTGGGTCTCTGGATTAACAGTCCAACAATAATACCACTCTGCCATCACCTCCCCTAACTGATCACTGGATTCAGTGCTTGGATAGAAGTACTGATGTCAAATTTCAACACGAGCAATATGCTATCTCAGAGTCAGATGTGTTCTAAAAGAAGGGGAGAGAGGAACGGCATACAAAATTTTCCTTCCCTTTCCCTTTCCTTTTATTTTCATCTTCTGACTTGCACAAAAAATCACTACCAAAGTGGTAGCCATCTTTAACACAGCTTATACAGGAGCTTACTAAGTTATTCATAAAGATAAATGTCAACCAAGTATTCCGTTTTGGGTACTATGGGGGGATGGCCCATCAGGTGACGGCAGCAGCAGTCGGAGCAGTGGCACCATGGTTGGCCCTGCTGTACAGAGGGGAAGCACCAAGTGTAGTAGAGCAATGGGAATTGGAGATTTGATAGTCAGGGGCACAGATAGGTGCTTTTCCGGTTACAAGACAGAATCCAGGATGGTACGTTTCCTACCTGGTGCCAGGGTCATGGATATTTCTAAGTGGGTACAGGGCATCCTGAAATGAGAAGGTAAACAGACAAAAGCTGTTGTCCGTGTTGGCACAAGAGACGTAGGTAGGAAGAGTGACAAGGTCCTGCAATGACAATTCAGGGAGTTAGGTAATAAACTAAAATGTAGGGTGGTAATCTCAGGATTACTTCCCATGCCAAGTGCTACTGAGGCTAGGAACAGAAACATAGTAAAGTTGAACACGTGGCAAATGGGCTAGTGTAGGGGGGAGGGTTTCAGATGTGTGGATCATTGGGATGTCTCCCAGGGAAGGTGGGACCTGTACAAGTGGGACAGGTTACACCTAAACTGGAGGAACACCAATAATCTGGTAGGTAAATTTGATAGTGCCACTTGGGAGGGTTTAAATTAGTGTGGCAGAGAGGTGGGGTCTGGAGCAGCAGGTCAATAAGTATAGAGACTGGGAAAGAGTTTAAGATTAAGGCAACACATAGCTAAGAGGAAGAGCAGTCAGTGAGAGGTTGCTGGGCTCAGCAGAACTGGAGATTTGACCTGTATTTGCTTCAATGCAAGAAGTAAAACAGTTAAGACAGATTGACTTAGAGTCTGACTTAATGCATGCAAATATGATATTGTTGCTATCACAGAGACATGTTTGAAAGAGGGAGAGGATTGGCAGATTAATGCTCCAGGATATTGATGTTTCATATGAGATAGAGGAAGAAGCAAAAGAAATGGGGAGGTTGCATTACTAGTTAGGGATCTTACAGCAAAGCATTATGGGTAGAGCTCAGGAATAGGAAGGGTGCAGTCACAATGCTGGGATTGTACTACAGACATCCCAGCTGCCAGCGGGAGGTAGAGGAAGAGATATATATTCAGATTCTGGAAAGATGTGAAAATGACAGGGTTATTGTGGTCGGTGATCTTAACTTCCAGCATATTGACCGGGACTCCTTTGGTAATGGGGATTTGAATGGAGAGCAATTTGTTAGGTGTGTCCAGGAGTGTTTGTTTTAAACAGTATGTGGATAGTCCGACAAGGTAGGGTGCCATTCTGGATCTGGTATTGGGAAATGAGCCCAACCAGTTAATCAAAGTTTCAGTGGGGGAGCATTTTTGGAATCGTGACCATTGTGGATAAGGACAACAGTGGACCTAGGACAAAGGTATTAAATTGCGGGAAGACCACCTATAATCAAATTAGGCAAGGACTGGAGATTATGGATTGGGAGAGAATGTTTGAGGGTAAATCCACATGTGGGAGTCTTTTAAAGACTTGTTGACTACAGTGCAGGACAGGCATGTTCCTGTGAAAATGAAGGGCAGGAATGACAGGAACCTTGGATGACAACAAAAATTAGCAGATCAATTTTTAAAAATGGAAGCATACCTAAGGTCTAGGCAACTAGAAACAGATGAATCCTTGAAAATATAGAAAAAGGAGGAAGAAGCTTAAACGGGGAGTTAGGAACGCTAAAAGGGCACATGAAATGTCTTTGGCAAGCAAGGTTAAGGAGAATCCCAAGGCATTTTACACATATATTTGAAGCAAGAGGGTAGCAAGGGAAAGAGTATGCTCACTCAATGATAAAAGAAGGATGTTATGTGTGGAGCCAGAGGAAATGGGTTAAATCCCTAATGAGTTCAGTATTCACCAAAGAGAGGGACATGAGGAATGTTGAGGTGAGGGAGAGGTGTGTGAATACTCTTAGGCAGGTGAACATAATGAAGGAGGACGTGTTGGGTGCCTTGAAATGCATTAAGGTAGACAAGTCCCTAGGGCCAGATGGGATCTATCCGAGGATACTGTGGGGGGCAAAGGACGAAATAAATGGGTCCTTAATAGAAATCTTTGCATCTTCTTTGGCCTCAGGTGAGGTTCTAGAGGACTGGAGAATGGCCTTTGTTGTTACTTTTGTTTAAGAAGGGAGACAGAGATAATACATGTAATTACAGGCCAGTGAGCTTGATGTCAGTGGTGAGGTGCTGTTGGAAAACCTAATGAGAGACTGGATTTATTCACATTTGGAAACAAATTGTCTTGTTAGTTATAGGCAGTGTGGGTTTATGCGAGGAAGACCAGGCCTCACCAATATGACTGAGTTTTTTGAGGAAGTGACAAGAATGCTTGATGAGGGAAGGGCAGTGATATTGTCTACATGGACTTTAGTAAGACATATAGTCTCAATGGATCTGGGGTGTGCTGGCTGGATGGATACAGAACTGGCTTGGTCATAGAAGTCAGAGAATAGTGGTGGAAGAGTGCTTTTCGAAATGGAATCAGTAACTAGTGGTGTTCTGCAGCATCAATGCTGGAACCTTTGTTGTTTGTAATATATATAAATGGTCTAAAGGAAAATGTAGGTTGTCTGATTTGTAAGTTTGTGGATGACACCAAAATTGGTGAAGTTGCAGATAGTGAGGAGGATTATCAAAGGATGCAGCAGGATATAGCTAGGTTGCACATTTGTGCAGGGAAATGGCAGAAGGAGGTTAATCTGGACAAATGTGAGGTGATACATTTTGGAAGATCAAATTCAGGTGCGGATTATACAATAAATGGTAGAACTCTCATACAGAGGGATTTGGGCGTACAGGTCAACAGATCCCTGAAAGTGGCAACATAGGTGGGTTGAGAAGGCATACAGCACACTTGCCTTCAATGGCTGGTGTATCAAATATAAAAGTTATGTTACAGGTGTATAAAAATCTGTTTAGGCCACATTTGCAACGTTGCTTGCAGTTCTGGTTACCACAATACCTGAAAGACGTGGATGCTTTGGAGAGGGTATAGAGAAGGCTTACCAATTGGTCCCCAGTTTGGAGGGTTCTAATTATAAGAAAAGGTTGGATAAACTCGGATTGCTTTCACTGGAAAGATGGAGGCTGAGGGGTGACCAAACAGAGGACTACAAAATTATGAAAGGCATACATAGGGTGGATAGTTGTAGTCTTTTACTCAGGGTGGAAAGCTCATCTACAAGACGGCACAAGCTCAAGCTGAGAGGGGAAATGTTGAGAGGAGAACTGTGTGAAAATTGTTTCGTACAGATGGTGTTGGGTGCCTGGAACACACTGCCAGTGGAGGTGGTAAAAGCAGGCGTGTTAGCAATGTTTAAGATGTATCTCGACAGACACATGAATGGGAGGCAAATAGAGGGATAGAAACCATATTTGAGCAATAGGTAGTGGTTCTAAATAAGGATTAGGAATCAGTGTAGGCTGGTGGTGGGCTGAAGGGCCTGTTCTTGTACTGCATTGTATTGTATAAAATTCTCTGCTGTCTACATGAACATGCTAGATTTGTGTAATGGATTTTCCCACTGATATTTAACAGAATTTATGAAGTGGAAGAAATTGATTATTCTTTCCCAAAGAATGTTTTGTATTCAAACTTAATTTAAACCAAAACAAATCTCAACAACTTGACTTTTTACTACTGTAGATCATTCTGCTTTAGAATAACTATTTGATCAGAATAAATGTCAAATTCTTGAAAACAAGATCATCTCTCTTAGAGAACTGAACTGATGTTTTTAGTATTAGGAATGCACCTTGTTAAGAATCACACATGAGAGTTTCGCCATTTTATTCAATATGTGCAGGAACTGTATAATCCCAGTGGGAATAATGATCTAAGACTGGAGCTCATGGGCTTCCCATCACGAAGGACTCGAAGCCCTCCGCTTCTTTCTTTCCCGCCGTACCGACCAGTACCCTTCCACTGACACCCTCCTTCGACTGACTGAACTGGTCCTCACCCTGAACAACTTCTCTTTCCAATCCTCCCACTTCTTCCAAACGAAAGGAGTAGCCATGGGCACCCGCATGGGCCCCAGCTATGCCTGCCTCTTCATAGGATATGTGGAACAATCCATCTTCCGCAACTACACTGGCCCCACCCCCCACCTTTTCCTCCGCTACATCGATGACTGTATCGGCGCCGCCTCGTGCTCCCACGAGGAGGTTGAACAGTTCATCCACTTCACCAACACATTCCACTCCGACCTCAAATTCACCTGGACAGTCTCAGATTCCTCCCTCCCCTCCCTCAACCTTTCTATTTCTATCTCAGGCGACCGAATCAACACGGACATCTACTACAAATTGACCGACTCCCACAGCTACCTGGACTACACCTCCTCCCATCCTGCCCCCTGTAAAAACGCCATCCCATTCTCCCAATTCCTTCGACTCCGCCGCATCTGCTCCCAGGAGGACCAGTTCCAAAAACGCACAACCCAGATGGCCTCCTTCTTCAAGGACCGCAATTTCCCCCCCGACGTGGTCGACGATGCCCTCCACCGCATCTCTTGCACTTCCCCCTCCTCCGCCCTTGAGCCCCGCCCCTCCAACCGCCACCAGGACAGAATCCCACTGGTCCTCACCTACCACCCCACCAATCTCCATGTACAGCGCATCATCCGCCGTCATTTCCGCTACCACCAAGGATATAGTTCCCTCCCCTCCCCTATCAGCATTCCGTAAAGACCACTCCCTCCGTGACTCCCTCGTCAGATCCACACCCCCCACCAACCCACCCTCCACTGCCGGCACCTTACCCTGCAACCGCAGGAGATGCAAGACTTGCGCCCACACCTCCCCCCTCACCTCCCTCCAAGGCCCCAAAGGAAACTTCCATATCCGCCACAGATTCACCTGCACCTCCACACATCATCATCTATTGCATCCTCTGCACCCGATGTGGCCTCCTCTATATTGGGGAGACCGGCCGGCTACTTGCGGAGCGTTTCAGAGAACACCTCTGGGACACCCGGACCAACCAACCCAACCACCCTGTGGCTCAACATTTCAATTCCCCCTCCCACTCCACCAAGGATATGCAGGTCTTTGGACTCCTCCATCGTCAGACCACAACAAAACGACGGTTGGAGGAAGAACGCCTCATCTTCCGCCTAGGAACCCTCCAACCACAAGGGATGAACTCGGATTTCACCAGTTTCCTCATTTCCCCTCCCCCCACCCTGTCTCAGTCAAATCCATCGAATTCAGCACCGCCTTCCTAACCTGCAATCTTCTTCCCGACCTCTCCGCCCCCACCCCAGTCTGATCTATCACCCTCACCTTGACCTCTTTCCACCTATCACATTTCCGACGCCCCTCCCCCAAGTCCCTCCTCCCTTCCTTTTATCTTAGCCTGCTGGACAAACTTTCCTCATTCCTGAAGAAGGGCTTATGCCCGAAACGTCGATTCTCCTGTTCCCTGGATGCTGCCTGACCTGCTGCGCTTTTCCAGCAACACATTTCCAGCTTCCTTCATCTGTCACACTCTCCCTGATTTCTAATTTCATGACTGCCACAACCTCCCACCAAAAATAAATTTGAACAGTGTAAATGAGAAAGGTCAAACTCCACCCATTAAAATTCAATCAGTAATTTCCCTGTACTGTGCTTATATTGAACTAACTATTTGGAGAAGTGGTGATCTTTAAACTATATTTCATAATTGCTACTCATATTCTTCCATTTTATGAGTGTGAGGCCAAGCAGGCAACCAGATCCTCACCTTTTGCCTCTACTACAATGTACCTTTATTTCTCTTACAATAGCAATTCAAGTGGACCTAACACCTGATCTTTAAAGTTCATGCTGAGCTGCTTGTTAAATCTACTGATGACTGTGATAGCTTGACTGAAATGAGGAGCTTATCAGTATGTTGTCACCCTACTTGCATATTGACAATGAATTTTGTGTTTTTATGCTTTGCATGTGTTATCATTGTACTATAATTTGATGCATTAATTTTTCTTGTCTTGTTTTATTGCTTCTTTAGACTGTTTTCATAGGCTATGGACCTAGTTTCAAATTTAAAACCAAGGTTCCACCATTTGAAAATATTGAACTGTATAATGTTATGTGTGGTAAGTTCTTTCCAGTATATGTAAAAATAAGTTATTTCCTAATAGTATAATTTCATCTTATGTTGAACTTGTCATTGATTTCTTGGTGTACTCTATAGAAATATTTCTATATATTAACATTAAACATGGACTGAAAGCTAAATGTTACAACTTTCAGGAATAAATGTGTATAAGGTAATGAAATTAATGAACAATTGCCAAATGAGTTGCATGTACATGATAAAATAATTTTGTTTCATTTTTAAAAGACAACAAAATATCAATGATCACCCCTTAACCTTGATCTTTCTGTTGCACTTTGCTTAATCACCATGAATGCTTCTCAGCCATTCACATTCTGCTGGACAGATCACTTTGAACCATTTCTTGTTTGGCTTTTCACTGATGGCATTTCCATTCTGACTAAAATTGTAATTGCTACATCATCTCAAGCTGAATGATTTGGCTGTGGTTCACTAGCATTGTTGTAGCAAATGGGACATCAGATAAAGAAGAGGGTATCCCTGTTAGCAAACCACGAGGAGTCTGGGACTTTTTTCTGTGAAATATAGAAGGCTGAGAGGTGACTTGATAGAGACCTATAAGCCTGATGGCATTAGGCAGTATAGATTGAAAGAAGATGTTCCCACTTGTGGAGTGACCAAACCCTCGGGGTCGTAAGTATAAATTAAGGCATTGATATTCAATAAGGAGCTCAGGAAAAACTCCTTTACATGGAGAGTGGATAGAATGTGATATTTAATACCACATTAGATATGTAAGATGAGTAGCATGCATAAGGGTGAAAAGGACAGAAGGGAATGTTAACAGAATGAAATAACGTAGGGTGGGAGAGGCTTATGAGGGTTGTAAACACTGGCATAGACTTGGGTTGAATAGCTTATTGCTGTGATGTAAATATTGTCATAGTTCAGACTCTTTTCAGCATCTTGAGACTAGGATCCAGGTTTTCATTTCCATGGCAGGTATGAAGAATTGGGAAATTTCTTGGCTTGGCGAAACCACCTTTGGTGAAGTAATGTTCAGGCACAGGATTCTCACTGCTTAGCGGCAAGTACTGGAATTGGGATAGCTGTCCCTGGAAACAGTTTTCAAGCAGCTACAGGGGCTGTCAAACGCCAAGGGAGATAATGTAAAAGGCCCACCTTTGTGCTCTGAAATGTTGTGTCATTTATAACAAAAGCAGTTGGACCCTTAACCTTCAGCTTCCCACTCACACCGCATGATTACCAAAATTCCTCTATCCACTCCACATTTCCCCAATGGCCCAATGTCAACTTAGTGCCAACCCACAACTTCCCACTCATCCTCAAGGCCCCTTTTATCCCCATGTTAATTCAATGCCAATTTTTGACCCTACTCATTCCATGATAACATATAGCCAGTATACTAAATGTTAATCTATGGTAATTCATGATCCCACACATGGCCTGTTATAGTCTTATGCCAACTCATAGCAACCCAAGGTCCCCACTCCCCTTTTCTCTTAAAACCTCCATGCTAATTCGCCAGGTCTCCACCATGGACGGTCCTTAGGATCGTATTGAAGGCCATGTAGCCATGCCGTAGCTTTCAGGTTGGGTTGAATGGCCCATCTGTTTGTCGTATTTGTGTGATGTTTAAATCCCTTACAACTGTACATGAAAAATGTGTTGTATCAAACTAGGTAGATGATGTCTGCACATGTTCCACTTGCAGGCAAATGCTCCCACTTGGCTTCATATCACTTCTTCAGAAAATGCAGATATCTCCTGTGTTGTACATTGGCTGCGAAAACCAATTGGGCAATGTTATGAGTAAAAGGCTGCCAGTTAAACTTAAAGTAGTAGGAATCCAAGTTAATAACTGAGAGTGGTTAAAAATACTAATTACGGGACTCAGCAAGATGGCGGCGATTCTATAGAACTGCTGTGGACAGCTCTGCCCAACAGCCAAGACATACCAGTGTTTTTTGCCATCCCTGGCCAACTTATGTGGCGGAATTATTAGTTTAAAACCTTACAGAACACGTATTTGTTAATATTTGGGAGTGAGAAGGATGCCAAAGGGAAAAGGAACAAGCAAACAGTAGAAGGGAGGACACTCCCCTGCAGCACCTACAACACCAGAGACTGCAGCGGCAGCAGCCTCTCCTGACCTCTCCCTCCCGGGCACCTGACAGACTCTAAGAAATTGGCTGCGGCAATGGTGAGACTTACCTTGAAGGTTGGGGCTGCGATTGAGGAAATCCGTGGGGAGATTCGTGCCCAGGTCCAATTTATCGCATCATGCTGCAGAAGCATGAGCAGAAGATCCAGGGCCTCGGGGAGAGGCTGGAGGAGGTGGAGGGTCGAACTAAGGCCTCAGAAGCTGCAATGGAGTCCTCATCCAGTCGGATCCAGGTGCTGGAGCGAGAGGTGCGGGCCTTGCGAGACCATATCAACGACCTCAAAAATCGAGGTCGGAGGATAAATCTCCGAATTGTTGGGCTCCCTGAAGGTGAGGAAGGTGAGCAGCCAGTCAGCTTCTTTGAAAACTGGCTGCCGAAGTTTTTGGGTCTTCATATCGAGTCCAGCAGGCTACAGATTGAAAGGGCATATCGGGTTACAGTGCACAGGTCAGGGCTGGTGCAGCACCCCCGCCTGGTCCTAGTGCACTTCCACACAAGCAAAACGTCATAGAAGCTTCCAGATCCCTGGGAAAAGATCCTCAGGCACTGCTGTACAAGGGATCGAAAATCATGTTTTTCCAGGATTTCTCTGCAGCTGTAATTCGAAAGAGGAAGTCCTTTGATGAAGTTAAAAAGAGGCTGAGGAACCTGGGCATCCAGTACTCCATGAGATACCCTGCAGTGCTCCATTTCAGCCACGAGGACTCAGTTTATAAATTTGACTCAGCAAATACAGCTAAAAACTTTATAGACACTTTAAAATAGATGGATTGGCCTGAAGAATACGGTTAATGTTTGTTCTCTTTTCTATCTTTCTCCATGTTTTCCCTTTTTTTTAAATTCCTTTCTTTCTCCCTAATAATTTCCTTTCTGGAAAGGGGGGAAAAGACCTTGGAATAAGTTGTTCCTTTTTTTAAATAACTGGATTTTCTGATGGGAAATTTTGTGGATGTTCTTTGTTGTCTCTCCCCCTTTTTTTTGTTTGTTCTGTTTCTCTTTTAGTCACAAATATTGGTGTCATGAAGCCAGGGATGGGTGGAGTGCTCATCCTGACTTGGTCTTTTTTCTGTTGATTTAAGGATCATCTCCTTGTTTTTTTTTTCTGGCCTAAGGCTGGGGCACAGTCTGTGTTTGAAGGAGCTGTAAAGGAGGGGATGGGTAGGGTGAGTGCCCCGTACGGGCAGGGGGAAGAGTATTCCATTCAAGGTTTTATAGTTAGTTTTTGTTGTAGTTTTTTGGTAGTAATAGTTGTTTATAGTTATGATAGAGTAGTTTTTGTATATATAGTTCTTTGAATCTGTGAGTCTTTATTTACTTATGCTCGGCACTTCATAAGCAGGGTTCTCCCTTCCAGGGGTTCAAGGGTCTCTGAAAGGGGATATGACTAAGTGTCTTATTAAATGGTGCACCTGGAACATTAAGGGAAGTCATTCGCCTGTTAAAAGGAAAAATGTGCTTTCTAGCCTTAAGAGGGAAAGGGTTGATATCGCTTTGTTGCAGGAAGATGGGGAACACCTGAAATTACAACAGGGGGGTTATGACCGGGTATTCTTTTCATCCTTTACTACTAAAAGTAGGGGAGTGGCAGTAGGTATCCAGAAAAATCTTCCGTTCACATTATTAGGGCAGGTGAAAGATGAGCAGGGACGGTTTGTGATACTTAAAGTCCTAATACATGGGGAGGAATATGGCATCTTAAACGTCTACTGTCTTCTGGCGCATCCCCTCAAATTTTTGATTAGTGCTTTCTCTAAGTTGAGTGCTTTTAAAACACAGCGCATTATTATGGGGGGGGGATTTTAATTGTCTTTTGGATCCAACAGTGGACAGGATGCCTTGTGGACCACCAACTATTTCTTCACAGGCCAAGCAGGTGGTTGACTTATGTGAGGAGTTGGGGCCGGTGGATATTTGGAGATGTCTTCACCCTACCGGCAGGGACTTCACCTTTTTTTCAAACTCACAAATGTCACACGAGGATTGACCTCTTTCTGGTTCCCTCGGCCCTTCTGGATTTGATTATGAGTTGTAAAATTGGGAGTATAGCTATCTCTGATCATGCAGGAGTGTATTTGGAGGTTAAGGCCAAGAGTGAGGGGCTAGGTTTGCGGCACTGGCGTTTGGACCCTTTTCTCCTTAAAGGATTTCAAATTTGTGGAATACTTTTTGAAGGAGTTTCAGGAATTCTTGACTATCAACTTAGGCACAGCTAGTAGTCCATCTATGCTATGGGAGACTGCTAAGGCCTTTGCTAGGGGATTAGCTATTTCCTATTCGGCTAGCCAGAAACAACAGAAAGGGGAACAGCAGCGTCTACTTGAGACGCAGTTGAAAGCTGCCGAGGCGGCATATTTTGCGCGGCCTTCGGTGACTAAGCTACAGCAGAGCACGTCCCTCCGGGCTGCCTTGCATTCAATACTGACAAAACGCAAAGAAAGAACTTGCTTTTGCTAGACAAAGGCTGTTTGAATACGGGGATAAGCCAGGGAAGTATTTAGCATACCTGACTAGGAAAAAGCGTGCTCCCCAATCCATTACTACAATCAGAGACAGTGCCGGGGTCCTTACATATGATTCTAAAAAGATAAATGAGGCTTTTCAGAGCTTTATTCTGAATTGTATCGGTCTGAAGGTTGCGAGGACAGGAGGGCTAAAATGGAGACTTTTTTAAGAACCTGGACCTCCCAGGGGTAACCTTGGAACAGGCCTCTCTCCTTAATGCCCCCTTGACAGTTCAGGAAATACAGGAGGCAGCTAGGCAACATCAGAGTGGGAAAGCGCCTGGCCCTGATGGTCTTCCAGGTGAGTTTTATAAGGAGTTTATAGGGATTCTGTCAGGGCCGATGTTGGAGATGTACAATCATTCCTATATACGTGAGTGCCTACCACCATCTTTGAGAGAAGCTAATATTTCCCTAATTCTTAAGAAGGGGAAGGTTCCTGAGGAATGTACCTCATACAGGCCCATCTCTCTATTAACTTCAGACTTCAAGATTCTGTCCAAGATCCTGGCGCTGAGATTGGAAAGGGTGTTACCCCATATTATTAAAGAGGACCAGACAGGCTTTATAAGGGGCCATAGGTCCTCTAATAATATTAGAAGGTTGCTGAATATGATCCAAGCTTGTCAGCAATGATCACTTCAGGATGTGGTCATTTCCTTAGATGCAGGGAATGGCCGTATCTTTTTTATGTCTTAGAACAGTTCGGGTTGGGTGGAGTCTTTGCTAGGTGGGTGGAGGTTTTATATCGCCACTCTCTGGCCACGGTTATCACCAGCGGCGTGAAGTCTGGGAATTTTAGGATTGGTAGGGGTAGTCGGCAAGGCTGCTCCCTCTCACCGTTGTTGTTTACGTTGGCGATAGAGCCGCTGGCAGAGGCTATTCATCAGAACGCCCACATAACCGCTCCGGAAGTGGGATCAAAGGCGCACAAAATTACACTGTATGCGGATGATGTCCTTCTGTTTTTATCAAACCCGGTGACCTCTGTACCCCATTTGATACAATGTATCAATTCATTTGGGGCTATTTCAGGATAAAGGATTAACTTTGCAAAATTGGAGGCTATGCCTTTGGGGAACCTTAAGGATATACGAGAAGTTGAAGGTGGCCCTCAGTTCCCTTTTAAATGGTCATGGGCAGGGTTCCAATACCTAGGCATTTTTATTACCCCCAAGTTTGATCTGTTATTTTGGATTAACTTTGCTCACTTGCTCGACAATATTAGACGAGATCTCCAGAGATGGGAGGCTCTTCCAATTTCATGGCTGGGCCGAATATCTCTCATTAAGCTGAATGTTCTTCCTTGTTTGCTTTATCCCATGCGCATGCTCCCTATAATGTTTCCCAGGTCAACGCTGTGGAAGCTTATGGGATGGTTTGGTTCCTTTGTCTGGCATCGTGGGCGGCCCCTCATCAAACTTACTAAATTGCAGTCGCCTCAAGGAGGGGGAGGAGTCGATTTCCCAGACATCAGGAGGTATCAATTGAGTTCCCTGCTGTCCTTTGTCTGCGATTGGATAGGTAATGATCCAAACACAGTATGACTGGATATCGAGGCCTCCCAGGCAAAGTGCCCTCTTATTAACCTGTTGTTCATGGATAAGATGAGGACAGTTATGGACTACTGCCGGAATCCCATTGTCATTAGTACAGTCAGGGCATGGAGTGCGATGCGTCAGAGTGAGGGTTGTTTATCCAAGACTTCACCACTTACACCTATAGTTGGCATGCCAGAGTTCCGACCAGAGATGATGGACTCAGGGTTCAAACTATGGGCAGCGAGAGGAGTTTCTAGTTTGGGTGATTTGTTTGAGGGGGAGGTTATAATGTCTTTTGAGCAACTGAGTCACAAATACGGATTGCCCAGCAGAGATCTTTTCCGTTTTTTTCAGGTTAGGGATTTCATCCAGAAGAAGACTACGCTTCTCACTAAGCCCTATAAGCCCGAAACAGAGAGGTTGTTGCTACGTTCCGCAAGCACCCTTTCGGTTAGTGCCCTCTGTCGCCTGCTGGGTGGCAGGGCCTGGCAGGATATTAACCGGTTATGTGAGGTCTGGGAGCAAGAGCTGGGCATGGAGATCTCTTCTGAAACATGGGAGAACATATGGGAGAATACTCGAAAGAGCTCAATCTGTAACAGGACATGTGCTACGCAGTTAAAAGTTCTACATAGGGCTCATCTGGCACCAGACCGTCTGGCGAAGTTTAAAAAAGGGGCATCTCCAGTGTGCCCCAAATGTAAAATAAGTGTAGGTACTCTTACCCATTGCTTCTGGACATGCCACAGGCTCAGTGTTTATTGGAGTGCTGTGACGGGAGAGATAGGGAGGGTATTGAGGACTGAAGTCAAAGTAGACCCGATATCTCTCCTCTTAGGTCTACCGAATCTACCATCTTTAGACAGGCATGGGAAAAAATTATTTAATATTCTTGCATACTGTGCACGGAAGAATAGTCTGATGAATTGGGTGTCTGAGAACCCCCCTGGGCTTGCTGGGATGGCAGAAATTAATTATGGAGCACATTCCCTTGGACTTTTTTACAAACATGGTGCACCACACAACAGACCATTTTTATAAGACATGGCAGCCCTACTTGAGTTATTTGGCTATAGATTTATCAGTTATCTTAACTAGGGCGTTTGTTTAACCAGGATGGTTAGATTTGTCAAGCCCTGGGCCCTGGAGCGGGTCTCCCGAGTTAATACGGTTTTGTACACAATGCTCCCGTTCCTTTGTTTGGGGGCTTTGCGCCGAGCGTGGTTGTTCTGTATTTTGAGTTTTTTTTTGCTTTTCTTTTTTGGTGTTGCTTTGCACAGTATTCGGGTTTGCTTTGTATTAAAGGGTAGGTTAGTAATTAGTAGATAGTAGTTGTATTGTAATTTGTGGTTTTTTTCTATTATACTGATTATTCATTATTGTTTTTTTTCAATAATTTTATATGTTTGTAAAGTTAAAAAAATTTGCTAATAAATATATTTACAAAAAATACTAATTACTAAGAGAATTGTTTGCAGTTTTGGTCTCCCGGCCTTATAAAGATATACTTTCTATGGTGGGAATGCAGCAGACGGATTCCAGCAGGTTTGTCATATGGGGAAAGAGTGACCTGACTGGGCTGTGTTCACTAGAACTTAGAAGAATGAAAAGGGTTTTAATTGAAAGACATAACATTCTGAAATGCTCGGACAGGATGGATGTGGACATGATGCTTCTCTTGGCTGGTCCAGAACAGGGGGGGTCAGAGTCTGAGATGAAGAGAAATTTCTTTACTAAGAGGGTAGTGAACTTGTTGAATTCTCTACCACAGAAGTCTATAGAAGCAAAATCATTGAATTAAGAAAGCATTATAAGATTTCTAGAGACTAAAGGTGTCAAAGATATTGGAGTAGGATTCTTCTGTTTTTATTTTAAATGTTTCTTTTAAATACATGCTATTTTTTCTTACAAATTAGCCACACTGCATGAAATTTTACAAGACAGCATTCCCACAAATTATGTTTCAAAAGGTCCTGCAAAGTATCCACTGTGATTTCCATTTTCTTTTCATTTAAGATTAGCAAAATGGCCTTAACCACTGTTTGTCTGCATGGAGTTAGACTGATTTTTAGGTGCAGTAATCATCTTTTGTTGGTTATGAAATGCTTTGAAAATAAGCATGAGTTTATCAGAATAGAGATCCAATATCAGACCCTAACTAGTTGAGTTTAGCTATGCAAATCACTACAGTCTGGCTTTTGAATGTGAGAAATTCATATAGATTTACCAGGAAAATTAATCTTGGAGAAGATCTATTTAAGTCTGTTCAATGGTTGATGATCTGTTTTGCCGCCACGTGTGATTAACATGAAAATTACACCAGTCAATATTTTCTTTCACTTTCAGACCTTCTTGGACTGAAACCAGCTCCTAACAATGGAACCCATGGCAGCATGAACCATATATTGCGGAACCCCCCATTCAGACCATCCATACCAGATGAAGTGGCTAAACCATCCCATATTGTAGCTGCTTCAGCAGTTCAGAATGATTTGGGTTGCATATGTGATGAGAGGGTTAGAAAATAATGTTTACATTTTCAAACCATTTGCTCTTTTTGGAGCTGCTGAGATAATGTTTGACCTGGTCAATTATTGTGAATATCTTTAATGATACAGCTCTCAATACAACTAAAAACATGTTAGTATTAGAATCCTTAATTTATTAATTAATTTATTAATCCTAGAGTCATAGAGATGTACAGCACAGAAACAGACCCTTCAGTCCAACTCGTCCATGCCGACCAGATATCCTAATCTAGTCCCATTTGCCAGCACTTGGCCCATACCCCTCTCAACCATTCCTATTCATATGCCCATCCAGCTGCCTTTTAAATGCTGTAATTGTACCAGCTTCCACCACTTCCCCTGGTAGCTCATTCCATACCCGCACCACCCTCTGTGTGAAAACATTGCCCCTAGGTTCCTTAGGGGAAAGCGAGGACTGCAGATACTGAAGATCAGAGCTGAAAAATGTGTTGCTGAAAAAGCGCAGCCGGTCAGGCAGCATCCAAGGAGCAGGAGAATCGACATTTTGGGCATAAGCCCTTCTTCAGGAAGGTCCCTTGTATATCTTTCCCCTCTCACCCTTAACCTATGCCCTCTAATTCTGGATTCCCTGACCCCAGGGAAAATACTTCGTCAATTTATCCTATCCAAGCCCCTCATAATTTTATAAACCTCTATAAGGTCACCCCTCAGCCTCTATCACTCCAGGGAAAACAGCCTCAGCTTATGCAGCCTCTCCCTATAGCTCAAATCCTCCATCCCTGGCAAATTCCTTGTAAATCTTTTCTGAATCCTTTCAAGTTTCACAACATCCTTCCGATAGGAAGGAGACCAAAATTGCATGCAATATTCCAAAAGTGGCCGAACCAATTTCCTGTACACTCTCAACATGACCTCCCAACTCCTATAGTCAAGACTTGGACCAATCTTGGAGAAATGAAAGTCCTGATTTTAAACCCACCTGCCTGTGGGGAATGCTATGGTCTAAAATGACAGAGGGATGCTACCTGCTGCATTCCCAACATGCTATCTCTGCTGTCACCATTTCAATTGTCTGAGGTAGCAGCAAGGACTTTGTGAATATTGAAATGTTAAGACCTGATGACGGCATCCTGACCCCAATGCAACTTTAATTTGGGCTTGTTGTTATGATGACGGATGCCAGAATGAAGTCTAGTGGTAGGAAAAATTGACCCGAAGGAAACCCAGGGAAGTTAATTTGGGAATGACTTTACTGGTGATAAAGGAGATGCAGGTGTACAATCCCCACCACCCTCCCCCCAGACCAACAACAAAGTGGAAACTCTCTGCTTCATATCTGTCCCTAACTAACACCCTGCAACCCCCCCCCAAACGTTGGCTAGCCTCCCAAGCTGAACACTTCATGTCAGCTTAGTGTCCCAGTAGTAAC
The DNA here is from genome assembly GCF_037043375.1 of Chiloscyllium plagiosum. Classification (NCBI taxonomy): domain Eukaryota; kingdom Metazoa; phylum Chordata; class Chondrichthyes; order Orectolobiformes; family Hemiscylliidae; genus Chiloscyllium; species Chiloscyllium plagiosum. Next base: position 28,916,373 of record NW_028270142.1, on the reverse strand, counting down.
TCCCATCCATGTGAAATTCAGTTCCACATCATTCCCACCAGATTCATACTGGAATCACTATTCCACAATTTGTGTGAAGCTGGAAGTTAAGGGTCTTGACTTAATGGCTAGTGCCTTCATGAGTGTGTCCTCTTTATCCTGGCCTTTGCACAATACACTTTACCTTGTGTTAACTGGAATTGGAATGTTTGCCTTTGATTCTTTTTGTACATAGTTCTGCCATCCAGTAATTGAAGTTTATGAATAATAAAATTCTCAGATATACAGCAGAATCTTATTAGTTTATTTGCATGTTAAAATCTACTGTTTAATGACATTTATACATTTTAATTATCTTAGAACAAAGGAGATGAGCTGAACAAACGCCTACAGCACAGGGGAATAGAAGGTAAGGCTTTTAGAATTGTAAGTACATCAATTTCAATATTATTATAAAACTGACAAAACAAAAGAGAGCTATTAACAAAAATACCTCATAATTATTCATTAATATAGTTAATTTTCCAAGTTGAAAAAATTACAGTCTTTGTTTTGAATTTCTGCGGCTATGTTATTTTTATATTAATCCTATTGCATTCTTGGTTTCCCCTGTAGATAACAGGCATCTACTTTATGGTCGCCCTGGTATTCTGTACCGTACTAAGTACTATATCTTACATCATCAAGGTTATGTAAGTGGATATAGTGAGACGTTCTCAATGCCTCTATGGACTTCATACACGGTTCCAAAACAGGTCCGTGCTCAGCAGTTTAAAGAGTATTTGTGGGTGTTGCAAGTGATATCAATTTTGGACATTCTCAATATTGAAATAACATTCCTGAACTAAAATATGTTTTTTCGTTCCTTAATACTAAACCTCTGCACCATAATGGATACAAAAACATATTGAATGTTGGGGGAGTTTTATGGATGGCAGTGTGGGAAAGAAACAATGGCAAATTATTGTTGAATTACAAGAATGCATGTATAATTCCAGTCAGCTTTGGCAAGTGCCTCTCTAATGTCAATTAATACAAAATATCCAGGATCATAATGTTGAAACAATGACTTATTTTAAGCCACTGTAATGGATGATGCATTTGAGTCAAAGGCGTTCTAAAGCTGCAGGCCCAACAACTTGGTTGTGCCCACCTGTATCTCTCTTGCATTGACCCTGGCAAAGTGGGAATGATTGATGGGGTTCATATATTTGAATAATCTTGGGACTAGAGGACCACCTCTTTGTGTGGATTTTGTGATATCCACCTGACTAAGGAGACCAGGTGTTCTAGTGTGATAATCCCAGTGTTGTGGTGGGGTGGGGAGGTTGGGGGAGGGGGGGGCGGGGAGACGGGGGATGTGAACTGGTCGGATCTGCTCGTCTACTGCCCAGGTCTATTATCACTCCTTTTGTTTTGTGTATCACTCTGCTAATCTTCCGGGTGTAGGTGTAGGTCATGTCTGTGAAAACACTCAGGTTTGGAGTCCTTTCTCTTAGCTCAGCCTGTCTCTTACACAGACTGGGACTAGGACGGACTGATTTCTGCCTGAATTAAGCCCCAGTAGAAACTGGCAGTGACCTACAGTGCCCAGCACAACAATTTCAGGTCCTATAACATAGTCTTGTTGCGCTTGTGACAATAATGCCCTGATACAGATATTCATTTGATATTATTTGTTTTTTTTATGATGATCAAAACAAAATGAGATTTTTATTTGTAAACGCTCTTTTTGTTGGAAGAACTTCTTGAAATTACCTTCAAAATGGAAAGCCGTATTGATACCATTGTAAAGATCCTTTCACATCCAATTTCAGGTGGAACTGTTTAACCTTCCAGACTTTCTGAACAGCTGTGTGAGACCTGATATACGCATCTCTGCAACTCACAGTCAAACCTGTTCAGCTTATAGAGCAGACAGACACATTTCCTATGGATTTCTTTATCCTCCCAGTAAGTCCACTTGTTTTCTGTAACCTTTTTGAAGGCAATTTGATAAATATAAATGATAAAACGTAACATTGGTAAATCTACAGTACTTACCTGAAAGCCTACCACTATTCATCCCAAGTGCACACCAAGTACACTCCTCCATCGCCACTCCCTCACCACCCAATGCCTTGAGGAAGAACGTCTCATCTTCCGCCTCGGGACCCTCCAACCCCATGGCTTCAATGTGGACTTCACCAGTTTCCTCATTTCCCCCTCCCCCCACCTTACCCCCTTTCCAACCTTCCACCTCAGCACTGTTCTCATGACCTGTCCTACCTGTCAATCTTCCTTCTCACCTATCTGCTCCAGCCTCCTTTCCAACCTATCGCCTTCACCTCCATCTCCATCCACTTATTGCACTCTTAGCTACCCCAGCCCCACCCCCCCTCCCATTTATCTCTCCACTCCCAAGACTCACAGTCTCATTCCTGATGAAGAGCTTTTGCCCAAAACATTGATTTTCCTGCTCCTCGGATGCCTCCTGACCTGTGCTTTTCCAGCACCACTCTCATCTTGAATCTAATCCCACAGCATCTGCAGTACCCACCTGCGCCTACACACCATGCATGTCAGGGTCCTGGCTTAGTTACTGGCTGCCTGTGACAATCTTGTGGCAGTCAGACCCTAATAGAGCTGCTCATTTTCAACCATGATATAGCGTAAGTTCTGTGGTCCATTACTATCGAATGATAATCAAAATACATTGAATAAAGCTTTTTTAACAAAAAATTATTTTATCATAAATGCTTAAGGCTATCTCATTAACCAACAGTAATTTTACTTCTGGGATGAAAATTACATTTCTATCTGTAATATTTGGATTGGCATTGACTTCATTGATTCTGCCATCTTCATAGTGGGTTTAAAGTGACTCAGCGATAGAAAGATGCTCCAGCTTCATTCATTACACTAGTGGCTGCATTTAAGATTAATTATTGAGCCTTGGCAAAGGGAAAAATCCAGGTTACACAGCTCAAACACAAGTTTCAGAATGATTTGTTTGATTCGAGGTTTATTTTGAAGTTAGAAGTTATGTAAATTGTGGAAGGTCCAACCAGCACCTCAAAGGTATTTATCAGCCTGCTTGTTCCAAATTATTGAGAAAGATCTGGATTGGCTGAAGAGAATTTAGGCGCTCCTGACAATTCTCATAGCTGTTGGAAACGGAATTGAAGAATTATGACAAAGTTTTTTACATTAATGGAAAATTATTTCTTTCCTTGTTCTCTGTGAAGAATTAACAAAATCTAATGCTGTAAAAATAGTATTTCTGAGTTATTGTTTGTTCCATTACTGCCTAATATATGTTTTTGGTTGTTGACATCCAAAACAAGATCTACTATAGTACTATCCACCAGCTTCTGAAGACAAGAGTGATCCTGTGCAATAGTGCGAGCAGCAGAAGTAATTTAAAAAGGGCTCTCTGTTTATTGAGCTTGGTGGGTTGTAATGTATTATTTAGATATCCAGTGAAGTGGAAATGCTCTTGAAAGACGTTTTGAAACTCCTTTTTTGAAAATGGTAAGTGCAAAGTTCTGTTCACACCACTCCTGCTTTGAGAAGGAATTTTTTAAGATCTCCCATATGGTGGAGACATGTAGAATTTTGTCACTGAAGAAACATTTGGACAGGTACATGGCTGAGATATGTATAGAGGGATATGGACCAAATGCATGTGAATGGGACTAGATTAATTGTGATTATTGGGTGGAATGAACAAGTTGGGCCGAAGTGCCTGTTTCCAAGCTGTAAACCACTATGGCTGTATGACTCTTGAGACTTACTGGAGGTGACCTCATATCATTTCAAATAGTACCATACAGCATCATTGCTTTGCACCATTGCAATTAAAATTAAAGGTTTGCATGTTGTTAACTGACTGGAAATATGTGGAGCTTTTTACTACTCAATTTTTTTTTATTTCCAGAATGTGGATTTTGGTATGAGAGCTCTTGAAATGTGATGTGAATACTAATCCAAGATCTGCTTTCTATTCCAGTGCAAGGTCACGTAATAAATAATACATTATCAAACATTTCAAAATGTGCCAAGGATAGTTCCTATATGGTGAAGAATTGATACTGAATGTCTCTGAAGCCAGTTTTTTTACTGGAACTGTTTTCCGAAAAACACTTTCCCGAGATTCACCTTAGTTTCTTGGTTTGTGATTGCAGTGTATGAATCTCAGCTAATTGAAGTGGACAAATTGATTTCCTAAAACCAGAATATGCCATCGCTTTGTCATTTGTTTACCAAACTTTATTGTGGTTTTGTTACAAATTGTCTAGTCTCCATGTGAATAACATTTATACCAAGGCCAACTGAAAGATATTTAAAATGGGTAGTTGGAGATGTTGTTATGATGTTAAAATTACAGCACTTTTTTTGACAGGACAATTGAAGCTTTTGCCTAGCCTTAACGTGACCATTCCAGATGAATAAACGTTAAATTGCAAGCGCCAACATCTCTTACTTTAATAGTCATAAAAAGTAAATGATAAATCTAAATGTAATAAAAGAGATTTAAAAATTCCAATGATATCACTATACTTTCTGAAGGAAGAATACCAAAAGCTTAGCAGTAACATATAAAATAGATAATGTTTTAACACTTGATTCTCCCAATAGTTAGATAGGGAATGAAGGATGATGGGCATATGCAGAAATAGAGAGTTGAGGTTAAAATCATATCAGCCATGATCTTACTAAATGGTGAAAGGGCTGAGCGGACTACAGATTCTTTCTTTGTGTGTTTGTATGGGTATTTGTTGGGTAGCAGAAGATTGAGGATGGGGAAATGTTAAAAATGTGTTGAATGATTATTTTGCCCAATATTTGAATTGAGGCATTAACCCAGAACAGTTAGTTTCAAACTCACTCTTCCTAATTTAAATCGAGAGAACATAGGCTAGAGTTTTGTCTTTACTGGATGGGTTGGAACCCGTCTGATTGTATCTTTGGAATGATAATTTGGTGTGGTCTATAAAAGATGATTTTTGTTGCCACATTATAGTGCAGGTGGTGAAAATACCTGCAAATCACTGGAAATCTCAAACAAAGACAAGATATGCTGAAACTATTCAACAGGGCAAGCAGCATCTGTGCAGCAAGAAGTTGAAGTTTCAACAGAATAACCTTGCTCAGCAATAACCTTTCCACACCCAAAACATTTGAGCATTGGATACTTGAACATGAGATTAGAAAATAGGATATTTTTAATACTTAAATTAACCTTTGTACTGTTGTACTGTAGCATTACAGGACAAAGCAACCCACTTGATTGGCATCCCATGCAGTCCCTTAAACATTCACCTCCTCCATCACTGCCACACAATGGCAGCAATGTGCACCATCTACAAGATGAACTGCAGCAACACCACCATGGCATTTTCAACAGCACCTCCCAAAGATGCACTCTTTATCACCGGGAAGGATAAGAGCAGCAGATGCATGAGAACACCACTGCCTGCAAGTTCTGCTCTAAGCCACACAAAATCCTAACATATTGATGTTTCTTCACTGTCATTAGGTTGAAATTCTGGAATTCCTTTCTTAACAGCACAGTGTTGTACCTGCCCCTGCACAAACTAGGTAGCCCTCCATTACCTTCTCCGAGACAATTAAGAATGGGCAATAAGTGTTGAGCATTTAAAAGCATTTAAAAATGATAGTGTTCCAGGTGGAAACCTCCTTATGGGTCACTACTTTATGTAATTTTGAAAGATCCTCTTAATTCACCTCTTTTATAATCAAATAATCTAATTTCTGCAATTATTGCTCACACCTGAGGCTTCTGATCCAATCAGAAGAAAAAAAAATACTCTGCCTCGTTTTTAGTGGTTTATCAAACTGAGACTGAAAAGGGATGAGTTTAATACAAATATCAGACCAGGATTGAATCCTAATAGGTTGTCTTTTTAGGAGAAAGTGAGACTGCAGATGCTGGAGATCAGAACCGAGAGTGTGGTGCTGGAAAAGCACAGCAGGTCATGCAGCATCCGAGGAGCAGGAGAATCGATGTTTCGGGCAAAAGCCCTTCATCCATTCCTGAATGAACACCTGCTGTGCTTTTCCAGCACTAGACTCTCTGCTTGTCTTTTTAGTCAGAATAGGGACGAATTTGGTTGAAACGTGTAGACACTTCATAAATGACATTGAACAATTTCTGCTTTGGAAAATTTCATTTATACAATTCCTCCTAATTATTATTTCCGTCTTACCCCACCCCTAATCACTAATCATTCTTGGAACTTCTCTTTTGTATTTCAAAAGGATGTATTTCAAAATACACAGATTATTTGATTTGCTAATTTTTATACTTTGTTTTCAGATATAATGTTTTTTTTACTAGAAATGTCTCTTATTTTACAGCTCTAGGTTCGTCGCTTGATGCTAAATATGATGCCCTTCTAACTTCAAATATTGTTCCAATGTATCCTGCATTTAAAAGTGAGTATTAATGTTTGCAAAACTAAAAGGGGAAAAAAATGATAAATTAAGTTGACCTTTGGAGCTGACAATTGTAAGGCTGACAATTATCTTTTCCACTGGTTGGACAACTGGACAGAAATGCCTGACAATTACCTAGCGGCATGATATTTAATAGAATCCTGCATCTTTGGACTTTCCATGCAAGTGACGACTCTAGTGACAGAAATCCCATGTATCTGAAGCTGCCAGTTAATCAGAGACATGCAGCTATGTGTAATCACTATGGCAGCACTGCAATCACTGCCAAAGGCGAGTGATGGTAAGGCAGTGGCCAAGAGAGAGGAAATGCTAGGAGTAGGTGGGTCAAATGTGAGGATTGGAGGGTGCTTGTTCTCAATGCCCCTATCTCCTTCCTGATGCTGGGACACCTGAATAGAGACACGCACACTTTACTGGTTGATCTTCTGAGAAAGTTTAGGAAGCCATTTTAAATCCTGAGACAGCACTGAATTGCAATGGCCTGAGAGATAATGGGTGGGGAGTCCAAAGCTAGAGGGCATTGGTTTCGGGGAAAGATAGAAAAGGGACCTAAAGGGGCAACTTTTTCACGCACAGGTTGGTGTGTGTATGGAATGAGCTGCCAGAGCCTGGTACAATTACAACATTTAAAAAGCATCAGGATGAATATATGGATAGGAAGGGTTTAGAGGGATATGAGGCAAACGCTAGCAAATTGGATAAGATTAATTTTGGATATTTGGTCGGCATGTATGAGTTGGACAAGGATCTGTTTCCATTAGCTCTGACTCTGTAATGATATATGAATCTAAGTGTTTCTAGGCTGCTATACTGTCTTTCAACTATATTTGTAGTGCTTAACCAAACAGTCAATTTAATATCATTAATATATATTGAGCATTTTTAAGCATTTGTGAGGTGGCCATTTTAAGGTAATGCTCACCTTATTGCCAAGTAATTTCCATTATATCTGAAGCTTTGAGTTTATTAACAATTGTCCTGTCTTCATCACCTCTTTCTTTGTTCTGATTGTTGTTATGCAGGGGTGTGGAACTACTTTCACAAAGTAATGGTGAAAAGACTGGCCACAGAGCGGAATGGAATTAATGTCATTAGTGGTCCAGTGTTTGATTATGACTATGATGGTCTCTATGACACACTTGATAAAGTAAAACGGTAAGCATAGTCTAGTTTTAGTCTTGTTTAAATTTAAGGCAGTGCATTTTATTTGTACTTTCTTAGCTTAACTCTGTGGTGACTTCAGGTTAGCTATTTGCTGATACTAATACACTCTCGATTTACTACACTAACCCTGCTCAACATGGCCTAAAAGCTTGGTTTTACTTATCTGAGCAAATCTGCAGGACCAGATTTTAATTTTGTGATATTTTCATGCAACCTTTCATTTTTAGTGAAACAAAGCCAAAAGAGCTGCTCATCAAAAGTAATGTCCATTATATTTGAAACTTTGTGCTTATTAATAATTGTAATGTCAGAAGTGGTGTCACTGCAGTCTACAACCCTCCAACAATTTCCAACTCATTAGTTAAGGAAGATAAGTTACAAATCTCCTATTATGAAATGTGTCAAGAAAGGAGGGTAAATTCTTTATCTTTTCCTATTTTTACATTTACAAGTTTGAGACCCTCTCCTATGCATTTGTCTTAGTCTATATGTTCATACTGCCAGAACATTCTTTGGTGTTGCCCCGACTCTGGTGTCATTATTTCAACAGAAAGCTCCATTTCCCTTTGTAAATGCGGTAGTCTGTTTCAATTCCAGCCATGCAATACTGTTGGAGTGAGATCAGCCCATGCATTTCCTAATATCTCTTCACCCATAAGATGTTCATGAGAAGCTAGATTTTCCAGCTTTGAAGATTATTGACACAAAATCTGCAGGAGCCCATCTTTCTTTCCTTATTCATGAGCTGTGAGTATAACCAGCTCAGCCTCCATATATTGCCCATCCTAGTTGTCCTTGAGAAGATTGTGGTGAACTACCTTCTTGAACCACTGCTATTCATATGATGTAGGAGTGTCCACAGTGCTGTTAGAAGGAAGTTCTGGGATATTAACTCAGTGACAGTGAAGGGATAGTGATATAGTTCATATCAGGACAGTATGTGGCTTGGAAGGAAACTTGCATGAGCTGGTGTTCCCAGACTTATGCTGCCCTCATAGTTGTTGGAGGTTATGGATTCACAAAGTGCTCTTCAAAAAAGCCTTGCTGAGTTGCTCCAGTCAATGATGCACCCTGCTGAAGCTCTGTCATTGGAAAGGGTAATGGATGGTGTACAAATAAAGCTGGATGGTCTTCAATTTCTTGAAAGTTCTGGAGCCGCATTCCTTCAGGCACATGGAGAGCATTTTGTTATACTCCTGACTTGTGTCTTGTAGGTGGTCATCAAGCTTTGGAGACTTAGGTGGTGATGAGCATTGCAGAATTCCCAGTCTATGACCTGCTCTTGTATTGTATTTACATGGAGAGTCCAATTTGCTTTCTGGTCAATGGCAGCCTCGAGAATGTTGATGATGGGGAATTCAGTAATGATAATGCCACTACTATCAAAGAGATGTAGATGAATTCTCTCTTTTGTTGGAGATGGTCATTGCCTGGCACTTGTGTGGTATGATTTTGTTTTCAGTGCATGATTCTATGAATATAACATTCTCCTAATCAGTACAAATCTGAATGTTGTCCAGGTCTTACTACATGTCAGCACAGAATGTATCAATATCTGATGAGCATTAAATCATCCTGAGCATTGGGCAATCATTAACAAACATCCCAATTCTGACTTTGTGTTAAATTGAATGACATGAAAGCAGCTGAAAGTATTTGGGCCTAGACTTCTCCCTGAGACTGAGATTATTGATTTTCACCGAGCAGAGCCATCTTCCTTTGTGCTATATAAGATTCCAACCAGTGGAGAATATCCCCCCAATTCCTAATGACTTCAACCTACCCAGAGCCCCTTAATGCCATACTCAATCAGATTCTGAAGCTGCCGCTTTCACCTCACTGTCAAAGTGTGCAATCCTGATTGACAAAAGGTGCAAGATAAACAAATAATGCAATAGGAAACATGCTATCGCCGAACTAAAAAGCAAAAATCTTTTCATGTCACGACCCATAACAGTCTGGCCAAGAAGTGGTGTGTGATGTCCTTATAGTTGAGTGTAGGTTGAAACGATGAAGATAACATGCACATGTGGAGGAAGAAAGGAGGAACTAAAGATTGACAGAGGCAAATGGGCAATGACAAGAAGGGAACAAGTAGCTACACAAAATTGCAAGGATGCAAATGTTAATACAACTGGGGACACATTTTACCACCAGCTTTTAAAGGAATGTGTCCGTTTTGGATGATGAAGGTCTTTGGTGTGGACCTTCTGGCATGATGGGTTTGATGTGGTGGTGCTGCTGACAGGGCTTCCACTCCTGGAGCCCAACAAAAGAGAACTCACTTTGGCAACCAGCAGGTCCTCAGGCTGCTTCAGTTTAGTGGCATCCAGTTAATTGTTTACCGCTTGGGTGTGCCAAGAGCTGGCAGCTCAGCAGCTGTAGCACTGCCAGCAGGAGAGATGGCCACAGCTGGGGCTGCACGTGGAGCAGGAAGATGGATCTACAGACATGAGCCGTTATGACCAGGTCAGGGTGTACTAGGACCAGTCAGGCAGTCCCCTCTGAATTAGAGGGATGGATTGTTAAGGCAGGAGACATCATTGCTGTGGTGGATCATTGGCTCTCTGCCGTAGATGAAGGAATGTAGAAGGGAAGTGCCCCTCCACCCCGGGGGAGAGTAGTGGTCTGCTACAATACACTTCACTGTCTCCACTTGTGTTGCTGGTTAAATAACGTGTGCAAAAAGGTCATCAAGTGGCTTAATTGGTCTGAGTGGGACGACTGTTTGCCACCTTTCCTATCCATTGCATGTTTGAATGCTGACAGGAACACAGCAGGTAGACTGTGCTTCTGCATTATTTGACGTCCATCCCAGTTTCCAGGCCACCCCGTAAGAGCAGTTAAAATGCAGTCCATTAATTCACCCCACTCTATTAACGTAGCTATTGACACCGTGTCTTTGCAAAAGAAATAAAACAGGTTGGGCCCAGTCAACAAAAGCCTGAGAAACAAAAGAAAATATGTAGATTAGAGATCTTACGAAGTTTTGAAAAGTACAAACAGTCTCAAAAGCTGTAGAATAGTGTGTGTGTGAATTTAAAAAAAAAAGGAGAAAAAGTATGGTAAAGCAGAACCAGGGAAGAAAAGGCAAGAGGAGGACACTTCAGATCTTTCTGGAGTTCATTTTTGCAGTGTAGGATTATTTTAAAAATTCATTCATGGGATGAAGGTGTCACTGGCTAGACCTGCATTGATTGCCCATCCCTAATTTACCCAGAGGACCATATTGTTGCAGGTCTGGAGTCACATGTAGGCCAGACCAGGTAAGGATGGCAGTTTCCTTCTCCAAAGGGCATTAGTGAACCAGATGGATTTTTCCAACAATTGACAATGGATTTGTGGTCATCATTAGACTCTGAATTCCAGATTTACATTGAATTCAAATTCCACAATCTGCCAGGATTCGAACTCAGGTTCTCAGAATATTACCTAGGTCTCTGAATTAACAGTCCAGTGATAATATCACTAAGCCGTTGCCTCCCCGTCATTACACAGTAAGGGTTAGGATTAGTCCTGATTATATTTATTGATGTATTACCAATCATTACTTTAGTATCATAGCAAGTGAGCTAAGAACCTTTCTAAAATCTGTTGCTCCAGAGAGAATAGGAAATGTTTCTGCCAATCTAATAGTTAAAAGATATAGTGTTAGAGTCAGATAAGGGAGGGTGCAATAGCTCTTTTTTTTCTTTTGGGACAGGTTTGTTTTTTAATTCTGAAATGAATATACCTGCCAATTTGATGAGTTCCTTACTGTTTATACAGTGTGGCCATAATAGAACCAATTAGACAGGTTTGTCTGAGTTTCCTGCTTACTGGAAGGACACACACGCACATGCAGGCTCACACACATGCGCACACACACAATGTCTCAGGCTGAATACGTAAATAATATGACTTCTTTGGTGCAGATGCAGGTGATGTAAAGAAGCAGGGGCCACTTTGAATGTTCTTCTAGAAACAGCAATGATGGATTGAACTCTTCGAAGTTGCTGTGTGCAACAGAGTGTCCCTAGATGGTTACAGTCAGCAAATAGGACTTGAAGGTTACTGGGTTGGTTGGAGAGAAAGGCAGGAAGTGCTTGTGTCACCTCAGTCAGCACCTCTTCTGCTTGTCCTCAATTTTGCAGAGAAAACTGGTTCTTGAAGCATAGAAAGGGTTGGCTTTTCATTTGTCCTTCCCTCTTCAACTACCTAAGGGATACAGTTAGGTTTATTGTCTGCATATTGCAAGGGTAACTCCAATAGAGAGAGTGAGGACTGCAGATGCTGGAGATCAGAGTCGAGACTGTGCTGCTGGAAAAGCACAGCCAGTCAGGCAGCATCCGAGGAGCAGGAGAATCAAGTTTTCGGGCATAAGCCCTTCATCAGGAATGAGGCTTGTGGGTTGGGGCTGAGAGATAAATGGGATGGAGCTGGGGTTGGGGGGAGGTAGCTGGGAAAGCGAGAGGTGGTTGAAGGTGATGGACGGGTCTGGAGGGCAGTGCCGAATTGGAGGCTTGGGATAATGTGGGGGAGGGGAAATGAGGAAGCCATTGAAATCCATATCTATCCTATGTGGCTGCAGGGTCCTAAGGTGGAATATGAGGTGTTCCTCCTCCAGGCGTTGGGTGGAAACGGGTTGGCGGTGGAGGAGGCCCAGGACCTGCATGTCCTTGACGGACTGGGAGGGGGAGTTGAAGTGTTCAGTCATGGGGCGGTGGGGTTGGTGGGTGCAGGTATCCCAGAGATGTTCTTTGAAATGATCTGCAAGGAGGCGTCCTGTCTCCCCGATGTTGAGGAGACCACAACGGGTGCAACGGATACAGTAGAGGACATTGGGAGAGATACAGGTGAATTTCTGATGGATGTGGAAGGACCCCTTGGGGCCTTGGACGGAGGTAAGAGGAGTGGTGTGGGTGCAGGTTTTGCCCTTGGGAACTTGGACGGCAACTGTCTCCGCCCCACCTTGAAATCCAGCCCCACTCCAGGTCCTTGCTCCCATCCCTGCTGTTCATTCCTGATGAAGGGCTTATGTCCGAAACGTTGATTCTCCTGCTTCTCGGATCCTGCCTGACTGGCTGTGCTTTTCCAGCACCACACTCTTGACTCCAACTCCAAAAGATCATGCCTGAAAGCTGTCTTCACCAGGAGTCCAAGTGATTGGGCTTTAATGATTTGTCTCCAATACTTGAACATTATCACCTTGCTAATGGAACAGTAGATGTGTGTCCTTCATATTCCCCACAATGTCCTTACGTTTGGTGGGTTTAACAGACCTGCTGCTGTTACATTCCAAAAGATAACTGTATTTAATCAGAATTCAAATCTACAATTCTATGTGACAGCATAATTTCAGTTAGTCACACTCTATAAAACTCACATCCTAATGATTACCCATATTTATACAATCACTTCACACACAATTATGTCACTACCCCTAAGCCAGGAGACCTGTGTTTATGTCTCACCTGCTCCAAAGGTGTGTAATAACATCTCTGAAGAGGTTGATTATCTGTGGGATGTAGAATAGGATCTTGTGGTGCAGTGGTAGAGTCCCTGTCTCTGGTCCACAGGATCCAGGTTAAAATCTCACTTTCCCCCAAGGTGTGTCAAACATGTTATAGAGATCCATAGCACAGAGAAATGCCCTTTTACCTATTGGATCATAAACAAGCTGTAGAATGTCCAGTAATGCAACTTGGGGCAGCCATATTTGATCATGTTAGTCTCTGTTTTTAAAAAGTCTGTTTTTAAAGGTTCAGTTCATGTTTCCAGTCAATGAGTAAATCATTACTTGACACCAAGTACATTTTCATGACAATGTCTGTGCACATTTTCCATAAATCTCTTAATGTTTCTCTGCACAAACTGACTTTTTAAAATAATAAACAAAAATTGAAATGCTTACTCATTTAAACTGTAGCATAAGTTATCCAGCACCTTCAAAAGATATGCTCACGATATATTTACAGAGTTAATTCATTATCAGTTTTTTTTTGTATAAAAACAGCTACGGGTTACTTTGTTCAAAGGTACTAAAATTTCCGTGATGCTGCTTGTCATTTGAGAGTTCATTTGTGGGCTTGGAAAGTTCCACTCTGCAATGTTAATGTAAGCAAATATGGGCTAGCTACCAGCTTAAAATTAACCAAGGAACTTTAACTTCTGAACACTGACATTATTGCTAGGTTCCTATGTCAAATATTTACAGAACAGTATTCAAGGAAAGGGAGTACTCCAAACTAATGCTGGAAAATTGCAGCCGGCATTAGTATTTGCTGGTAAATCCTTATTGTAATGCATCAACAGTGGAGCCTTATACATGCTTGCTGAAAAAGTGTGCATTCTCCTACTATTAAAATGTTATAATCCAGTTTTAAAAGTTTCAAAGAAAGTCAAAGCATGTCATGAGGCTGTTTGTACTGTGATGTGGCATTGACATAGTGATATACTAAAGCTGTTGCAAGCTCAGTGATGTTGACTCCTGGAGGGTCATTTCGCACTATTTGGCTTCAGTGCACACAGACCAAAGCTGCTGCTTTTCACTTGCACATCCAGAACCATTTTGGATTGATGCAGAACAACAGAATGGTGTATTCTAAATTATTAAATTTTAAAGGACTTTCTTGGAGTAAATGATTAAAAAGCTGGTTGGGAAGGTGATGCTGAGAATCACTAAAACTAAAAGTAAGAAAATGTGAGAGAAATTAAGAAAGCTTTTTTTGTACACAGTCTTATTTGAGCATTGTAATAACATTTAAGTGGTTGAAGAAGAGACTGTCACACATCCCGTACTGTGAGTTTGCAGAAAGTTTGGAAGTTGCAGAAGGTAGAGGGTTATGGGAAAAGGCAGTTAGATAAAATTTGCGTTGGTATAGAAAAGACCTATAGAAAAGTTTTTAGTGTGAAAACTTTTATGGTTTTGCTCCTTCAACACTCCAGAAAATGTTTTGAATATCTGTGACCAGAAGAGATGAAAATATCCATATTTTTAATTGACAAATCTAGTTGAGCTTTTCTCAGGGGGCTCACTGGGCCAATACCTATCAATATGGTCTGCACGGAGTTCCAGAAAATGTTGATGAATTGTTCACAAGAGGTTCTTAGCTAAAATGACAGCACAAGGAACTGGTGGTGACCTTCTAATATGGACAGGTAATTAGTTGAGAGGTAAGAGATAAAAGGTAGTGATAAAGGATTCATTCTATGATGAGCAGGATTTGACAAATGTCACAGTTCCTTATTACAAAAATGTTCATTATTTGGAATTCAAAATAAAGAGTTGTGTATGATGTCAGTAGAGACCAGTAATGTTTTAAATTTTTTTTAAATCGGAAAGCCAGGTATTTTCTAAAGGAATGAAGCCACAAGGTTCACAGCTTGAATTAAAGAATTTTGCTACCTGGAAATCAAAATATATGAATCAGGTCAGACTCAACTGAGAAAAGTTTGCTGATAATCACGCTGCACTGTTCACTATCTATCACAAAATGTATAGGTCTATAATATCAGTGAAACTACCTAAAGTGATTAGTTTACCTGATTCAGAGGACAGAAGCAACTCATTATAGGTTTTGTCAGTAAAAGAAAAGAAACAATTTATTGTAACATGCAACTTTAATGAGCAGTCAAAAGAAAGAATTTCTAATCAGACATTACTCACTGTTTTGAAACCTCAAATACACATACATGCTTATTCACAGTTATGACATACAAAAGACAAACTGTTTATATACTGTGGATGGAAAAAGAATATAGACCGGGTAAACATAATTCCAAATGTTAAAAGTTCAGACCACATGGAGAAGAGTTATTTTGTATGTGGTATCTTAATGTGGTATCTTAAACTCTCCTATTTTGAATATGCTTTAGAGTTTTGTATCTTAAAATTCTTTTGCTCTCTACTTGGTGATATCAGAAATCCATTTCATTATTAGTAGATCTGCTACGTTAAAGGGAGTTTCAGCTCTCTCTTCCAGCACTCAAAATTTCAGCTGAATTCATTGCAGCTTATTCTAACATCTCAAACAAAACTTGAACATAGAACCCTGGCTCCCTTGCCTTCACCGCAAACCTATTCATCCCAAGAATTAACTTGCTGTATTGTTCACCTCTCAGGCAACCCGGTCACATGATTATTTACTGGAACCAAACTATTGCTTCTCCAGAAGTTATACCTAATTCTCAAAGGGACCAACACTCACACAAACCATATATGCTTTTTCCCTAAATGCATATGGGCCAAGACAATTGTATATACAGTCATAGAGTCACTGTATGGAAATGTACAGCATGGAAACAGACCTTCAGTCCAACCCGTCCATGCCGATCAGATATCCCAACCCAATCTAGTCCCACCTGCCAGGCACCTGGCCCATATCCCTCCAAACCCTTCCTATTCATACACCCATCCAAATGCCTTTTAAATGTTGCAATTGTACCAGACTTCCCCACTTTCTCTGGCAGCTCATTCCATACATGTACCACCTTCTGTGTGAAAATGTTGCCCCTTAGGTCTCTTTTATATCTTTCCCTTCTCACCCCAAACCTATGCCCTCTAGTTCTGGACTCCCCAACCCCAGGGAAAAGACTTTATCTATTTATCCTATCCATGCTCCTCATAATTTTGTAAACAAGGTTACCCCTCAGCCTCTGACGCTCGAGAGAAACCAGCCCCAGACTGTTCAGCTCTCATAGCTCAAATCCTCCAACCCTGGCAGCATCCTTGTAAATCTTTTCTGAACCCTTTCAAGTTTAACAACATCTTTCCAATAGAAAGGAGACCAGAACTGCATGCAGTATTCCAACAGTGGCCTAACCAATGTCCTGTACAGCCATGACATGACCTTCCAATTCCTGTACTCAATACTCTGACCAATAAAGGAAAGCATACCAAACGCCTTCTTCACTGTCCTATCCACCTGCAACTCCACTTTCAAGGAGCTATGAACCTGCACTCCAAAGTCTCTTTGTTCAGCAACACTCCCTAGGACCTTACCATTAAGTGTTTAAGTCCTGCTTAGATTTGCTTTCCCAAAATGCAGCACCTCACATTTTTCTGAATTAAACTCCATCTGCCACTCCTCAGCCCATTGGCCCATCTGAACAAGATCCTGTTTTAATCTGAGGTAACCTTGTTTGCTGTCCACCACACCTCCAATTTTGGTGTCATCTGCAAACTTACTAACCATACCTCTTATGCTCGCACCCAAATCATTTATATAAATGACAAAAAATAGAGGACCCAGCACCAATCCTTCAGGCCTCCAGTCTGAAAGACAACTCTCCACCATTACCCTCTGTCTTCTACCTTTGAGCCAGTTCTGTATCCCTGAGTTTGCAGGTGACAGTAACGTTGGAGACATTATAATTCTTATGGACAGGAATTGGCAGTTACCAAGGGACATTTTTTTCTACTGATTTTAGTCTGTTTATATGGAATGATGTTCAATATCTCAAAATGTGAGAACATCTATTCTAGGTTGAAGGAAGTCATTGGTATGATTTCCTGGAGCAGCGGAAAAGCAATATTCATATACACAAATTGTGGAGAGCTGGTGCACAGGCACAAAAGGTCATCCAAAAATAATGAGTTATTAACCTTTTTACATCAGAACTAGTGAAATTGCAAAGTATGGAAGTGATGCTTCAATCGCACTTGCCCTTTGATTACTTGAGTTGTTGGAAAACCTTACATAGTGTTGTGCAGTTAACATTAGCAAGTATATGTTGGCCTAGGAGGGGCCTGCACTGATTCATCAATATATTTAAAGGTTAAATTATGAGGGTAACTATATCAGCAGAACTAACAGGTTGTCATAGAAATAAATACAAGGGTAGTTTTTGCAACCAGTGAGGCAGCACCTCCAAATCTCAGTTTGAAAATGTACTATTTTTTGTGAATAGCTGAGTTACTTGCTTGATGTCCCTAACAGACAACTGAAAAATACTAAAAGCTTGTTCTGTCTTTCAGGCAAGTTGACGGGTCAATCCCTGTCCCAACTCATTACTACAGTATTATTACTAGTTGCCTGGATAGTACTCAGCCTGTGGACAAGTGTGATGGGCAACTTACCGCATCATCTTTCATTCTCCCACACAGACCTGACAATGATGAAAGTTGTAACGTAAGTGGGGAAAAACAGAAGCATTATACAATTCTGTGTAAGAACTATTGCATTATGATGAGGAAGGAATTCACCCTGAAGAAAATCTCAAGAGCCAAACCTGTTAGTTATGGGGTCTGTCTGGCCATGAATTACACAGTATACACAATTGAACAGTTTTGTTTTTCTACTAACAAACTGGATAGAATGGCTATAAATGCTTATTTTGGTGTATGGGAATAAGAAACTCTGTTACTTATAGGCATGTACTGTAAGGGATCTGCAGTTTATGGATGAGGTGACTCAATATCTTTCATTTTTACTGAGTTTTTGTACCATATATAAAAGTGCTGTTCTCACAGAATAGTGAAGGAATCAAACTGAAAATTGAGACAAGAAATAATAAAATGATTTTACCCTGAGAAATTTCATTTTGGAGGTGGAGGCAAGGTAGATTCAACACCTTAAAGGCTTCACTGTGTACAAGTATGAACAAATATAAAAATAAATAAATAAAAAATACAGTGTCACTTAGACCAGTAACATCTAAGATGCAGTCTCTTCTGAATTATGAATTAGCTAAAATGGTAGTGGAATGCTTCCATAAATAAAGGTTCTCAACTCTAATCAGCATCTACTGAGCCCTGTTGAAGAACACAGGGTCAGGAACCTAGGCTCAGTTTGAATTAAATAACACTCACTCTCAATGTTCATTAACAATGGCTATTTGAGAGATGTACTGGCTGCAGGGGCTAATCCAAAGAATGATACCAGCCATAAGTTGTTCTGTCATAATTGCTTGGAGAGTGGTATGCTCTGGAAGGAAAAGGGAAAAACACTGTAAGATGAAAATCATGCACAAAGCACTGGTAGAGAGGAATTCTTTCTCAAGCAATTTCACACAATGCAACACTAAAATAATGATGTAAAAACTCAGAGTGATAGCTATTTAGTCATCTCACTTATAAACCACAGATCCATTACAATACATAAGTATAAGTAACAATTAATGTATATTTCTTATTCCTGTATACCAATGTAAGCATTTATAGTCATCCTGTCAAGTTTGTTAGTAGAGAAAACTATTCAAGGGTGTATGTTGTGTAATTCAAGACCCGACAGAACCCATCACTAATGAATTTGACTCTGGTTCTTGGGCATTTTCTTCAGGGTGAATTCCTTCCTCTTCCATTCTATCACCATTTCCACCAACACCAAAATCCCTTGCAACAACACAGTGAATTGATAATTTAGTAAATGTTTTTAAGTCTGAAATAACTTCTCTTCTGATCTTCATATAATACAACATGGGAATTTAAGGTACATATTGACAGGTCAAATACTGTGTGGTTAATGATGAATAGAAATGGGTTTTCCAGAACTTGAATAAAACTTGAATTTGGTTTCAAGCTAAAGATGTATTGTTGGCGAGATTATCAATTCACTTTTGCTGTTGTGAGGGGATTTGGTGTTGGTGAAAAGCTGGCATGAGAATGGAAGGGGAAAGAATTCACCCTGAAAAAATGTCCGAGTGTCCAATGCACGATAAGAACAGGGACTACCTCCTGCCTGATCCTCAGAGGCATGTAATGGAATGGGTCCTCATTATCAAAATGGTTTCATCATTATTAGAAATGCAATGTGTTTACATGTATGGAAGTGGTCCAAATCAAACCCCGTGTCCATTCAGAGCAAAAGCTAGTTGGTGCACTCCCTTTATGGAGTGAAAACAGAGTGTTGCATGAGAGGACCCAGACTGTCAAAACATCCTCAATGCCAAAATGACCAGTTTCCAGGAATTCATCATCAAATAAGAGTATCTATTATGCCACATCATCGACATGGATGGAGTGTTCAAGATTTTCAATATGTCTCGCAACCAAATTGTGGAGCAGAGAGGTTTGAAAGCACTTCTAGTGAAAATGCAGGACATGTGAAAACAGGATAATGGTTTGTGTAGCTAACTTAAAACCTACATTAAATTTCAAACATGACAAATCCAGTCCCCTGAAAGAGTTTTTGTGCATGTCCATGCTAATGATGAGACAGATGAGAATGGAGTGAAGTTATGCATTAATAATCTGTGGAATAGGCAACTCAGTGGCTTATATAAAGAATTGATTGGTCTGGGGGACATTCAGATCTCATCAGATCTAGAGGTGTCTGGAAGGAAAAAACTGCCAAATTGCCATTTATACCTGGGATCTAACATCTCTAATTTAACCATTGGATGTGTGCCTTAATAAGTCAATCAATAACCATGTTGAAGATAAATGGAATAGATCAATGGTTATTGGAGGAAAAAGCATTCAGAAAGAGTTGAAGTTTTGTGTGGTTCTGTCATCAAATCGCGAGTGCACAAGCTTCACCACATAGTTCAAAAGTGCAGAATCTCCAATTCAAAGAACGAAAAGGATTTGTTGTGGAGAGATGATTGAAAGTACCACACTTGATCCAGAGTGGGATCCTAAACATGATGCCATGGCCAAAGTGACGTGGAATTAATTCAGTGACCGCTTTACATCAGATACTGAAGATAAATTTTATGGGTGTGGAAATGCTTTCATTGTGGTTAAAGGCATCTTTGTACAATTAACTTATTCATACACCATGCTACATTAATTTACTATAAAGTCCCAAATTTTTAAAAACACATTTTAATTTCTTAAGTGCGTACAAGACGATTTTCTGATTCTGTATGTGGATGTACCTACTAGAGAAGGTGCAAAACTTGACCTGCTCTTGGGAAATAAGGCAGGACAGGTGACTGAGGTGTCAGTGGGGGAGCACTTTGGGGCCAGCGACCATAATTCTATTCGTTTTAAAATAGTGATGGAAATGGATAGACCAGATCTAAAAAGTTGAAGTTCTAAATTGGAGAAAGGCCAATTTTGACGGTATTAGGCAAGAACTTTTGAAAGCTGATTGGAGGCAGATGTTCACAGGTAAAGGGACAGCTGGAAAATGGGAAACCTTCAGAAATGAGATAATGAGAATCCAGAGAAAGTATATTCCAGTCAGGGTGAAAGGAAAGGCTGGTAGGTATAGGGAATGCTGGATGACTGAAGAAATTGAGGGTTTAGTTGAGAAAAAGAAGGAAGCATAGGTATAGACAGGTATATACAGGATAGATTTAGTGAATCCTTAGAGTATAAAGGAAAGAGGAAAATCAGGAGGGCAAAAAGCGGACATGGAGATAACTTTGGCAAATAGAATTAAGGAGAAACCAGAGGGTTTTTACAAATATTAAGGACAAAAGGGTAACTAGGGAGAGAATAGATCAGCAAGGCAGCCTTTGTGTGGAGCCACAGAAAATGGGGGAGATACTAAATGAATGTTTTGCATCAGTATTTACTGTGAAAAAGGATAGGGAAGATATAGACTGTAGGGAAATAGATGGTGACATCTTGCAAAATGTCCAGGTTACAGAAGAGGAAGTGCTGGATGTCTTGAAACGGTTAAAGGTGGATAAATCCCCAGGACCTGATCAGGTGTACCTGAGAACTTTGTGGGAAGCTAGTGAAGTGATTGCTGGGCCTCTTGCTGAGATATTTGTATCATCGATAGTCACAGGCGACCTGCTGGAAGACTGTAGGTTGGCAAACGTGGTGCCACTGTTTAAGAAGGGCGGTAAAGACAAGTCAGGGAACTATAGACTGGTGAGCCTGACCTCTGTGGTGGGCAAATTGTTGGAAGGAATCCTGAGGGAGAGGATGTACATGTATTTGGAAAGGCAAGGACTGATTAGGGATAGTCAACATGGCTTTGTGTGTGGGAAATCATGTCTCACAAACTTGATTGAGTTTTTTGAAGAAGTAACAAAGTGGACTGATGAGGGCAGAACAGTCGATGTGATCTATATGGACTTCAGTAAGGCGTTCGACAAGGTTCCCCATAGGAGACTAATTAGCAAGGTTAGATCTCATGGAATACAAGGAGAACTAGCAATTTGGATACAGAACTGGCTCAAAGAAAGAAGACAGAGAGTGATGGTGGAGGGTTGTTT
Source organism: Chiloscyllium plagiosum (assembly GCF_037043375.1). Taxonomy (NCBI): domain Eukaryota; kingdom Metazoa; phylum Chordata; class Chondrichthyes; order Orectolobiformes; family Hemiscylliidae; genus Chiloscyllium; species Chiloscyllium plagiosum. The sequence goes on along the minus strand of NW_028270142.1, from coordinate 28,894,671 downwards.
TTCAGACTGGAGGCCTGTGACCAGTGGAGTGCCACAAGGATCGGTCATGGGTCCTCACTTTTTGTCATTTACACAAATTACTTGGAAGCGAGCATAAGAGGTACAGTTAGTAAGTTTGCAGATGACACCAAAATTGGAGGTGTAGTGGACAGCAAAGAGGGTTACCTTAGATTACAACAGGATCTTGTTCAGATGGGCCAATGGGCTGAGAAGTGGCAGATGGAGTTTAATTCAGATAAATGCGGGGTGCTGCATTTTGGGAAAGCAAATCTTGGCAGGACTTATACACTTAATGGTTAAGTCCTAGGGAGTGTTGCTGAACAGAGAGACCTTGGAGTGCAGGTTCATAGCTCCTTGAAAGTGGAGTCGCAGGTAGATATGATAGTGAAGAAGGCATTTGGTATGCTTTCCTTTATTGGTCAGAGTATTGAGTACAGGAGTTGGGAGGTCATGTTGCGGCTGTACAGGACATTGGTTAGGCCACTGTTGGAATATTGCGTGCAATTCTGGTCTCCTTCCTATCGGAAAGATGTTGTTAAACTTGAAAGAGTTCAGAAAAGATTTACAAGGATGTTGCCAGAGTTGGAGGATTTGAGCTATAGGGACAGCTGAACAGGCTTAGGCTGTTTTCCCTGGAGCGTCGGATGCTGAGGGGTGACCTTATAGAAGTTTACAAAACTATGAGGGGCATGGATAGGATAAATAGGCAAAGTCTTTTCCCTGGAGTTGGGGAGTCCAGAACTAGAGGGTGAGAGGGGAAAGATATAAAAGAGACCTAAGGGGCAACTTTTTCACGCAGAGGTGGTACATGTATGGAATGAGCTGCTAGAGAAAGTGGTGGAGGCTGGTACAATTGCAACATTTAAGAGGCATTTGGATGGGTGTATGAATAGGAAGGGTTTGGAGGGATATGGGCCGGGTGCTGGCAGGTGGGACTAGATTGAGTTGGGATATCTGGTTGGCATGGACGGGTTGGACCAAAGGGTCTATTTCCATGCTGTACATCTCTATGACTCTAAATTAGGGTGGCATGATGGCTCAGTTGTTAGCACTGTTGCCTCACAGTGCCAGGGATCCAGGTCCATTTCCAGCTTGGGGCGACTGTGTGGAGTTGACATATTCACCCTCTGTCTGTGTGGGATTCCTCTGGTTTCCTCCCACAATCCAAAAATGTGCAGGTTAGGGTTAATTGTCCATGCTAACTTGCCCATAGTGTTCAGGGATGTGTAGGTTAGGTATGTTAGTTCAGGGGGAATGTAGAGTAATAGGGTAAGAGAATGGGTCTGGGTGGGTTACTGTTCAGAGGGTCAGTGTGGACTTGTTGGGCCAAAGGGTCTGTTTCCACACTGTAGGGAATCTAAACTAGTGAGCATCCACACCTCTTTTGCTGGCAGGTTTAATTATATACTGACATCCATGGTATTGTAATGCCTTTTACAATATTGTGATTGCTATGTTAGTTAGCTGCCAACACACACATAGTTATCCTCTTGAATCCAGATTGACGGGATGATCGACTTTCTCTCTCTGCTTGGAAGGGGCTTACAAGAAATATGTGCACATAAAAAGGGGAGGAGAGGCTGTGAGGCTGAACAGTGCTCATTGCATTGCATGTGTGGTGTACTGTGCTTTCCAACATATGAGTTAGCTGATATGCTCGTGGACAATTAGCATATAGTTATATTTTATGTATAGAACTATACCTTCACAATAAAAATACATTTAGAACATATTTTGTCTATTTCAGAGTAACGATGATGAATCAAAATGGGTTGAAGACTTAATGAAGTTACATACAGCACGTGTGCGTGACATTGAACACCTGACTGGTTTGGATTTCTACCGCAAAACCAGCAGAGCATATCCTGAAATCCTTTCTTTAAAGACATTCCTACAGACTTTTGAAAGTGAAATCTAAACCCCTTGTGTATTTGTTGTTCTCACAGTACATCTTTTCCCTACAGGTGTATATTTTTTTAATACTTTTTTGTATTTATTAATTCAAACCATAGAATATTTTAAAGGCTGTTACTTTCAAGCTTTGTATCTAACGTCAAACTTAATAACAAGCTTATGTCTTTCTCTCCCACCTTTGTCATTATTTAGCTGTTTGAGTGATGTTTGTGTTTAAACTGTTTGTACTACTGTGGCTTTTGTTTTTGCCTTAGATTAGGACTTGGGCCTACAGGATTAAAACTTGCATTGATAAAAATCCAGGATTATTCACTGCATTGTTCGTCCTGTAATTTCTGTCCTCCATATTAAAAATAGGACATATAAAGCAATTATATTTCAATTTTGCTGAGATAAGGCCAACTTATATTTATGCTTCATGTGCAAATCATGTCAAATATGTTATAAACCTTAAATCAAATTGCAACAATTGATTCCAGAAAAACAAATAATTTGCCTATCAAAGAAGTTAAATGTTATATTAAATGCGAAATAAGCAAGCTCCAACTTCCTCTTTCATGCACATTACAGACACATTGTTAGCTGAAAAGAAAGGTGGGACCTGACAGATCTAAAGGGAATGGGAGAAAAGAACATAGTATATAGTGGCTGCTTTTACCTTTTGAGGGGACATCTTTTTTCCTTTGATGTTTGTTCAGAGTTTTATTGGAATTTTTATGTGTATAGATATGTTCTGGAATAAACTGCAATCCATACAACCTTTTCTTTAAAATATAGGTTTCAAAATGCACATTTTGCCATGACAGTAAATCTTGAGAAAACAAGTTTGCAGTTTTAGAGTTATCCTACATTAAATATACTACAACTTGAGCAACACATAACTGCAGTGACTTTTTGAACAAGGAGTTCAGTTTTGAATATGCGAGTTCAGAATAAAGATCATGAGAGTGCTTCACAACTTTCCTGAAATACACATGGAATCCATTCGGGTAAGGGTTCTCATGATGGTCTGCCATAACCTCACTAGTAGAGCTTTTGAAACAGTAGTTATACTCAGTTTTCCAAGGGTAGAAATGGGAGAAATTGTGTGGGAATACACCTTGTGTTTTTTTTTCTTGAAGAAATATAAATTTGAAATTAAAGCTTTGAAAATGAATAAAGTAGCATTAACTTAACAAGCATAAAGCTAATATGATGCAAAATAGCATGAGCTGGCAGACCATGTTGAAGCAACCTGGCTAGAACATTACAAGTAAATGTTCTCTTTTAGCTTTGAGCATGTTTCTGGGATATGTCTGGGAAAGCATGTGGTGTGAGCTGTCTCATTTATTCGAAAGAACCAAATTTATGTTACCTCTCCAGCTTAGCTCTCGGGTTTAGATAGTGCTTGGATTTCTCTCTCCTCACAGATGTGGGATCTGTTTCAGTTGAAATACGCACAAGTTCCAGAACAGAAGAACTACGTTAAAAACTTGCCAGATAATGTATACAGTATGTTCTGATAATGCATTGACTAAATAGTGTTTTGTTCATTTTGTACTGCTATCTCCATGTTTTCCACTTATACTGAACTGGAGGGGGTGCTGATACAGAATGTCCACAGTTGAATTGCCCTGGCACAATAGGTCATTTCTGTGTACTGGGTTTGTAAAACAAAATGGAAACAAATAAACATAATCATGTAAAAGAAACTTGATCATTGTACCATAGTATTTACTTTGTATATGTTCATTGTTTTTGTAATAATATTCAAAACATAATGTGCAGCCAGGATTATCAAAAGCACTTCTAATAGATAAAATTTTGACATCAATGTTTTTAACTCACTTCCTGTCATGTTGACTCGGTAATGTAGGTGAAAGCTGGTCTATATTTACTCGTGAGTTCAGTCAAGAAGCAGGAGGATTAGATTACCTACAGTATGGAAACAGGCCCTTCGGCCCAACAAGTTCACACCGACCCTCCAAAGAGTAGCCCACCCACACCCATTCCATTACCCTACATTTACTAATGCACCTAACACTATGGGCAATTTAGCATGGCCAATTCACCTGACCTGCAAATCTTTGGATTGTGGGAGGAAACCCACGCAGACACAGGGAGAATGTGCCAACTCCACGCAGACAGTCGCCCGAGACAGGAATCGAATCTGGGTCCCTGGCACTGTGAGGCTGTAGTGCTAACCACTGAGCCAGCTTATTATCCTCACTATCCTCCTGCTACAGTGTGAATTCCACAGTGAAGCATCCAACAGTTTGAAGTGGGTTTTAGATGTGAAAGAATAAAGCTTTTAGAATAAATTTGAAATGTCCCCTTGTCTTCAGCTCCTCCCACTGTGTTCTGTCAATTAAATTATTGTTACTGCCTGAATCTACTGTTTGCATTACCACCAACAATCACTGGGGATTTCCCATGACAGCTCCTGTGGACAGGAAATCGTGTTTCCATGTTTGCTATTCACGTCCTAACTCTGCTGCACTTTCAAATTGTCTCACAGTCATGCCTCTACAAACTTTCCTTCCTTTACAGGGGTTGGCAGACTTTCCTGTCTGTTCAGTTTTATTTCTGCAATTTGTGACAAAACGGACCTTACTCCCGCTTTGTTTTTGCATTTCTTTCCCCCGACAGGCAGAGTGCCACATTTGAAACCCTCTCTCCTGCTGAGTGTTGCTGTTTACATTTACATGCAACTGGATTTCATTGGGCGATTTGGTAAACCTCAGCTTTTGTTGTGCTGTTGGAGGAGATGGGACCAGGTTTTCACGCTGGGAAATTGTCCAACCACAGATTCCAATGTAGCTGCAACTCTCAAAGTGTCACCTTGTCTTACTGCTGCTTATGTCACAATGTATTTGATTTGCAATGTTGATTCACCCAGTCCATTCTCTGCCAGTTCAAATCCATCATAACTTAGTTGCAATCATCCAGTGACTGCCATAAATGAGTCCTTCTTCCTGTCTCCGATGGAAAATAAGCCTTGGGAATGTGGAATTCACGTACCTCAAAATGTTCACCATATATTCATAACCCATGTTTTATGTTAACATCTTGAAAGACTCCCTCCACCCACTTTGAACTGGTATTGACTGGGCTTCCTGTACCACCCTGGCCCCATCCAAAAACAGACTGTGACTGTCAGCAAACACTTCAAACTCCATCAGCCAAGCTTTCCATTTCGTGCTGATGGTATTGGCATCACCAGACAGTTCAATTCCCCAAGCTGCAGACAGATCAGTTCCAACAAATTCCATGACTCAATAGGGAAGCATTGGTGAAGTGGTAATGTCACTGGACCAATCATCCAGAACTCAGGTTTAATGTTCTGAGGAAATGAGCTTGAAACCCATTATGAATTCAGTTTAAATAAAGTATCCAATCAAAAGCTAGCCTAGCTGTGATCAAGCAATCACTGGAGATTGTTATTGAAAACCCAACTCATACTCTTAACTGCCGTTTGGTCTATTAGGGATGGGCAGTAAATGCTGACCTAGACGCCAGTGCCCACGAACAACGTGGAAAGTTACAAATTTAACAATCTGACACATCATTTTATCATTTAGACTTTGTGATTCCTGAAAATGTGCTTATTTGACCTGCTGCTCCCAGGTTTCATGACTCCATAAATGATACCGACTGTATTTGACACGACCTTATCCAATTAATGTATAGAATCTTGAGTCCATACACACAATTGGCTATCATCATGACTATTGCCTGTGCTGTCAAGTGTCACATGCTGATCAAAAAACCTGCACACCCATGTTCAATCGGAATTATGTGGACGCATGTAGCTAAAGACTTCATCCAAATGAATCAAAGAGCTGGATTTCCGAGGTGCAATGGAAGTTACTGCCCTAGACGTCGTCAGAATTTGACTGAATGTGGTATCAAGAAGCCCTAGGAAAATTGAAGTCAATAGAATCAGATGAAAATTCACCTCTGAGACAGTAATGCCGAGCACAAAAAGGCATGGTTGCTGTAAGTGAATCACTGTGGTCCCAGGATTTCTCTGCAGGATTTCCTTAGGGTAACATCCTGGCCCAGTTGTCTTCAGGTGCTTCATCAAAGACCTTCCCTCCATCATAAGGCCAGAACTGGAGATATTCACTGGCGATCACAGTGTTCAGTAGCATTTGCAACAATTGAGTCTAATCATCTCTTCTTGATATTCAACATCATTACAATCATCAAATCGCAAGTCATCAACATTCTGGTGACAACATTAACCAGAAAGATAATTGGGCATAAGTGCTAGGAGTACAAGGACATGTCAGAGGCGGTGTATTATGCAGAGCTATTCAATTCCTGACTCCCCAAATCATATTATCCACAAAGAACAGGCAGAGTATGATGAAATTTCTCCATTTCGTAAATAAATGCAACTCCAAAAACGGTCAAAGCTTGAAACCATCCAGAACAGTTTGCTAAATATCCCACCCACCACTGGCATATGGTGGTATCATCTACAGAATGTGCCACAGAAACACATCAGGACTTCTTTAATAGAATCTTACAAATTCTACTAAACCACACCATTTAGAAGAATAAGATCAGCAAAGATCCATGGTTACACATCTGCAAGACACTGTACTTCCTTCATGGTTGTTGGACCAACATCCTGAAACTAATTCTTTTTACCACTGACAGTACATGGACTGCAGCAGTTCAAGGAGGCAGTTTGAGCCACCTTATCAAGGTGAATAAATGTTGACCTTGCCTTTGATACCAGCCTCCTCAGAATGAATGAAAGAGAAATTCTGATTTAAAACCTGAATCCACAAGTTGTGTAGATTTCACAGAAGAAACTTGATTTTAATTCCAAGGGCAAGGATATATATTATTAGTATGTTTTTCCTAATGCACACACATTACCGCTGATCTACAATAATACATTGTTTTGCTATAATATAAAAAACAGAAAATGCTCGAAAAACTCAGATGTCTGGTAGCATCTGTAGAGAGAAACAGAGTTAAAGTTTCAGGTCAATGAACTTCAATCTATTTAAAAAAATCATTAGCCTTAAACATTTACCCTGCTTCTCTGTCCAAAAGTACCTGCTGAGTATTTTCAGCATGTTCTGTTTTTATTCAGCTTTCAAGTATCCACAGTATTTTGCTTCTATAAGTTTTGCGAGTTCAGTCTCAAGATCGGTTCATTACCTGGACTCTTTATCATTGTGAACTTCAGTTGATCACTGCAGTTAGAAGCAGTTTGGAACTTTCAAGCTATCTTTGAGATCTGCCCTCTTACTAGCCACGTCATTGTGAATATTTATCTCGCAAACAAAAACACACCTGTTCTGCAACAAATGTTGTGCTGATCGAGCAGGCAGATCAAAGATGAAGTGGCAGGACTTATGTAACAAGCATTTCTATAGCAATCACTTCTTTCATATTGCGTCAGAGGAGTCTGTTTTTTTTCTCAGCTTGATCCAATAGTTTTCCAACTTTCTTCAGAGCAAAGTACCATTTGTCATTCTGGTCTCTTGTCTTTCTGAATTTCAGGATCAGATACATAAAGGCCAGTGTTGTGAAAAGGAGAGGCAAGATGGTTTTCAGGAGGTATTGATCTAATGGTAGTGTCGGTGGTCTGGGAATCAGAGTCCCTGACTAACATACATTGGCACACCACAGCAGATCATGAAATTTGAATTCAATAAGAAAAATATGAAATTAAAAGCTGGTCTAATGATCCTTCCCCCCATGGAGAGAGGGGGAAGAATCCTGCAAGAAAGGGCTGGTTGAGGCAGGGAGGCAGCAAGTGGGGGGAGGGAGAAGAGGATGGAATCCAGGCTCAAAGTGAGAAAACCATCATTGATGTTGATCTGGTGACTGACAAAATTGTTGGTTTTCTATTTTGATCACTTCTGTGTCTCACTCCCCGTCCACAGCTCCCTCTCCATTATAGCCATACCGTCTTTGTGTCCAACTCTGGAGAATCTATCCCAGAATTGCCAACTATGGGGAAGAAACAAGGGCCACATTGTTGGAGGACAGGTGGGTGCTGCTGGTGAGAATTGGGAGTTGAGGGGAGCTGCAGCTGGGGGTATCTAGCAAGTTTCAAGGGTGGGATCTGTTCAGATTACCCTCAAAAATCCCCATTTTTGAAGCCTCCTCAGACTCTCCCTGGGAGGGATACCATTCGCAGAATGCATATGACCATATTCAACGTCCACTATCCTACCTTCATTCGTGATGCTTTTCTTTTGCACTAGTCCTCTGTACTATCAACATTTCAGCCAATAGGAAGAACCAGAGGTGGCAACTGGGTGATGTTGAGTTCTGGTATTGCTAGATTGCTGCCATGAATATTCCCTTTTCTATGCTGAGTCTACTCTATCTAATGATAGTGCGAGGGGATGACCTACTGGTCAATCCAAAGAAAAGAGGCACTAGTCTTACATAACAAGGTAGTTTATTGCCTAATTGTAATAGGTTTGGCTTCCATGAATTTTCAAGGCAGAGTTACTTACAGCTATCAGGATCTATGCAGCTGACACCCTGCTTCCCTTCGGAAATCATACAGATCTCAGCAGCCTTTACCCAAAAACTGCGTGACATCAATAGACTGGATGGAGTTTAATGCAACGTGAACATTAAATCCTTCAGAACCATTACATTTTACAGATTTTTTGGCTGCTTGCTTGCTCCATGGTGCTCCATGCGCACCATATTTACTGTATTCAACTTCTGCCAAATGACATGATATTGAACAGTTCTTCAGAATGCTTTAGCAACACTTCTGCTGCACAGACTGCAGGAGTACTACAGGACTCACTAGGGCAGCTGTCACAATTCATTGCTCTCTGCTTCATCCTTCAAAACTGCCATTTTGAGAGCACACTCTTGCTACAAGGTATCCAGTGAACTGCTGACAATGAGCAGGAGGACAATGTGAGGTTTCTGATTCACAATGGGAGTGAATGAAGCTAGCTTTGTAGCATGGCCTTGTGCAGCTCTGGCCCTTGATGGCCTGGCTTTGGACCACACTCTATCAGTATGAATTGCAACAGTTTGGGATCAGTAAGCTGGAGAGGCAGTGATGAAAAAATGGATGCTGTAATCCTGCAAGAGGACAGCAAGTTTGTACACCATGGTACCACTGCCACTTCACCTGGGCAAAGCCTCAGTAACCCAAGCAAGGTACTGGAGGATATTTTATTGGATTGCTATGTGACAATGCATGTTCCCTCAAATTCTAATACCCATAGGCATTACGGCACTACTTTTCATGTTCATGGCAGCAAGCTGAGATTGCGTCTCTTAATATTGAGCTTTTGAAGCAGCACTGAGTATATGTCCTCTAGTTGTGCTACCATAGAAGCTGTGACAACAACCAAAATATGCTGTGTCATAGTTGGATCCACAATTGCGACAATGATGTTAGTAACCAATGACACGCTGGAATCAATACACTTTAAGCTCTGTGCAATGTTAGTGCTGGTCTCCTTCATGTTCCTTGGCAATGATTACCAAAGTACTAAGAATTTCAATGTGCATGTCCATCAATTTTCCTCTGTACTCAAAGTTTTCAATGGAGTTCTCTGGAGCAAAAAAGATGTACAACATTGTCCTGTGGTGAGCTGGCATCAGCTCTACCATTGCTCACTGTTCTGTCTGTACACTATGTGTCCCCACGGTCTCACTACAGGAAGTTCCAGTTTCTTAATGAGTTGCATGCAGTGCCAATGTCTGAGCTGGTAACTGAGAGTGTGAGAGTGAGTGATGGTGTGTCCTCATCATCACTACCTTCTTCCATCCCTTTCTCTTCCACCATTGCCTGACCAGGTTATGGTTCTTGGGGATCTGAAAAAAGCAAGGCACTGGGTGAAGCCAAGGAATGCATCTTTCACCTTCTGTACATCAGAAGAGAGAGTGGGCTGAGAGGGAATAATGACAAATAGTATCCTCTCCACCATTTAGTTCCTGCAGCCTGTAGCTGTGCAAAGGAGAGAAAAGTGTATCTGTGAGGGTGGGGCAATACATTTGGCTAATGTAACTGGCAGCGTATACAAACTGTGGCTGTGTAGCAGTGCTGAGGATCTGAGGAAGGTGTGGTTTAGCATCTAGCTGACAGGTATGTCTCCCGATTGCTAGAAATAGTTGATAGTTAAATAACTGTGATGTGGTAAATTAAGCACTGTGTGAAGTAGCATTTCAGGTGAAAGGATATTGCATTTGAATATACATTCACTGACCTTCATCGCTCGGATGAGATCATGGACCTTCTTGCAACACTTTGTAGCCTGTTGTGTGGGGTTGGACTTTTCGGATTGACATTTGGCTATCTACTTCCGCTGCCTTCACAGCGTTAGTCTGAAGGACTTCCTGGTCACCTCCGACACCAATGCTTCCAATGTTGGAATGTGGTCTTTTCCTTGCTGTGCCACTGTCATTCTTCATGCAGATCAGGCACTCTCCTCAGCTGGTTATAGCACCCTCTCCTCTCAAACTCTTCCTCCCCTTTAAGAAACACAAGTTGGATTTAAGTAAAACTTGAATTCGAGCTAAACTCTCATAATTTACTTTCTCTTGCTCAGTCATGCAGGCAATCAGAAGTGTTTTTAGCACTTTGCCTGTTGCAATTATGTAAATGAGGTTACCACATGGAGTTTGGATGCTATCTGTACCAGAACAGGGACATGGGCTCTGTATGTTGCCAGCATTTAGCCTGTTTTAAGGTTCTATTCACTGCTGTGGCTTTCCTTCATCCCCTGCAGAAAGACGAAGCTTGGGTGATAGCTGAAATTATTGATATGCAGACACTTCATAGAAAACTGTTAGAAATATTTCAAACTCAAAATAGATAAGTTAACTTTCCTCTAAACTCTAAGTTCTACAGTTGGCAGTATGACATGAACTTTATAAAATAGTTTAAAATAACAATTTAAACAATACTTTAGAAATACCAAAATCGTCACATTAGCAAGCTGGTTATCTAACTGCTGAATCACATCATTCACATTTCTTTCATGGTCAAACCGTTCTGGAGGGGGATTTGAATTCAGCTGTTATAATGCAAAATGTTAGGGCAAGACCGAACAAACTTGAATGCAAAAATGAGCTGTGCAGATGAAAGGAAACTTATCCACAGCCCCATCAAGTGGTTAGAGCCAGAACTGCAGAAATCATAATCCTGAGCTTCCTATTGGCATATTCACAAAGTTACAGAATTGTTATGGTGCTGAAGAAGGCAATTTAGTCCATTGTATTGCCCTAGCTACCTAAGCATTTTAACTCAGTGCCAATCTCTTGCCTTTCCCCATAACCTTGCCCATTGTTTCCACTTGAATAATCATCTGAAGACCTCGACTTCCAGAATTGGACTCTTCTCCACCACGGTTCTAGGCAATGCATTCCAAACACGAACCACTTACTGTGTGAAAAGAAGTTTTCTCACCTCACATTTGCTTTTCTCGCAAAGCATTTTAAAACGGGGCCCTCTGCTTCTCAGCGCGATTCCAGTAGGAACAGTTACTCCTCATCTACTCTGACCAGACCTCTCATGACTTTGAAAAGTTCTAACAAATCTCAAACTTCTCCTCTCCAAAGAAAACAGTCCCAGCTTCTGCAATCTAGTTGATAACTGAAGTGTCTTACCTCTGAAACCATTCTCGTAGACCTCTTTGCAGTCAATGTATTCACATTCTTCCTAAAACGTAGCACCCAGAACTGTACACAATACTCCAGCTGGGTTCAACCAGTGTATTATACAAATTTATCATAATCTCCCTGCTCTGGCACTTTGTGTCTCATTTTATGAAGCCTCGAATATGGTATGCTTTACAAAAGCTCTCTCTATCTGGCCTGCCATCTTTTAGTGCCTTACATACACATATATCCAGCCATCATTTTTCCAATGTACCTGTTAGCACAGTACCCTTTATTTTATAATGTCTCTCCATGTTTTTGTAGCAAAGTGTATCACCTCATACTTTTTGCAGTGAACATCATCTGACAGCTACAAACCCACTCTATTAATATGTCAATGACCTCTGAAAATTCTACACTTTGCTCCTCACAGTTTATACTTTTCCAAGTTTTGTATCATCCACAAATTTTGAAGAGGCCCGGCACAACAGGATTTAGATCATTAATCTATAAAAAGGAAAAGTGAGGATTCCAATATTGGTCTTTCTGCTAGTTTTGCTACCCTTTTAATTCTTCACTTTGTTCCCATTCTAATCTTTCTGCCCTTAGCCTGCTACAATTTTCCAATGAAACTCAATAAAAGCTTAAAGAACTTCTTTAAGCTCTTTCAGCTCGACATGCTAAAGCCTTCAGGACTAAATTGTGTTCAACAATTTTAGATCCAACCTTCTGCCTTCATTTTGTTTCACTTCTGTTTACTGGTTTGTTTTTGCCTTATTTAGTTAATTTTATGATCATATATATTTGGAATGTGTGTGACCCTCTGCAACACCTGATTTGAGTTTTTCTGTCATTTCACATTCGGTATAGCAAGTGTTTCTGCAGAGGTTTGCTCTCCAGGTTGGGTCTTCCTGATGCATGAGCCTTTACTTTATTTGAAATTGCTTTTGTTTTCTCAATTCTAATGAGATTTCAAAACCACTTGAGAAATAAATTGGATTTGCTGATATACTGGTCCAGAAAATGCAACAGTTAGGGTGGCCCCATGATGACAAGGCAACATGTGCATTAACTGATCAATGGTGATGTACATTACTGGTTAAATAATGTTTGGGAACATGCATGGTTGAAGGTTAGTGCTGATAAAGGATAGTATCAGCTCATTTTTTAAAGGAAAGTTAAAATTTGCAGAAAAGATTTAGTTTAGCTGCCTCCAATTGCTATTTTGTTGGAATTTGTGACTTTTTTTTTGTTCCTGAACAAGATTGATTTTGAGGTTTTTAGCTGCTTTCTGCAGTTGTTCTCATTGGATTTCCAAGATCCTATCACCAGCACACCCTGTGCTGACCAGACGAACTGCAAAGGGAACATTGCAATCTTGTATCACATGAATGCATGGAAGGAAAAGGTCTTGTCTAATGGCTTGCATTCCACCCAATAAGCAGAAATCTCATTGTCAGTGAGGCTGGTGAATTGACCCATCGTATTGAGTGATAAGGTAGTCTCTTGTGCACATGTGTACAAGGTTACAGAGATTATTTTGCTGTAGGCTTTAGATGCCTTACATTACAATCTCAACTAAGGCAATAATTTTTAATTCTCCAAAGAGGAGGGGGTGCAGGAGGTTCATCGAATATTGGGAGGTTTAGATTGTGTAGCAACAAAAAAAAAATTGAAATTCAAGCTTTAATTGAATGAGGAGAAAGCATGTTATTTGAATCTCATGGATGCTGATTGGTATGCCACACGTTTCTAACATTTTTACTGGTACTTGTATTTCAAAATCTCATCTTATGCTTTTATTAAGAATGTAGAAAAATGTTTTGAAAAGTGCAGTTGTTCTCACAGGCGTCAGTGAGATGAGAAATTGTGGGAGTGTATTAGGACCGATAATGCTATAATAAAATATTGTCAAAGCAGGTGGTAATGCATTGGCAGCTGTTCATCAAAAAAAAACCCGAAGAACTGCGATACTGGAAATCAGAAACAAAAACGGGAATTGTTGTAAAATCTCAGCAGGTCTGGCAGCATCTATGGAGAGAAAGCAAAGTTAAAGTTTCAGGTCCAGTGACCCTTATGCAGAACTGATTGTAGCTCAGAATGGGTTGGCATATATTATGAAAGTGGGATGGCAGAAGAGGGGGGAATGATAGGTGGAGATGAAGCCCAAAGAGAGAGAACAACAGACAAAGAAGTAGGTAAGGGTCAGCATGGGGGAAGCCATAGCAGTGGAGATACTTGACATCTGTTATGATTTTCATTTCTGTTGCTATGAAACACAACTTCCATTCATAGGTTTACCTCTATTGGTACATTTTATCTTTAATAACCTGACGCAATATCAACTATGTGGTTGGGCAATTAGCAAATGATTGAAAATGAATGAAATCAAATTTGGCTTTAGTTGAGGTATAAAATGGTATAAAAGTTGAAATAAAAGGAAGGAAACAGGAACTAAATTTTAAAAAAAATGACCAAGTACATATTTTGGCAACCTGAATATTGAAATGAAGCACACAGCACAGCAGGCCAACCTGTATGTAAAGGAAAAGAATAAATGGATGCAATGGCAAATAGACTTACACTTAAACTTTCTTTTAGGTGCAGATTGAATTCTGTATTCTTGCAACATTTTCTGTTTGTATTTTTTGGCCGGTTTTCAGACCACTGTACACTGTCAACTTTGCATAAATATTGTGTTTGCCTAATTCCCTGTTATAACCTGATGTTCTCTTACCCACTTTCATGTGGGTGACCAGATCAGAGTCCATGCAGTGCAGTACGCAAACGAAAATATCAGAACAATGTGGTCAGATGATGAAATTCACCATAAGAATACTGATTTAAAATCTTTATCTATCCAAAATGCAATTACGCCTTAAAGTTACCTCTCTTTCTCACAAATGCTGGGTATTTTCTATATCTTTGGGTATCCAATGCAATATTCCACCATTCCAACAATATTTATTGTAGTATTTTCCACTCTCCAAGTGAACGAATGAATTTGCTTCATAAAATAACTTAACGAAGATGAAAGCTTTCTGTCATTTAATTAACATTGCATGAAAATTTCTAAAAACATCTGCAAATCAAGGGAAATTAAACATTTTCAAGTCATTATAAATCAATAAATGACAACTAAACATTAGAGACCTTGGTATAAGGGGTTAATAGCTACATGTTCATAGTTTGATGGTATCATCAATGATGTTAGGTGATGAAACATCATTGTGGACCCAGGTGAAGAAGTTTTTAGTGAAGTCCTGCTGAACAACATCACTGTATATGGTGTAAATAGTTAATAAATGTTTGTTGGCTTGCATTTCTTGGTATATTTGACTCTCTAGAGCATCTGGAAAGTTAGACATGATAGTTATACATGGTAACAGCAGTGGTATGTGGTCTGTGAGCTGTTTATGAGGGACTTGGGCTGGCACAGATGAATGTGGGATGGTGAAAAGCTTTTGGCTTGACAGAACGCACTCCAGAAAAACAACCACGGCAGTCATTGGAGAAACTCACTCTCAACAGAGCCCCACAACAGCTGACTTGAAGTATACAGAATGTTGGTAAAAACCTTACCTCCACCTGAGTACCTGGACCATACAGGAGGCCTCAACTGCACTGTGCTCTGGAGAAACTATGGTACCAATTTCATCCTCTGGATGAAGTTAGTTTGCTCCAGTATACAATAAACAGCTGTTTAAGTGGTATTTTAAGAAGATAGCAGGTTGATGAAACCACTCAGTATGATAAAGTCATTCAACCCTTCAGTTTCTATTCTGTGCTTTGAAGAGAATCTCACGTAGACTGGGAAAATTTGGCCCAAACCCCAGGGATCTGTCATTTTTATTACCATAGTAATTGTCTCTGCCAGGTACCAGCTAAGTGGGAAGTTGGGAAGGACCCTTGTGTGACTGCAATGATGCACAACCGAATGTCAGAGGACTGCATGGTTACTGACATTGATGAACGAGTACATTGTCGTCAGACAGCATTGCTTCAGCCCTAACCTTGTCCAGCTATTACTGTACATGCATTCTGCCACAGAAAGGACATTTCCATGTTCTATGCTCACAAGCAGTAGGTCATTGTAGGCAACTTGCATCTCAAACTCAAAATCTTAAATACAATTGGCTCCCACCAAATGCTTCTACCACACTCAGGAGCACCTTTAGGTTTCACCCATTGTTTTTATTACAGGGTTATAAAATTGAAATGGAAATTTTGTACTGCTTACATAATTGGCCCAAAACAATTTAAATTCAACACTGGTGGAGCCATCGCTGTTCGTATGGATACCCCACCCTTGGTGAAGCCTGGGTTTCTCCAGGCATGCATCTTCTGACTCCTGAGTTCAAGGGTCACCCTACTGAAGTCACCAGGCCAAATACTTGCTATGTTTTACTACAGAACATAGAACATTACAGTGCAGTACAGGCCCTTCGGCCCTTGATGTTGTGTTGACCTAAATTTGTTACAATGAAAGAGAAATCATGGGCATTATTATGTCATTCACAAATGAGAGATTTCCTTTCTGAACAGTAGCACCTGAATAACTAAACTCTGTAAGTCAGATGAACTGAACAAACAGGGCTAGCCAAACAAATTCAAGATGGAATTTCCAAACTTATTCACGGGACTGGAAAAATTACAAATAGCTTTGAATTATTACCCCAAAACAAATTACCAAGATTTGTGTCCATTAATGCCAAGAAAGTTTCAAAGTCCTCTCTTACAAAAAGACGAAAAGGAGATTGAAGCGATTCTGTAGCAGAGGGCATATCTCTATCCACATCTTGATACTCCAGCATGCTGTTTATACCTGTTGGTTCTTTATGAATTTGTGTAGACACTACAGTAACTCTTGAAACAAAACCAGGCTCAATAGTGGGGCATACATGAACAAAAGATCTTTAATATGATTAAGAATATGTTTATGTTTATGAGCCTGAAGAAGGGCTCATGCCTGAAACGTCGATTCTCCTGCTCCTTGGATGCTGCCTGACCTGCTGCACTTTTCCAGCAACACATTTTCAGCTCTGATCTCCAACATCTGCAGTCCTCACTTTCTCCTATGTTTATGTTTAGCCAAACACAGCCCATTACAACCCAGATGTGGCAATGATTATTAGAGCCAACACATCTTCCACTGATGCAGGAGCTGTTTTATTTCAGACCCAACATAATGGCTCCTGATGATGGGTTATTTGGTCCTCTGATTACTGAAAGCTACAGTGCAGCAATGTGCGGTGACCAAGAAAGAAGCGCTGGGAGCCATCTGGTCATCTGGGCCTGAGAAACGTTGTTGGACAATCTCCAAGACTTCAAGTTCATATCCAGAGAGATCATGTGCAGTTAGTGATCCCCCATTATACCAAAGAGCTGTCAAAGATGCCATCCTGAATAGAATATCTTTTGATTATGTCTTTAATTATGTCTGTTTTAATGCCACCACGGAATATATCCAAAGCAAACTCCAGACCACAGTTGATTCTTTGACCTCTGACTAGGTGGGGACAGTTACAAAGTTAGTCTACTTTGTTGAGGAGATGAAATTCTAGTTTACTTGTTGACCAGATTTCTCCTTAACACCATTTAGACGTAGGGAGAAACTTGTACAGCTTGGAACGCTGATGCTAGGTGCAAGTAACTATGGCAGCACTGTGTCACAGACTGGTTTGCATATGTCCCCATTAATTTCATTCAGAAAAAAACTCTTTGAGTAATGCTGTCATTTTAGTATTCTGGATGACCTCCTAGCCTGTAACAATGGCAGTGTTATTCCAAGGGTCATCAGGCTAGGCATACTCCAAAATTTACATCAGGGTCACCTGAGAATTATCTAATGCTGGACATAGACCCACAACTTTTTCCTAGGATGATGATGTCAGCTTGTACGAGGGGGCATAACTACAAATTGAAGGGTGATAGATTTAAGACAGATGTCAGAGGCAGGTTCTTTACTCAGAGAGTGGTAAGGGCGTGGAATGCCCTACCTGCCAATGTAGTCAATTCAGCCACATTAGGGAGATTTAAATAATCCTTGGATAAGCACATGGATGATGATGGGTTAATGTAGGGGGAATGAGCTGAGAATAGTTCACAGGTCGGTGCAACATCGAGGGGCGAAGGGCCTGTTCTGCGCTGTATTGTTCTATGTTCCATGTTCTAACTCTGCTGATGGCCTGATGTATCAAAGGCCATTGAAGACATGGTGTCCAATTTAACAATGTATGGAAAGAATAGGCAAGAGCATAAGGAATCACTGATGGCTTTAACCTTCCTCTCTCATCTTGGACTTCTCTATTGTTATTGACTATTATACCGTGACTGGAGGCAAGTTGCTGCACAGTCCCACTTCAGTAGTGCTTATTACTGTGCTCAAGGAGGTCTTTACCACATTTGGCACTTCTGACACAAGCACCTCAGACAATAGCTTGCAGTTCACTTCAAACACTTCACTGAATCATATAGCTTCATAGGGATTATCGGCTGTCCTCAATATCCACAAGACAAAGGTAAGGTTCAATAGGGGTATCGTCAAGGTCCTTTTGAAGAAAAACAGCAACATCAATGTGGCCATATTTAGTTACCAGTCTATGCCTTTACACAACAGTCTGACTCCTTTGAAGCTCCTAATGGGTAGGAGGTTTTGTACACAACTCCCGAGTCTCCCATATTCTGTCTGATCAAGTATCACAGAAGCTACAAAAACAGAAGTTGCTGGAAAAGCTCAGCAGATCTGGCAGCATCTGTGAAGAGAAATCACAGTTAACGTTTTGGGTCCGGTGATATTACCGGACTCAAAACATTAACTCTGTTTTCTCTTTATGAATTCTTCTAGACCTGCTGAGCTTTTCCAGCAATTTCTGTTTTTGATTCTGATTTGCTGCATCCACAGTTCTTTTAGTTTTCATCCCAGAGGCTAACTTGGTATAGGTCAAACAACTGATGCATTAAAATAATATAAACCAGCACAAGCAAAGCTCTGTCACTGTAAGGTTTAGGAAATTCCAGCACACTACCCTGAGGATTCTGAGGAAACAGGACTAGAACTGACCTGGCTGAATTATGAGACTTTGGTTTATCCTCATGCTTCATTAACATTGACCATGGCATCTTCAAAAGAAAGAGATTAATACTGGTGTTTACAAACAAGTGGTCTTTGCAGGCCTGGTTGACTGGCCAGATGAAAAGTGAGATACCTTGACTAGCTTACTGTACTGTTCACATCCTCTTCCATTGAATGTACTGTAGTGTTCCCAAACCTCGTCCAAACAAATGAGAGCACAGTCAGCCAGGGTCTGTCAAGAAACTGCAGTGTCTTTCCCACTCACTCAGAGGGTCTGACGGTGACTTCAGAAAGGGGTGGGGGAAGATGTAAATTATGGGAGAGTAGGTGAATGACAAGCTTTGAAATAATTTGTGATATACAAACTTTATGGGTAGACCAGATCTGGGAGGAGGTGTAACTATGTGGTGAATATCTACATAAGATCAGCTAGACTGAAACATCAGTGATGTCAGATCACAAGGACCTGGGACCTGGAACAAGAAGATTCCAGTGAAGCTCTGCTGAAACATGACTTAGTGTATAGTGTAAATAATTAATAAATGTTCAGCAATTTTCATTAATATGGTGTCCAGTCCTCATCTGCTAATGCCCCCACACCCTGTGTGTGATATTAATTTACATCCAACTGTTCTGAGCAAGATTCCTCACAGTAAATGTTGACCTTCACTCTTTTAAAAACTACTTCGGATTTTCTTATTTTATTATTTTCTACTTTCAACCCTGTAGCTTCTAGGAAATTAGAATGGGAAAGGCCAGTCAGATCCTTTAGCCTGTTCCACCATTCAGTTAGATCATTGCTGACCAGTAGCTTAACTTCATTCTTTGGCGTTGTTCTGGAATCCTCCCTGCCAATCAATCCTGGTTTTGAAATCAACCTCAGCAGCTTCAGCTCCAACAATCTTTTGGGGGAGAAAATTCAAGATTTTGGATTTTTTTTTGTGCGAAGTAATCAACCTGTACTGTTTAACTCCAATGATAACCAGATGGTCTGTGGTTAGCACATTCGATCCAGGAGAAATAGTTTCATATTTATTCTCCCTCTAAACATTTTAATCATTTTAAGCAACTTAACTGGAACACCCCATAATCTTCTATATTTAATGGAATACAATGCAATCTTTCTTAATCATTTTAGTTGCACCATTCTGAATCCGCATTGCCTATGATTCAAGGCTCTTGTGAACTTGGTGTTTAGACCTGACTCCAATACAATGCTCCAGATGGAGTCTAACTGGAGATTTATATCTCTGTGATAATACATCCCTGCTGTAATCCACATTCCATAGCATTTTCAATGATGATTTTGTACCTGCCAACTATCTTATAGTAAGTTTTGTACATGGACACCTAAAACTCTTGCTTCTGCACATTCTTATCTTCTTATAATTCAGAAAACAGACTTTTTTTTATTAGGAGAAAGTGAGGACTGCAAATGCTGGAGATCAGAGTTGAAAAGAGTGGTGCTGGAAAAGCACAACAGGTCAGGCAGCATCTGAGGAGCAGGAGAATTGATGTTTTGGGCAAAAGCCCTTCATCAGGAATGTAGGGAGTGGGGGGGAGTTGGGGGTTGGAGGAAGAGGCTGAAAGATAAATAGGAGGGGGAGGATGAGGCTGAGGGAAGGTAGCTGGGAAGGCAATAGGTAGATGCAAGTGGGGGGTGATGATGATAGGTTGGAGTGGAGCGTAGAGCAGATAGCTGGGAAGGAAAACGCACAGGCAGGATAGTTCAGGAGGGTGGTGCCCAGTTGGAGGGTTGGATCTGGGATAAGGTGGGATGGGGGGAGATGAGGAAACTAATGAAATCAACGTTGATCCATGTGGTTGGAAGGTCCCAAAGCGAAGATGAGATGTTCTTCCTCCAGGCATTGGGTGGCTAGGATTTGCCAGTGGAGGAGGCCCAGGACTTGCATGTCCTTGGCGGAGTGGGAGGGGGAGCGGAAGTGGTCGGCAACAGAGTGGTGGGCTTGTTTGGAGCGTGCGTCCCAGAACTGTTCTCTGAAGCGTTCTGTGAGTTGGCATCCTGTCTCCCCAAAGTAGAGGAAACCACACTGAGAGCAATAGACACAGTATATGAGGTGTTTGGATGTGCAGGAAAATCTCTGCCAGATGAGGATGGATCTTTTGGAGCCTTGGATGGAGGTGAGGGGGGAGGGGTTTTTTTATTAGTACAAAGTGGATGATCTCACATTTTCACACATTACACTCCATCTGACACAATATAGATCACTCATTCAATAAATCATCTGTCTTTTGCAAATTTTTTCTTTCATTTTTTCAGTTATTGTTCCTTTACCCCAAATCATTTATAAATATGGTGGAAGGTCGATGCCCAAATTTGATCAATAGGAAAGACCACTAGTTACATCATGACAATTTGAGTACATACCCATTATCACCCATTGTCCACACCAATTCTCTGCCTCCAATTCCATTTGGACCCATTCTGTTATGCTAATTCCTTGTCAAATGTTCTGGAAGTCAACATAACTAACATTCATAAAACATCCTTTCTCTATGAGAGGGAAGAAGAAGAAACCAATAGATATCATTTACTTGGACTCTCAAAAGGCTTTCAATAAGGTTCCATATAAAAGATTAGGATGTAAAATTAAAATGCATGGGATTGAGAGTAGTGTACTGACATGGATAGAGAACAGGCAGGAAACAATCTGTATAAACAAATGGGCATTTGTCTAAATGGTAGTCAGTGACTAGGGGGTACCGCAAGGATCAGAGTTCGTACCAGCTATTCATGACAAATATTATTGATTTTGATGAGTGAACTAAGTGTAATATCTACAAATTTGCAAACTTACATGGGAGGGTAAACTGTAAAGTCAATACAGAGATACGTCAGGGTGATTCGGACAAGTTGAGTGTGCCAATGCTGCTCCTTTAACAAGGTTATGGTGTCCTCAATTTTTTCAGAGAGGTCATAAAAGACACAGACTCTGAAATGTCTAAGTTGGAGGGTTTTAGGGCCAGTTTGATTATAGCTAACAGATACTGCCTCAGACAACAGGCTTTCAAGTTTCTGAAAAAAAAGCACTTGTACAATGAAAGGCAAGTGGCCAGTTCTCCCAGCTCAACTCTTCTTTGGTTTGGCTTGGTTTTTAGCAGGTGTATGGAAAAGCTGCTGGACCCAAAAAGGCAGTTCCAAGCTGTTACTCACTCTCTGACATCTCTCCTGTAAGACCCTTGGGTTGATTTTACCTTTTGTGTCAGGAGGTGTTTATGGAGATTGTTGCAAGTATTTGGGAACAGCATCATTAGGTTAGTATAATCTGTTGGGTTTTCAGATTGGTTCAGGTATTCGGTATTCTGTTTGTGTTTCATTTGGTAATCTTGTAAATAAATTCTGTTTTGTTTAAAACTATGTGGTTTGACCAGCAGTATCTATTCTGGAATATCCACCTTACACCTGTTTAAAACGACAGTCTGGGTCATTTTCTGGAAGTGTTTTGAGGGTCTGGCCTGGTCCATAATGTGAGTGAGTGGGCAAAGTGCGTGGCAGATAAAGTGTAACGTGTATAAATGTGAGGTTATCCACTTTGATAGCAAAATATAAAAGAAGATTATTATCTGAATGACAATAAATTGGGAAAGGGAGAGGCGCAACAATTCATGGGTGTCCGCATACATCATTTGCTAAAAGTAAGCATGTAGGTGCAGCAGTTAGTGAATAAGGCAAAAGGCATATTTGTCTTCATAGCAAGAGGATCAGAGTAATAGAGCAGGGGCGTCTTGGCCACACCTGGAATATTGTGTGCAATTCGGTTTCCTCATCTGAGGAAGATGTTCTGGCTATGGAGGAAGTGCAGCAAAAGTTTACCAGACTGAGTTCTGGAATGGCAGGACTGACATTAGATTACATTAGATTACATTACATTAGATTACATTATAGTGTGGAAACAGGCCCTTCGGCCCAACAAGTCCACACCGACCTGCCGAAGCGAAACCCACCCATACCCCTACATTTACCCCTTACCTAACACTACGGGCAATTTAGCATGGCCAATTCACCTGACCCTGCACATCTTTGGACTGTGGGAGGAAACCGGAGCACCCGGAGGAAACCCACGCAGACACGGGGAGAACGTGCAAACTCCACACAGTCAGTCGCCTGAGGCAGGAAATGAACCCGGGTCTCAGGCGCTGTGAGGCAGCAGTGCTAACTACTGTGCCACCGTGCCGCCCATATAATAAGAGAGACAAGATCAGTTAGGATGTTATTCACTGGAGTTTAGAAGAATGAGGGGGAGATCTCACAGCAACCTATAAAATTCTAGCAAGATGAGACCTGGTTAAACAGGATAGATATTCCTGAAGATCAGAGTTCAGAACCAGGAATCACAGTTTAAGGATACAGGATAGGCCATTTAAGATGAGGAGAAATTTTATTCACCCAGAGTGTAGAAGGCTTGTGGATGTTTTTGGCAGCAGGAAGTAATTGAGGCCAAATGATTGAATGTTTTCAAGTAGGATATAGACGTAGGTGATGGGGGAAAGGTGAGAACAGACTTAGATGATCAGCCATTATCAGGTTGAATGGCAAATCAGGCTTGGAGTGCTGAATGACCTACGCCTGTTCCTATTTTCTATGTTTCTAAAAGCGCTATATAAATCCAAGCTGTTATTGATATGTCTATTTCATTGTTCATGAATTACCAGGAAACCTGTGGTGACATTGTCGAAACAAAGAGCTGCTGCATTATATAGCTGGGACAGTATCAGTGAGATTGTGATGCGAAGCAGCAAGACATTTGGGGGAGTTAATGGTAACAAAGATGGTCTACAATGTTCGGCAGGAATATCGTGTGACGAAAGGCTGCTTGGGTAATCGGGCAATTTGGGTGAAGTTTGTCTTATAACATGGAGAGTTGTATATTGGCAGTTATCATTACAATGTCTATCTTTGTGCACTTCTGCAGACTGTTTACTCATGAGGGTGACATTGCAATCAAATACATTGCTGTCCACAATCAATACTGATACATAGGATCTTTCCAATGGTGATCATTCAGGCAGTTGTCTGGAACAGAAAACAGGGTGAAGTGTTCCACCCCCAGCAAATTGCAGACGTCAAACTTGCACTCTGTAAGTTTGTTTACTTTTTATTTGTTCACATTGTCCTTCAGAAGGCGGTGAGCTGCCTCTGGAACTGCTGCAGTCCATTTACATGGCACTGTGGGTTTATCCTCTTGGATTATGGCTGATGAGTCTATTACACCAGTCTCTGAATGAGGCCAAGTGCAGCGACAGTGTAGGAAGATGATGTAATTGAGCAGTTTGAGCATCTGCTTTTGTATGAGAAAGCATTGTAACTTAAAATGCAACAAGCTAGAGAAGATTTAACTGTAGATATGATCCGGGTGAAGTGATCATTCACTGACTGTAAATTTGGTGTCCTTCAAAAGGCAAGTGATCCCTGCCTGTTCCCTGAGGGAAATATAGATTGCCTTTTTTTAATATACAGGACATGGGACGTAGGCATTGTTGTCTGGCCAGGATTTATTTCCTATATTTCTAAAGGTACTAGCTGCCTTTGAGAAGGTGGTGGTGAGATGCCTTCTTCAACCATGGCAGTCCAAATACATTAGATTAACTCACAATGCCGTTGGGAAGGGAATGCCAACGTTTTGACCTAGTGACAGTAAAGGAACGGCAATATATTTCCAAATCAGGATGGTGAATGGCTTGGAGAGGAACTTGCAGATGGTGGCATTCCCATGTATCTGCTGTCCTTATCATTCTAGGTGGAAGTGGTGTGGGTTTGGAAGGTTCTGTCTGAGGATCGTTGGTGAATTTCTGTACTTCTGTGAATTATTGTTTGCTTTTGTTTTTGCTGAATAAAAGTTACTATTTTGAACTGTTTGAAGGTTTTCCATTGTTTAACAGTCTCCATTGAAAATATTGGTTTACACTGGGCATTGGGGAAACAACAGCACTCCCTGAGAAACACTCATAAAATGGGATTACACTAAGGGTGGGTAAGCTGTGTAGCTTAGTTCTTAAATAGCAATAGATGTATGGTTGCATACTTTTATGAACAATGAAGAGCCAGCTGGGAGAATATAATGGGCCTGGCACCATAGGAGTATAGTGCATAGGTAATGAGGTGCATTTGGGAAAATGACATTCGAAATCTTGCTCAACCTCACAGAGTGAAACCCTCCATGAAATGCATGCAAATGACATTCAGCTAATATCTGGAAAATTCAGCCCTAATAAAACAATATGCTGAGTTAAAGTGAACCTTATGACTGCTGTAGAATTAAATAATTTGAAGATGATTCAAAAATAATGAGTAATTAGGCACTGAGAAAATTATTTTTAACGTTATATTTGTGGTTTAGCATACATGGTGTGAAATTTGCATGAAGCAATACTGTAGTTTTCCACTTAGGGGAGCTCCAGTTCAACTGTAACATATTCTTGTACTTCGATTTTGTAGCTCTGACAAAAATGTAGTTGGACCTCGATAAAGTTAGACTGTAATATAGGAGAAAGTGAGGACTGTAGATGCTGGAGATCAGAGCTGAAAATGTGTTGCTGGAAAAGTGCAGCAGGTCAGGCAGCATCCAAGGAACAGGAGAATCGACGTTTCGGGCATAAGCCCTTCTTCAGGAATGAGGGCTTATGCCCGAAACGTCGATTCTCCTGTTCCTTGGATGCTGCCTGACCTGCTGCGCTTTTCCAGCAACACATTTTCAGCTTAGACTGTAATATAACCTAGTTTACTTGCAGGCACATAGATACACAATGGCATATTGATGTGAAGACAGCTGCTTCAGTAATGGATTCAATTTTGTGAATTCACACCAACTGATATATCCACTACAATCTCAGAATCTTTTCTGCATTTAAGCGATGTAATGTTAAAATAAAATGATTTACCTGATAATAAATAATCCTGCAGAAATTGGTGTGGATCGTGATTGATTTTCAGCTGCAAATTGTTCACAAAGAAGAACATTGTAGTAATGGGATGACTATTGACAAATTTGTGGACTTTTTTCTATGCAGCTGCCTAAGATAGGAATTAGTCCCTTGAATATATTATTGAGTGTCTGTTAACGGATGTTTTCCAAGATCATTCAGTAATAAGCTGATCTGCCCCAGCAGATTCTTCAGTTGCTCCTATAGTGGTCAATGCCATTTAAGTGTAAAAGCTGATTTATTAGGAAAAAAACATTGCAGAGCTATGAGGAGCAGGGGCTTTCCCCTGATTTCACAGCTGATTACAGGACTAGCCAGATGGACAGAACCTGCCACAGACTGTATTCAGGGACTTGCCTGATGGCTGCTGCCAGTGAGGCAGCCAAGACCCACATTGATGTCTGGCCCTCAAACTACCCATCAATGTACACTTATGAGATGGAGGGTAAATTTTGAATGTTGCAAGATGTCACCATCTATTTCCCTACAATCTATATCTTCCATATCCTTTTCCACAGTAAATACTGATGCAAAATATACATTTAGTATCTCCCCCAGTTTCTGTGGCTCCACACAAAGGCCGCCTTGCTGATCTTTGAGGGGCCCTATTCTCTCCCTAGTTATCCTTTTGTCCTTAATGTATTTGTAAGAACCCTTTGGATTCTTCTTAATTCTATTTGCCAAAGCTATTTCCTGTCCCCTTTTTGCCCTCCTGATTTCCCTCTTAAGTATACTCCTTCTGTCTTTATACTCTACTAAGGATTCACTCGATCTATCCTGTCTATACCTGACATATGCTTCCTTCTTTTTCTTAACCAAACCCTCAATTTTTTAGTCATCCAGCATTCCCTACACCTACTAGCCTTTCCTTTCACCCTAACAGGAATATACTTCCTCTGGTTCTCATTATCTCATTATCTCATCTGCCTCCAATCAACTTTTAAAAGTTCCTGACTAATACCGTCAAAATTGGCTTTTCTCCAACTTTTAGATCTGGTCTATCCTTTTCCATCACTATTTTAAAACTAATAGAATTATGGTCGCTGGCCCCAAAGTGTTCCCCTACTGACAGGTTTTGTACCTTCTCTCTTAGGTACATCCACATACTGAATCAGAAAATTTTCTTGTACACACTTAACAAATTCCTCTCCATCTAAACCCTTAACACTATGGCAGTCCCAGTCTATGTTTGGAAAGTTAAAATCCCCTACCATAACCACCCTATTATTCTTACAGATAACTGAGATCTCCTTACAAATTTATTTCTCAATTTCCTTCTGACTATTATGGGGTCTATAATACAATCCCGATAAGGTGATCATCCCTTTCTTATTTCTGAGTTCCAACCAAATAACTTGCCTGGACGTAATTCTGGGAATATCCTTCTTCAGTACAGCTGTAATGCTATCCCCCCTGCCACCCTTTCTTTCCTTCCTGTAGCATTTGCATCCTGGAACATTAAGATGCCAGTCCTGTCCATCCCTGAGCCATATTTCTGTAATTGCTATGATATCCCAGTCCCATGTTCCTAACCATGTCCTGGGTTCATCTGCCTTCCCTGTTAGGCCACTTACATTGAAATAAATGCAATTTAATTTATTAGTCTTACCTTGTTCTCTTTGTCCCTGCCTGCCTTGACTGTTCGACTCGCCTTTGTTCTCAACTGTACCAGTCTCAGATTGATCTCTTTCCTCACTAACTCCCTGGGACCCACCACACCCATCCTCCCCCACCCCCTCCCCAACCTTACTAGTTTAAATCCCCCCGAGCTGTTCTAGCAAATCTCCCTGTCACTATATTAGTTCCCTTCCAATTCAGGTGCGATCCGTTCTTCTTGTAAGGGTCAGTTCTACCCCAAAAGATCTTCCAATGATCCAAAAATCTGAACCCTTCTCCCATACACCAGCTCCTCAGCAATGCATTTATATGCTCTTACCTCGTATTCCTGCCCTCACTAGCTCGTAGCACCGGGCGTAATCCAGATATTTCAACTCTCGAGGACATATTTTTTAACTTCCTGCCTAACTCTCTGTAATTTCCCTTCAGAATCTCATTCTTTTCCCTTTCTATGTTGCTGGTTCCAATGTGGACAATGACCTCCTGCTGGCCCCTCTCCCCCTTGAGAACATTCTGCACCCTCTCTGAGACATCTTGATCCTGGCACCAGGGAAGCAACATACCATTCTGCTTTTTTCACTTTTGGCCACAGAAACGTCTGTCTGTGCCTCAGACTAGAGAGTACCCTAACACAATTGATCTCTTGGAACCTGACATACCCTTCATTGCATTAGAGCCAGTCTCGATACCAGAAATATGGCTGTTTGTGCTATCTTCCCCTAAAAATCCATCACCCCCTACATTTTCCAAAACAGCATATTTGTTTGAAATGGGGATAGCCGCAGAAAACTCCTGCACTAACTGCCTACCTCTCTTACCTTTCCTGGAGTTGACCCATCCTTTTCCCCCTTCCTATAACTGCCATCCATTACATCCCTTTGTTCTTATAAATTCCTCATTGCCTCTAACTACCTCTGCAACCGATCCATTTGATCTGATAGGATTCGCAACCAACAGCATTTATTGCAGATATAATCCTCAGTAACCCATAAACTTTCCCTCAACTCCCACATCCGACAAGAAGAGCATATTACTCTACTAAAGACCATTTTTGCTTCTTTCAGTCTACAGACCCAGAAATTAGCACTGTCTTATTTCTCTACAAAACACTGCTCCAAGTTAAATTAATACTTATGGCGTATATTTAAAGTTTAATCAAGAGACATGTCTCAATAAAACATACAATCATGAAAGAACCCACTCTACTCACTACTGCAGACTTACTGTAAGGTCACGCTTAAAATATTCTGTGCTGTGACCTCTCCCAAACAGATTCCTCCAAGATTAGTTGTGAATTTCACTGTTTGTTAATTTTCCCAGATGCACTCCGATGTCCACTGATACATGAATTCAAACAGCAAAGGCAGTAATTATGCAGGTTCACTGCTCTGTCAGTTAGCAATGTGGGTTTCTTTCTCTCTCTCTCTCTTGCACTGATCTCACTGTGTGCTTCCTTTCATTATATTTTTTTTCAGAACACTTGGTTCTGTCAGGTAATTCTGTTGCTTTTAACTCTCCTAAAGGTACAGTACACCCACATCTTCATGACACCATCAATCTGACTGACTGCCACTAGGGACAGTGCATCATGCTGATTGGCATAACTAGACTGTAGACCTGGCAGGTCTAAAGGTGTAAAGTGGGAAGGTTAGGAATTACATGAAGGGGTAGGGTGGGAATGTCTGGATGATTAGTAATTTTGGAGTTCACAGGGAGTGCAAGACAGATAGGAACATTAAGGCTTGGGTGATCAACTGGAATAACAGGCTAAGTCTGCAACTCACTCTGTGAAGTCTGACCTTTCTTCCCTGCTATCCTCATGCAAAATGGAACTGAAAAACCACCTTACTCAGAGTGGGTGGAGTAAGTTTTTGTTTCTGTCTGAAGGAGTAATGTGAGTAACTTACCACATTTACAATCTTTTGGAGTTATGCTACATAATTCAGAATAAGATTGACTGCATCAAAGGTCTATCTAAAGGCATTCTATGGTCCACCTTGCTGGATTCCTCCATTTCCCATTGTATTGAGGACTGAGGTAAACTTTAATTTGTGAGTTATGTGAATGTTGATGCTCACATTCCTAAGAAGTATTTTGTTTCTCACATAGGCTCAGTTGAACCATCATCAATGGATTCAGTCACAGCAGGGGTGATTGTCACTGTGGCCACAGTACAATGAACACGTAGATACACTGAGGAAAAAACAAGCTCAGTACCAGCAGCAACCTCCAGTTGTGGTTAAAGAGTTCGGGGCAGGATGGTGAGGAGGTACACAAATCCCAGAGTCCTTGATGCCATTTTCCTCTGGGAGAATGGGGCACAGTGCTACTACAGAAAGATTGCCTCTGGGCACTGTAACAGTAGAGTGTCATCTGCTTGAGGACTTGTGAACTGAACAGGGGGTTGGCTCTCAAGCTGTCAGTTGACCTCAATTTTCATGCAACTGCTGCTTCCAAGGATTTAGTGGGGACTCTGTTGGATCTCTTAACCTGCAACCAACAAATTTATCAAATGCACATTACAGTTGCAGTTTATGTAGGATTACACTGCTTCACCTCATTTCCGCATGACTTGATCAGTTCCGTAACCTGAACAACTTTAGTTGTTGAGAGTGCCATATCATTCATCAATAAAAAAGGGATCCACTCAATCAATATTAAGGTATTCTGTGATAATTGGCCCACATTTGTGCCAGGTACCCTGCAAGTTGCCGTGATGTCTATATCCTGAATAACTTTGAGGTTTCCACTTCTTTTCAAGGGCTGGTTGCCTTACAAGGACAGCTGTTGGGAAATTAGGGTACCCTCTGTGTCCATGACTATTGACTCTGTAACATATCCTCCTGACTGAGGCCCCGTGTAGATACAATGAAGCCCATTGTTCTTCTAGGGCTATCATGGACCAGATGATAGGCTTTTGAGCATGCAGTTCTGATGTTTGTATCAGTTGTGCAGTCTAGAGAGAGAATGTTGTATAATCCTTGCAAGTTGTATTCCGCACAAGAAGAGCAGGCTAAGAGGCTTTGTGATGGATGCTGAAGAGAATAGCAGCAGTTTTTTGAGGAAGCAGATAGGATATTGAGCAGAAGGAAAATCACCTTTAGTGGAATAGAGCATTAGCCTGTTCGTTGTAATAAGCCAAAGAGGATTTAATTCATCCATACAATCTGAGTTGGATGAAGTTAACGTTCACAGACCGTAAATTTGCTTTTTTGTCAAAAGAAAAGTCCTGTTTTAGACTTAGTAGCAAATAGGGATTATTTATTTGTTCCTTCACTCTTCCTGCTATTTAATAAAAAGTATTGTTAACAACTTTTGGAAGTGTTACAACATGTGATGCTCCCACATTTAATAATGACAATTTGTGATGCTATGCTGGATGTTAGGGAAAGAGTAACACTTCTTCAGTGTTCTAACATGGCATGGTGCTAATGACAGTTAGAATCTGCAGTTTAATTCTTGTAACTGTAGTCAAATGACAGTCAATTAGACAAAGGATGATGTAAAGTGGCAATACATTTATGAATGTGTGCCTCTATTTCCAATGAAGTATAATCTGTGTACCATCAGAATCATTAGATTAGATTACCTCATTAGATTAGATTAGATTACATTACAGTGTGGAAACAGGCCCTTCGGCCCAACAAGTCCACACTGCCCCGTCGAAGCGCAACCCACCCATACCCCTACATTTACCCCTTACCTAACACTACAGGCAATTTAGCATGGCCAATTCACCTGACCTGCACATCTTTGGACTGTGGGAGGAAACCGGAGCACCCAGAGGAAACCCACGCAGACACCGGGAGAATGTGCAAACTCCACACAGTCAGTCGCCTGAGGCGGGAATTGAACCCGGGTCTCTGGCGCTGTGAGGCAGCAGTGCTAACCACTGTGCCACCGTGCCGCCCACATTCTTTTCCATTCCCTCTCACTAAGTCTATTGGGAAGGGTTATTCCTGGCTGGCAGCATCTTGGTCTGGTACACAATTAGGCTTTAAGAGAGGCACTGGTGGCTTGAATCCTCAAAGGTCTGGGCCATGGTGAATACTTCTGCCTCTGATAAGCTCAAGATAGCAAGATCACAGTACTGTAGAGGTGTGCTGCCTACATAATAAGATAAGCAGCAGAGAATTGCAAGAGAAGTCAGATAGAACCCCTCCTCGACATTCCCTGAAATTGACACACAGTTGATTTTTGGGAAACGTCAGTGCATTATGAAACACTTTCACTGCCTGCTGTTTGTGTCTTGTTTTAAAGAAAGGGGGCAAGCTGGCGAGTTGCAGCAACATAGAAAATAAATGATGAAACACCTCCTAACAGAGCCACAGTTGTCAAACCATAGAGCCAAAATCTATGTGGAACTATGGTGAGTAGAGTACAATGTCACAAAGAAAAGAAACTGCATCCATCTCCTTCTAAATGTGGCATATTTCAACTGCCTAAGTACAATGCAGGTTACTGACAGCATATGGAATACTGATATTTTCAATATGACTAACAGTGTTCCCCACACCTATTGATTCAGATTTACTGTATAGGTAAAAACAATGACTGCAGATGCTGGAAACCAGATTCTGGATTAGTGATGCTGGAAGAGCACAGCAGTTCAGGCAGCATCCGAAGAGCAGTAAAATCGATGTTTCAGGCAAAAGCCCTTCATCAGGAATAAAGACAGAGAGTCTGAAGGATGGAGAGATAAGTGAGAGGAGGGTGGGGGTGGGGAGAAAGTAGCATAGAGTACAATAGGTGAGTGAGGGAGGGGATGAAGGTGATCGATCAGGGAGGAGAGGGTGGAGTGGATAGGTGGAAAAGAAGATAGGCAGGTAGGACAAGTCCGGACAAGTCATGGGGACAGTGCTGAGCTGGAAGTTTGGAACTAGAGTGAGGTGGGGGAAGGGGAAATGAGGAAACTGTTGAAGTCCACATTGATGCCCTGGGGTTGAAGTGTTCCGAGGCGGAAGATGAGGCGATCTTCCTCCAGGCGTCTGGTGGTGAGGGAGCGGCGGTGAAGGAGGCCCAGGACCTCCATGTCCTTGGCAGAGTGGGAGGGGGAGTTGAAATGTTGGGCCACGGGGCAGTTTGATTGATTGGTGCGGGTGTCCCGGAGATGTTCCCTAAAGCGCTCTGCTAGGAGGCATTCAGTCTCCCCAATGTAGAGGAGACCGCATCGGGAGCAACGGATACAATAAACGATATTGGTGGATGTGCAGGTAAAACTTTGATGGATGTGGAAGGCTCCTTTAGGGCCTTGGGTGGAGGTGAGGGAGGAGGTGGGGGTGCAGGTTTTGCAATTCCTGCGGTGGCAGGGGAAAGTGCCAGGATGGGAGGGTGGGTTGTAGGGGGGTGTGGACCTGACCAGGTAGTCACGGAGGGAACGGTCTGTGCGGAAGGCGGAAAGGGGTGGGGAGGGAAATATATCCCTGGTGGTGGGGTCTTTTTGGAGGTGGCGGAAATGTCAGCGGATGATTTGCTTTATGCGAAGGTTGGTAGGGTGAAAGGTGAGCACCAGGGGTGTTCTGTCCTTGTCATGGTTGGAGGGGTGGGGTCTGAGGGTGGAGGTGTGGGATGTGGACGAGATGCGTTGGAGGGCATCTTTCACCACGTGGGAACGGAAATTGTGGTCTCTAAAGAAGGAGGCCATCTGGTGTGTTCTGTGGTGGAACTGGTCCTCCTGGGAGCAGATACGGCAGAGGCGGAGGAATTGGGAATACGGGATGGCATTTTTGCAAGAGGTAGAATGGGAAGAGGTGTAATCCAGGTAGCTGTGGGAGTCGGTGGGTTCGTAAAAAATGTCAGTGTCAAGTCGGTCGTCATTAATGGAGGTGGAGAGGTCCATGAAGGGGAGGAAGGTATCAGAGATGGTCCAGGTAAATTTAAGGTCAGGGTGGAATGTGTTGATGAAGTTGATGAATCGCTCAACCTCCTCGCGGGAGCACAAGGTGGTGTCAATGCAGTCATCAATGTAGCGGAGGAAGAGGTGGGAAGTGGTGCCAGTGTAATTACGGAAGATCAACTGCTCTACGTAGCCAACAAAGAGACAGGCATAGCTGGGGCCCATACGTGTGCCCATGGCTACCCCTTTGGTCTGGAGGAAGTGGGAGGATTCGAAGGAGAAATTGTTAAGGGCGAGGACCAGCTTGGCCAAACAAATGAGAGTGTCGGTGGAAGGGTACTGTTGGGGACATTGGGAGAGGAAAAAACAGAGGGCTTGGAGGCCCTGGTCATGGCGGATGGAGGTGTAGAGGGATTGGATATCCATGGTGAAGATGAGGCGTTGGGGGCCGCGGAAACAGAAGTCTTGGAGGAGGTGGAGGGTGTGGGTGGTGTCTCGAACATATGTGGGGAGTTCCTGGACTAGGGGGGATAGGATAGTGTCGAGGTAGGTGGAAATTAGTTAAGTGGGGCAGGAGCATGCTGAGATAATGGGTCGGCCAGGGTGGTCAGGCTTGTGGATCTTGAGAAGGAGGTAGAACCGGGCAGTGCGGGGTTCCCGGACTATGAGGTTGGAAGCTGTGGGTGGGAGATCTCCTGAGGTGATGAGGTTCTGTATGGTCTGGGAGATGATGGTTTGGTGATGGGGGGTGGGGTCATGGTTGAGGGGGCTGTAGGAAGAGGTGTCCTCGAGTTGGCGTTTGGCTTCAGCGGTGTAGAGGTCAGTGCGCCGGACTACCACTGCGCCCCCTTTATCCGCTGGCTTAATGGTGAGGTTGGGATTAGAGCAGAGGGATTGGATGGCTGCGCGTTGTGAGAGTGAGAGGTTGGAGTGGGGAGGGAGGTAGACAGGTTGAGGCGGTTAATGTCCCGGCGGCAGTTGGAAATGAAGAGGTCGAGGGCAGGTAATAGGCCAGCGCAGGGTGTCTAGGTGGATGCAGTGTGTTGGAGGTGGGCGAAGAGGTCCTTGGAAGGTGGGCGGGGGTCCTGATTGTGAAAGTAAGCTCGGAGGCAGAGGCGACGGAAGAAGTGTTCGATGTCACGGCCTGTATTAAATTCATTGATGCGTGGACAGAGGGGGATGAAGGTGAGTCCTTTGCTGAGGACTGATTGTTCGTCCTCAGTGAGGGGGAGGTCTGGAGGGATGGTGAAAACTTGGCAGGTTTGGGAGCTGGGAGTGGGGGCGGAGCCGGTAACTGGAGTGGGTGTGATGGTGGGGGGAATTGGGGTGGAGTCATGAGCAGAGGTGGTGTTCCCCTCAGGGCTCTGGGGGAAGGAATGGTGACAGTGGTATCTGTGGGGGGGGGGGGGGCGTGTCAGCAGAATGCAGGTACGTGGCGTTGGTGGGGGCGGAAGTGGTGGCAGACACGGCAGAAGGGGTGGCGGAAGTCACTGAGCGTGTGACATCAGTGATGATGTGAGGGGCGGAAGTGATGTCACGTGTGATGCATGAGGAATTGTGAGGGGCGGAAGTGGCTGTGGGAGTGCCCATGATGGGGGCGGAAGTGACATCATCAATCAGCGCAGGGGTGGCAGCTGCACCAGCCGCATGGCTAATGGCATCCGAGCAGTTCCAGAGGGAAGGGAAATTGCGGTCTCTAAAGGAGGCAGCCATCTGGTGTGTTCTGGGGTGGAACTGGTCCTCCTGGGAACAGATACGGCGAAGGCAGAGGAATTGTGAATATGGGACGGCATTTTTGCAAGAGGTAGGGTGGGAAGAGGTGTAATCCAGGTAGCTGTGGGAGTCGGTGGGTTCGTAAAAAATGTCAGTGTCAAGTCAGTCGTCATTAATGGAGATGGAGAGGTCCAGGAAGGGGAGGGAAGTGTCAGAGATAGTCCAGGTAAATTTAAGGTCAGGGTGGAATGTGTTGGTGAAGTTGATGTCCAGGTAAATTTAAGGTCAGGGTGTCCAGGTAAATTTACTGTATGCTTACGTTTGTGTGTATAGTTTAACATTATGTATCTTTAGGAAGAGTGATTCTGAAATTAAAATAGTTTATCAATATGGAGTAAATGAATATTCGATCTGAATGATACATGGAGAGTATGTATGATACACAAATCAGCTAGCTTGATTTACTTTTGCATTTTATCACTAATGTTATTTTCTAGTCCTCAAATAAGGTCTTGCAAATGCCAAGGTGAAGCACATGGTTTCTTCCCACAGCATTTATCAGCAAACCAAATATTGGCATAAAATTTTCCACTAAGTAGTAAAAAGGGACACAATCATCCAACTCACTGAAAATTTGGCATCATTGGATTTGGAGATGTATATATTGCAATAGGATCAGACAGAGTCAGTCAATGCGGTTTTGCAAAAGATAATCATGCTTAACTAAATTAGAGCTCTTTGTAGAAATAACAGGCAAGTTGGATAATAGACAACTTATGCACTAGGGTCTCAATTCCAGAGATCCCAATTTAGTTGATTGTTTCTTCAGACTTTAGCCTGCACAATAATTTCAGATTTGTATTAGACATGGCAACTCAAGACATGCGTGGTGTTTTTATAAAAAATATATTTTAAACAACCATTTAATATGCAACTGTACAGGTACAATTCTCATGTTGATTCATACCAATAAGTATGTTTTCTATTTACAACCTAGGAGGCAAGAACATTGTTTAAATACATAATTCAATAAAAATGTTCAAGTATCTTCAAAATCAAGGGGCAAACTGAAAGCATGTTAACTGTAGTTAAAACCCACTTAAATCATAGAAATACTGCTGCAGTAACCACTGTTGGCTTCTCAACCATAAAATACTTAGGAATCAGATATTTGGTCTGCTTGGAATACAGTGTTGTCTTGTGGGCAATTATAATGACAGGCACATGTGA
The DNA here is from genome assembly GCF_037043375.1 of Chiloscyllium plagiosum. Lineage (NCBI taxonomy): Eukaryota > Metazoa > Chordata > Chondrichthyes > Orectolobiformes > Hemiscylliidae > Chiloscyllium > Chiloscyllium plagiosum. The sequence continues at coordinate 28,858,753 of NW_028270142.1, read as the reverse complement.
TGATTACCATCATTTGTTTTTGAACAATTATTCCTCCTGCACATTTAAAATCCAGCTGGGTTGTTTTGGTGCTGTGAGGGGTGCAGCATCTTCCATCATTGCAAACTCCACAATATTTAGGTTTGTATGACTGGACACTTAGGCAGCCATCGTATTCAAATCTTGTAGGTTTTGTTGCTTTTGGTGTTCGAACACATTTTTTCCCTTTCTTTAAAAACAGGAAGCAGAAGACAAACCAATTAAAACATTGTACTTTTAAAACTAAATATCTAAAAAAAAACCCAATAGTTTAACAGCTTTAAAGTATGGCAGTCATGATTTGTATGTACTGGACTGGGGCGTACAAAGTTAAAAATCATACAACACTAGGTTATAGTCCAACAGGTTGATTTGGAAGCACTAGCTTTTGGAGCACTGCTCCTTCATCAACCACCTGATGAAGAAGCAGCACTCCGAAAGCTAGTGCTTCCAAATAAACCTGTTGGACTATAACCTGGAATTATGTGATTTTTAATGTAAAAATTGGCAGCATATTGGGTTCTGATACCATAACACATGCAAAAGAACTTAACTTGCACATCAATGTTGTTACAGGACATAATTATGAAATTCAAAGAAGGTAATTTCAGTCTGAGTTTACAGGAAGAGACAATTTGGGATTCAACTTTGTTTGCTTGGTAAATTCACAATTGCATTAATTATTGATGAAATTGAGTAGTAAAAATACTGTGGGTTTTCAAACAAAGTTGTTGTCACTGAAAAACACGCATGATTTTGATTTGGCCTTTACTTAGCAAGTGTTTTGTTTTCAAATGCAGAACAAGAGGGTTGAAGAGCCACATATTTCCAGTTCAGATCGGATTATATTGTCGAGTTACACCATTGTACAGCTCCATCCAAATTGTGTAAAATTCCAGTTCTCACCGTGAATTAAACCAGGGCCTTGTGAAAACTTCCAAAATTCCTTAGATTCTGCTAAAGGTTCCAGTGAATGGAGAATAGGAAATGGGGAAATGGATCATCTTTATTCAAGAAAGGAGGGAAACAGAAAGCAAGACACCATAGACCAGCTAACTTAAACTGTGCAACAGGGAAGTTACTAGAATTCATTATTAAGGGGTTTATAGTGGAATACTTAAATTGCAATAGGATCAGATTGAGTTAGTCAATGTGGTTTTGCAAAAGATTATCATGCTTAACTAAATTAGAGCCCTTTGTAGAAATAACAGGCAAATTGGATAAAGGAGATCCTCAGTTTGATGTACTTGGTCTTCTAAAAAGACATTGAAAGAACTGCCACAACAAAGGGTACTACACAAATTAGAGCTCTGGTGTATGGATGACATTGTAACATGGTTGGTTAACATGAAACAAAGAGTAAAATGGTCTGTTTCTGTTATTCTGAACCATGGGTTCAAACTTCATCACAACCTAATCTTAAACTCATATAGCAATACCTTATCTAAAGGTACGGATGTTCAAATGGTGGAGGATAAATGAAGAACAGGTGAGCTTTCCTGGTGTACCAGCCTAAAATTTATCCTTCGACTAAGGCCAGTAGGATATAAGTTTCTTGTCAATTTTTATTTACTATTTTAAAGGTTTGGCTGTTTTTGAATTCAGTGCCATGTTTGCCCACTTAATAATGACTACAGCTGAAGTAATTTATTGTCTATGAAGTGATTGCTTAAATGATCTGGAGGGTGCTACTTAAACACAAGATTGTTTTTCTTCCTCCATGATTGAAGTGCTTTTATAGAGTTCATTCTTATGTACTCATGAATGATTTGTTGGTAATTTACTTGAGCACATTAAACCTGTCCAAATTTTATGAAATCTAAAATTGGTCAGATCCTTAAATTGGAGAAAGATTTGTATTCCTGGTTTAGAAAATGCATAACAATTGATAGAAAAAACACTTTGGAAACAAATATATACTGTTGATAGATCCTTATAGAAGCATTGCCTTGTGCCTTGTAGAATAATAAGCAAGGAAATTCTGGAGAGAAATTTCATCTCAGTGGCAGTGTGAAATGGATGGTAACAGACCAGCCACGTATTGCTCTATTTATCCGATTGACTTAAAACAGGAAGGATTGAAACAAACTTGCTCAACAGTTTCCTCATTTCCCCTTCCCCCACCTCACCCTGGTTCCAAACTTCCAGCTCAGCACTGTCCCCATGACTTGTCCGGACTTGTCCTACCTGCCTATCTCCTTTTTCACCTATCCACTCCACCTTCAACCCCTCCCCCACTCACTCATTGTACTCTATGCTACTTTCTCCCCACCCCCACCCTCCTCTAGCTTATCTCTCCACGCTTCAGGCTCACTGCCTTTATTTCTGATGAAGGGCTTTTGCCCGGAACGTCGATTTCACTGCTCCTTGGATGCTGCCTGAACTGCTGTGCTCTTCCAGCACCACTAATCCAGGAAAATAAATCAGCTGGCTTCTCTGCCATCTTTTTTACACCCCTACTGAAACAGAATTTCACTTTTGTCCCATGATCAATACCTGATGTTTGCTAAGTTACCAGATTCATACAGTGTGCTGAGGAGGTATATTACTCAATATTACCATGCTCACTGACCTACTTTAGCTCCTGTTCCATTGATGCTTAAAATTTTAAAATTCTCATGTTTGAATGCAAATCCTTCCCTGGCCCTTTATCTTTGCAACCTGCTCTAGTTCTCCAACCCTGGAACAATTCTCCACAAAAAAAGTGTTACAAATTTAAGTTGTTCCAACTCCTGGTGTCTTAACATGCTACTCACAATGCCAAAAGTTCAACGCTGTTGTTTGTACTCACTTTTAAAGTGACTTTGTAATCACCACATGGTCGAACTTCACAAATCCGTGTTTGCTTTATCATATCACACTGGTGGTTTTTATTAGTTACACGAGTAGAAATGCCTATGCCACAGGTTTTGGAGCAGGCGCTCCATTGTGTAGTCTGCTGTATACAGTTAAGTGAATCCAACTCATAGGCTGCCTCCTGTCTGTGAGCTGAAATGAAAAGAATCTTACTCAAGTCGGTGTAAAAACTTTGAAATAATTAAATTTATTGCAATTACAGCAAAATTAAAATATCACCACTTTGATTGGTGTCTTAGAAACTTGGAATGCATGGAAAATTGCAGTTTCAATTTTCACTAGTGTTTACCATAATAAGCTATAGATCCAATTTCAGTAAATCGGCCTTCTCTCCAAGAGAACAGATTAAGGACATTGGGGAATTTGACTGGGAAGCTTTATAGTTGCAATTACAAGCCAAAAAACTCTAGGTTTGCTTGACCCAGACTATCCTATTTTCAAGATTAGCAAAAATAAATTTTGTACCATGGAATCAATCCAGATTTCTGGCATTAAGCATGAGAAAAATCACCCAAATAAAAAAAAACTTATGCAGGAACATTTAAGTTCAACAAAAGAGAGTACATTCTCCGATTTTTTATACACATACTTGCACTTTAATTCTCTTTTAGTTTAATTTATTTCACAATCAGATGCTGTACTGAATCTGGTAACTTCACGACTGGACAGTTCTGTGAAACTACATACCACTTAAGGCATCAGTTTTCAGATTTGATTTTGAACAGAATTGTCAAATCTAGCCACGGAATCCAACTACTTTAGTCCATGAGAATGCAACCTTGACTAGACATTTTGAATTTTCTTTCCAACACTAATAATAGATTTGTAAGTCTGAAAACAATAAAAACATAACCAGTTTAAAAAAACTCAGCCAGTCAAGCAAGTTATCTATTGAAGAACAAGAGTCAGTCATTGAGGCTTCAGTTCTTTAGACCCTGTCTCAGGATTGAAAGACATTAAAGCTGAGCAACATTTCAAAACAGAAGAAGAAAAAAAAGAGGGCAGAGGAGGTGGAAAGAAAATGACAAGAAAATAAATAGAATTACCCGTTAAGTGCATGGATCAAGAACAAGAGATGGTTAAGTGAGCAAAGGGATGTCAGCAACAGAGAAAGAGGCAGCATAAATGGGAGAAAGCAAAGAAATACCAGATTTTCACAAGATACTTGTAAGTAGCTCACGAGAGTACTACAAAGGAAATATTAGAAACTGGCATGGTGCAGCAAACACCAAAAGGAGAAAAATCTAGATGAACGCTAAGGGTGCAGATCACCCTGTCAGTGGTGTTCTAAAAGGGGTCACTACTCCAGGTACCAATAGATTCTCCCTACCCCACCATTCACTGAAAATACTGGAAAGCCTAGAAAGCCTTTCTACTTACCAACAAATTCTGCTAAAGAGATATAAGAGCTGCAGTTGACTCTAATACAGAATTTAATTTTAAGGCCAGAAAGTTGTAAAACACCTATTAGAGGATGCTGTGCTCGTACTTAAGATTAATCAGAACAGTATAAAAGGCCAAGGGCAGATGTCATTTCAATTTTTAATTGAACAAGTGAAAGGGAACTTGGAGTAGCAACCACCTAACTTGTGGTTGCATTCTTTGTTTAGTGAAGATTAAGCAGAAAGGTATTTTGGAATAATAAATACATTGAAATATCGGCATAGTGGCCGGTATCCCACGACCAAATCATCTTTTCTTTATTTGTGTACAGTATACTGGCTATGGCCAGCCAGCTTGGAGTCAGTCTTCTGAACTAAGGAAATTCTAAATCTCCCAGTTATTTTTATTTTCTGGTCAGCCAGGGCTTTCCTGATTGGCTGAGGTTATGGACATTGCAAAAGTAAAGAGAAAAAAAAAAGTGTTGGTTGTAAATGGAAAAAGCAAAGTAGGAAGTCCTAGAGGCACTGTTTATTTTGGAATGTTAAGAAGAAGAGGATAGTGTGTTTGTAATGTGAATGCAGTAGAGGGTAGAAAAGGCAAACAACAATCAAATGCAGGCTGGGTGTTGTCATGTTGGAGAGGAACCCTTGGCTGAGAAGAGCTTTTGGAAGTTCTGATGTAGCATAGAGTCATAGAGATGGACAGCATGGAAACAGACCCTTCGGTCCAACCCGTCCATGCTGACCAGATATCCCAACCCAATCTAATCCCACCTGCCAAAAGCAAATCTTAGCAGGATTTATACACTAAATGGTAAGGTCCTAGGGAGTGTTACTGAACAAAGAGACCTTGGAATGCAGGTTCATAGCTCCTTGAAAGTGGAGTCATAGGTAGATAGGATAGTGAAGGCGGCATTTGGTATACTTTCTGTTATTGGTCAGAGTATTAAGTACAGGAGTTGGGAGGTCATGTTGCGGTTGTACAAGACAATATTTAGGCCACTGTTGGAATATTGCGTACAATTCTGGTCTCCTTCCTATCGGAAAGATGTTGTGAAACTTGAAAGGGTTCAGAAAAGATTTACAAGGATGTTGTCAGGGTTGGAGGATTTGAGCTATAGGGAGAGGCTGAACAGGCTGGGGCTGTTTTCCCTGGAGCGTCGGAAGCTGAGGGGTGACCTTATAGAGGTTTTACAAAATTATGAGGAGCATGGATAATGTAAATAGGCAAAGTCTTTTCCCTGGGGACGGGGAGTCCAGAACTAGAGGGCATAGGTTTAGGGTGAGAGGGGAAAGATATAAAAGAGACCTATGGGGCAACTTTTTCACGCAGAGGGTTGTATGTATATGGAATGAGCTGCCGGAGGAAATGGTGGAGGCTGGTACAATTCCAACATTTAAAAGGCATTTGGATGGGTATATGAATAGCAAGGTTTAGAGGGATATGAGAATGCACTTAAAGCAAACTCTGAAGAGATAGAATAATGTTCTCAAGGATTGGTGTCTGCAGAAATATAACCCAAGTAGTTTTGAGAATCAGAATAAACATCAGAATCAGCAGCCCATATTGACCCATTGCGAAGACCCAAAAGAAAACTAAAGATTGAGAGATTGATCACAATCACATGGTGGAAGTGTGAACACTTAAAATGATGAAATAATCTGTAGCAAGATGAACAAAGGAAATACCACCAACATCAATGTGTAAAACTGAAAAGGTTACCTAGTGCCTTTTACTCCAGAGATTGCTCCACTATTTTCTAAAGACTGTGTAGGTAACTGCTCAAGTGAAGAAACAGGCTGAGAAAGATTGATGTGTAGGGTGACTGTAGATCAAGAGTAAAAAAGGAAACAGCTAGGTTTAAAAGACTGGAAATGAGAAACTACTTGTTCATGACGTGGGACACAATGGCCAATTGTAATGCACCTGCATTTGTCCATGAAGAAATTAACAAATCCAATATAGATGAGGGTTTGAATCTAGAAATCATTAGCTGTATGGCTCAGACTTTTATTTGCCAAACTAAGGAACTTTTATTATAAGTATAACCAGTAGATTCTGGGAAGAATTGAGAGACACTGGTTTAGGTGTCCACTCTATGTAACATGCCTTTTTTTTGATAGCCATTTCTTTGTTTAAAGCAGCATACACCAGAAGCATTAATGTTTATGTGTTTTTACTTTAACTATTGACTGACAATATATCTGGATGCCCAATTTCCCGATATGCTCTGCTGGAATAAAAGTGTTAATACAGTATGTACACATTTCAAAACATGTTTAGAATAAAATTAAAGCATCACTCTGAAGCTGAAAGATTGGAGCTATGGAACTGACAGTCCATTAGAATTACTTATACAGTAGAGCGTGTAAAATAAAGTATCCACAGTATATAATAGCTAAAAAAAAAACAAACATCATATTTTACCTGCCAGTAAAAATCCTTCAATAGGAGCTTCTTGTTTGTGGTCACAAACCCATTGCTCACAACACTCTCCTGGCATCTGTACTTGTTTAGGAAATGGGCAATCAGGCCCAGGCAAAAGAACATCCAGATTACAACGTGGCACACAGCCGATCAGACCATCTTTACAGGAGCACTGGTATTTGCAGCTTGGCTGAAATGTTTCACCATTTCGATAGACAACTCCATCATACATGCAAATATTACCTTCATGTGCTGGAATTCAAAAGATAAGGAGTGTTAAGTTTATATTATTCTTAATAAGAGTGCCAGCAAATACAGAAATATACATCTAAGTGACAAGTAGATTTTTTGATAAATTATAGTGGGAAGAAATGTGAAAAAAACTTGATTCACAAATGCTTGTTTTCTTACTTATTTAGTTGATGAACAATCCATTTTGTTCAACATACTACCTTTGAAAATTTCTTCAGAAGTATAAATTCAACTTTTTAAAAAATAAATTTCTTAGGAAATATTTGTACAAATTGAATATAGTGTAACCAATCACTTGTACATTAAACTGATGTAGCCCAGGGACTCTGGCGACAGCAATGGCATGGACTGATGAAGCCCGGAACAGGTCTCTGGCTGTAGCATGGAATGGGCCAGTGAAGCCCGGAGTAGGACTATAGTTGCTGAGAAGGAAGATTCGGACACTGTCCAAGCTATCTTTCTTTTTTAATTTTATTTTAAGTTAATGAGAATGGCACTGATTCATGGAGGCAGTTTAAATTTTTCACTTTTGTATTGAATACACATGACGATAAATAATTTTTAAAAAAACCATCATAAACTGCAGACCGGTGTTTTACTCAACAGGGAAAATACTCATGAGCTTGCAGTAATAATTTCACATCCCAGTGACACTGTACCTTGCAGCATTATTGGCAGCGTGTAACATGTCAATTGTATGTTACATGTGAGAATTCCTCTGAAACAGTGATATAGCAGTAATGTCACATGACTAGTAACCCAGAACCTGAGGCTTATGGTCTGAAATCATGTGTTTGAATTCCATCGTAGCACATGGTGAAATTTGAGTTCAATAAAAAAATCTGAAGTTAAAAACTAACCTAATGGTGACTATGTAACCAGTGCCAATTGTTGTAAGACTTCATCTGGTCCTCAAATGTCCTTTAGGGAATTTTAAACCATCCTTACCTGATTTGGCCCACATGTGACTCCATATCTGCAGGATTATAGCAACTCTTAACTGCCCTCTAGACATTCAGGGACGGGCAACAAATGCTAAACCAGTCAGCAATGTCAATACCCATGAACTAATCATAAAAAATTATTGAAGATAATTTACAAATATCATCAATAGACATACCCATTTTTATTTCTCTGATGAATGTAGTTGTCCAAGTGACAAGAATGTCAGTGTTTAGTCAATTCGTATGACTGTTTCTCCAACTGTAGGCTGAAATATCCTTTATTATTTGAAGTAATAAATCAGTGGGGAAATGGTATCCAAATGGCCTATTCCAAAATTGTAATTGATTTGTGTTTCCACAAATAAACATTGACACATACATTTATTTAAGAAACAAAATCAATATGATTAGTGAAAGGATCACTACCATTAAAATGCCGACATGCAATTTGGGTTGAACTATTTAATTAATTAATAGCTGGGTCAATTTTCAAAGTGGATGTGGTGAGGGAACTGATGCACTATATTTCTACTTAGCTGCCTGACCTTACTTGTCAAGGGGCATATCGTTATAGATGATCAGTAATGCTACAGTACCTAGTGAACAGCAAATTTACCTTCCTTTAATTCAACTGGTTCAGAATCAAAGTTTTAAATTTACAGCTTTCACAAGTTATAGTGAACTTATTTCTTTTGTATTATTTTGCATAAGAATTGCCAATTCCTTCAGTTGGATCATGACTACAATTCGTGCAGCAATGATTCATCATTTTCCATTATAGATGTCTATCTAATCCAAGGATGAATCACTTAGAAAAAAAGAGGCAGAATTCATTTAAGTTAAAATGTTGCGTATTTTTCAAAAGTCCTTTGTTCGAATAAAAACAGTTCATAATTTCCATCTCCTCACACTAGACAGCACTAGTTAATACATACTATATTATACCAGGCACGCTTCACACAATGGGTAATACACAATTTCACGTCATATTCTAATTGTGACTTTAATGGGGTTTTGCAAAGCTGTCATTACACTTCAGCTTTCCAACATTGCTTGCCACTAAATGCAGTATTACATCAGCTGTTATGGCCATTTATTCAACGCGCTATTTGAAATAGATTGTGAAACTAAACCTTAAATTCCTCTACATTACTCAGTTTTTCCCACTGAAAGTATCATTTTTAAAAAAAATTACAGTAAAACCTACTTGCCACATTTTTGCTCATTTTACTTGGAGCAATATTCCCTTGCAGATCCCTTCGATTTTTTTTCCTGTATGTTCTCTAACTTGTTCATTTGGAAGCCACTCGTTCTAACCCTACAAGCAAACCATTTGATGTACAATAAACAGAAACAGCACAAACCTGAATTAGGCACAACTGACCACTTTCAACCACAGCGAAACTGCCATTAAACTTATAATTATTTGCTTCTGATAGGTTTTCTCTAATTAAAATTTTACATCTTCAATATTCGCTTTGCCCGAGATACTCAAACTCTTTTGTATCCCATATTATAGTCTGACTCATTCCATGTTTGTTCAAAAATCTTCAAGGGCAACCTTCCTTTCTGAGGTGTAGGTTGGCTGTCTTTAATTATTCACCGAGGAGTGAATTATTTAATCTTTAAATGTAAAATTTTGAATTTTCATTGGTTTCAAATTACCCAGATTGGCCCCGTTACCCTTGTGAAAGACTTGTCTGGACATTCTCGAGTCCTTAGCTAGACATATATAGCCGAGGATTCCCTAGGAGAGTAACTGGCGAGTAACCGCAAAATATAAACAATGCTTGCAACTTACTCCAAAATATTAGCATAATAAGCAATAAACAAACGAGTAGTTATCAGCAGAATTTCTAGCGTGGTTTGCACGTAGGTAGATATTGTAGCATATTTGTCAGAAACGAATGCATAAATAAGTTCATTACTAATTGAATGCTGAACGAGGGGCAAATTCACACAGAACTTGATTGCCCATACAAACGTTACAGAGACACATCGGAAAATGATACAGTATAGCATATTATATTGATTCAGAATTTCGTCAACAAAGTTGCTCTGAGCAGTCAGCGTAGGAGAGCGGAGTCGGATAGTCAAACACCCCAGTCCCTTTGTTTCTACAGCCTCGATTATTATGCCCACCCGCTTTCCCCCTGACATCCAAACAGCCTCGGTTGGTCCCAACGTTTTTATCCTCCTTTAGTTTACATCATTGAACAGTTTCGATAGTTACCAGTTTCGAACGAGCTCTCTAGTCACGATTCATTATTCTTAATTTTTAAAAAATATAATTCTCGAAGCCTGCAATGACAACTTAGTTGACTTGCTCGGACTAAGATAAGCGTACTAACATAGATGAAGCTTCTTAATTGAATTGTTGATAATTGAAATGTTTCTTTGAAAATAGTGAGGCAAGTTGGTTCACCATGCACGCTGTGAACTCACCTAAGCAAATACCGACTCCTTGTCGTGTATCGGCGCTGTAATCGCACTGCAGCCCTTGGTGCGAATCACAGATATCGTTTACGGTGCAGACTTCTCCTGCTTGCTTGGCACAAACTCGGCAGCAGGCGCAGTTGTCCAAGACTAGCCGCACTCCGGGTGTACATTTTGGTGGATCCTTTGGGCATTTACAAAGTGAGGAACATTGCTGGCCGTTGACCCGCTGTAAAATAGAAAGACGGAACACAAAAAATTTGAAATACCAAATCTGAAAAGAATTGCATGTGTTCCTCTCACACAGTTCCCCTTGGGGTTAAGAAACAACTTTTTATTTGCATTTCATTTATTCTGTGAAGAGCAATCACCTCAAGTATAAGCACAAGTAGCGGCACCAGTACCACAATGAAGACCTGCATACTTTCACAACTTTCCGCCTCTGCCCAGGGATGTTAGCCGCGTGAATTTTATACAGCCGCCTTTCTACCGAAGCGCCGCTCTGATTGGCTGAGGCCACGAAAGTAACAGTCAAGCGTCTTCTCTGGCTACTTTGACAACTCCCCAGGGATTGGCCAACAGCTTTCCATGATGCCGTCGCCATGGCGACACCGCGTGGAGTAGGAGTAGGCGTGGAGGTTGAGCGAGGTAAAAACAAGGAGTGCAGATGCTGGAAACCAGAGTCTAGATTACAGTGGTGCTGGAAAAGCATAGCAGGTCAGGCAGCATCCGAGGAGCAGGAAAATCGATGTTTCGGCCAAAAGCCCTTCATCAGGAATAGAGGCAGAGTGCCTGCAGAGTGGAGAGATAAATGAGAGGGGGGTGGGGAGAAAGTAGCACAGAGTACATTAGGTGAATGGGGGTGGGGATGGAGATGATAGGCCAGAAGGGAGGGTGGAATTGATACCGTGACTGATAGCCAGAACATTAGTGGCACATCAATGAATTGGGGCCTGTGCAATGTGTCACCTGGATGTTAGACAACTGTCTTACAGCAGCCAAAACAGCCGGAGTGCAATGTCCTGTGCAACACTGTTTACGTTGGACTCCGAGCAGCATGTCATCTGGTGTGCTAGATGAGAAGATGTTATGTTCTGCAAATACTGTTTGGAGACCGAATGACTCCTGCAAACCGTCATAACACTGAGTTATCAAAATGATTACTCATTAGAATCAAGTTCCTGGTAGGCAAGTAAAATAAATGAATGAATGGGCAATATTCTGTTCAGGAGCGATTAGGTAGATTGACTTTCTGAAATACCGTCCAAAATGTATCCCCTTTTAAAAATCAACTTTAATAAACTTGTACGATAATAATTGAATTGTTAATTCAGAAAGCTTGGTGAGTGTGTTTTTATTCCATCTCAGGCTGCAGGTTTGACAGAAACCTAGCCTTATCAGTCCAATTTTAGGAGTATTTTCTGACTGGTTTTCCCATCAAGACAGGACTTATACACTAAATGTAGAGTGTTGCTGAACAAAGAGACCATGGAGTGCAAGTTCATAGTTCCTTGAAAGTGGAGTGGCAGGTACATAGGATAGTGAAGAAGGCGTTTGGTATGTTTTCCTTTATTGGTTAGAGCATTGAGGAGAGGAGTTGGGAAGTCATGTTGAGGCTGTACAGGACGTTGGTTAGGTCACTGTTGGAACATTGTGTGCAATTCTGGTCTCCTGGATAGGGTAAACAGACAAAGTCTTCTCTGAGATGGGGGAGTCCAGAACTAGAGGACATAGGTTTAGGATGAGAGGGGAAAAATTTAAAAGGGTCGTAACGGGCAACTTTTTCACACAGAGGGTGGTACGTGTATCGAATGAGCTGCCAGAGGAAGTGGTGGATGCTGGTACAATTACAACATTTAAAATGCATCTGGATGGGTATATACATAGGAAGAGTTTAAGAGGGATATGGGCAAAGTGTTGGTAAATGGGACTAGATTAGTTTAGGATATCTGGTCGGCATGGATGAGTTAGACTGAAGGATCTGTTTCCCTGCTGTACATGTCTATGACTCTATGATTCTATGTGTATGGATGACAGCTCCTTTTGAATTTAGTTGGCATTTATTGTTATCCATAAATATTGGCTTAATATTTAAGAACTACAATTATTCAAACTATTAGTTAGTTTGAGACTTTCAGACCAATCAGGCCAGAGTTGGTACAGCACTAAGAAAGCAGTAACTGTATACACACAAGTAGAAGGTAAAGCTTGTAGATCATTGGCTTTTAGAATATGGTTGGGTAAGGTTTAAGCTAGAGTGGCAACGGGATGGGAATCTGAGGAGTAGGGCAGTAGATGCAGAAATTGAGGGAGATGTAGAAACTAAGGCATACACATTAAGAACACGATCAGGCAGGGAAATGCTGCTGAAAAGAGCAGGGGAGGTGGTCTGGAATGCATGTGTTTCAATACGAGAAGTATAATAGGCAAGGTAGATGAACCTAGAGCTAACCTAGGTTAGTACTCGGAACTCTAGCATTATTGTGATTACGTAGACTTAGCTGAAAGAGGACAGGACTGGCAGCTGAATATCCCAGGATTTAGATGTTTCAGGTGTGATAGAAAGGGATGTAAATGGGGTGGGGGAGTTCATTACTGGTAAAGGAGTATCTCACAGCTGTACTGAGGGAGGATAGATCAGAGGATTCATGCTGTGAGGCAATAGGGTAGAACTCAGTAAAAGGAAAGGTGAAATCACAATGCTGAGGGTTTTCTATATGCCTTCCAACAGCCAGTGGGAGGTAGAGGAGAGAATATATAGGCAGATTTTAGAAAGATGTAAAAACAGCAGGTTATGGTGAGTGATTTTAACTTCCCCTATATTGACTGGGACTCACTTAGTGCTAAGGGCTTGGATGGGACAGAATATGTAAGGACCATTCAGGAGGGTTTCTTGACATGGTGTGTAAACAGTGCAACCAAGGAAGGGATTATACTGGATCTGCTTTTGGGAAATGAGTCTGGTCAGGTGAGTAAAATTCCAGTGGGGGAGCATTTCAAGAGTAGTGACCATAATACCGTGAGTTTTAAGATAATCATGAATAGGGTTAACAGCAATCCTTAGGTGAAGATGTTAAATTCGGGGAAGGTGAACTATAATAATATTAGGCAAGAACTAGAGAATTTTTACTGGCGGTGACAGTTTGAGGATAAATCTACATTGGACATGTGGGAAGACTTCAAACGGCAATTGATAAGCATTCGGGAGTGGCACATTCCTGCGAGCATGAAGGATAGCTAAGGCAAGTTATGTGAACCTTGGATGAACAGGGACGTAATGACCTTGATCAAAAAGAAAAAAAGAAGCATATGTAAGGTCTAGGAGACTGGGAACTGACAAAGTCCTTTAAGTATATAAGGAAAGTAGGATAGAACTTAAACAAGGAATTAGAAGGGCTAAAGGGGTCATGAAAAGTAATTAGTAAACAGGATTAAGGAGAATCCCAAGGCCTTTATATATAGTATATAAGGATTAAGAGGGTAGCCAGGGAAAGCGTTGGTCCACTCAAAGATAAAGGAGGAAATCTGTGTGTGGAGCCAAAAGAGGTAGGTGAGGTCCTAAACAAATACATTGTGTCAATATTCACAAAGAGAAGGAATTGGTGGAGGATGATCTCAGGGAAGGAAGTGTCAAGCTTCTAAGCCAAGTTGCTATTAAAAAGGAAGAGGTGTTGTGTGTGTTAAAAAGCATTAAGATAGATAAGTCATAGAGTCATACAGATGTACAGCATGGAAACAGACCCTTCGGTCCAACTCGTCCATGCGAACCAGATATCCCAACCCTTCCTATTCATATACCTATCCAGAAGCCTTTTAAATGTTGCAATTATACTAGCCTCCACCACTTCCTTTGACAGCTCATTCCATACAAGTACACTGGAATGCAGGAGATTGAGTTATAGAGTCATAGAGGTGTGCAGCATGAAAACAGACCCTTCGGTCCAACCCATCCATACTGACCAGATATCCCAACCCAATCTAGTCCGACCTACCAGCACCCGACCCATATCCCTCCAAACCCCTCCTATTCAAATGCCTCTTAAATTTGCAAATGTACCAGCCTCCTCTGGTAGCTCATTCCATACACGTACCACCCTCTGCGTGAAAAAGTTGCCCCGTAGGTTTCTTTAATATCTTTCACCTCTCTCCCTAAACCTATGCCCTCCTCTTCTGGACTCCCAGACCCCAGGGAAAAGACTTTGTCTATTTATCCTATCCATGCCCCTCATAATTTTGTAAACCTCTATAAGGTCACCCCTCAGCCTCCGACATTCCACAGAAAACAGCCCCAGCCTGTTCAGCCTCTCCCTATAGCTCAAATCCTCCAATTCTGGCAACGTGCTTGTAAATCTTTTCTGAACCCTTTCAAGTTTAAAAACATCTTTCCAATAGGAAGGAGACCAGAACTGCACGCAATATTCCAACAGTGACCTAACCAATTCCCTGTATAGCTGCAACATGACCTCCCAACTGCTGTACTCAATACTCTGAACAATAAAGGAAAGCATACCAAACACCTTTGAGTTGCAACCTCTTAGACGTTTATAAGGTTGTGAATAGCATGGATAGAGTGGACAATATGAGGCTTTTTCCCAGGGGGAGCGACACAGGTTCAAGGTACAGGTGGCGAAGGTTTAAAAGAGATGTGCAAGACAGGTTTTTCACACTAAAGGTAGTGAGTGCCTACAGTGCTACAGCGGGTGCACAGAGAGGGGAGCCGGAAGGTAAGCGGACACCAGTTAAATTAACGTTTTTCTTTTCGCCGTCTTTTTTTTTCAACTAGGAGCGGGAACCCAGAAGTCGTCAACAGAGGCTTCTGGGAAGGTAAGAAGTTTGAGTGGAGAAGGAACCCGAGACACTACACGTGTAGTGTCTCCCACCCTCCCTCCTCCTCTAACCTAAAACAAAAGGACTCAGTCGGCTGAACAGGTAAGCTACTTAGTGTTCTTGTTTTGGAGACTAAGTATAGAGTTATGGCAGCGCAGGCAGTGGAATATTCCTCCTGCAGGATGTTTGAGGTAGGGGTGACCACCGATGCTCCTGCCGACTTCACCTGCAGGAAGTGCAGCCAGCTCCAGCTCCTCACAGACCGTTTTAGGGAACTGGAGCTGGAGTTGGATGAACTGAGGATTATTCGAGAGGCTGAGAGGGTGATAGATAGAAGCTACAGGGATGTAGTTACGCCAGAGAACAGAGGTAGCTGGATAACAGTTAGAGGTGGGAAGGGGAGGAAGCAGGCAGTGCAGGGATCCCCTGTGGTCGTTCCTCTCAACAATAAGTATACCGCTTTGGATACTGTTGGGGGGGACGGCTTAGCAGGGGTAAGCTGCAGTGACCGGGTCTCTGGCACGAGGTCCGGCTCTGAGGCCCAGAAGGGAAAGGGGGAGAGGAGGAGAGTGATAGTTATAGGAGACTCTATATCAGAGGGACACACAGACGGTTCTGTGGGCATGGGCGAGACTCTTGGATGGTTTGTTGCCTCGGACCATGTCTTCAGAATCCTTAAGGGGGAGGGTGTGCAGCCAGAAGTCGCGGTGCACATTGGCACCAACGACATAGGTAGGAAGAGGGGTGGGGAGGTTATTCAGGAGCTCAGGGAGTTAGGCTGGAAGCTAAAAGCTAGGACGGACAGAGTCATCATCTCTGGGTTGTTGCTGGTGCCACATGACAGTGAGGCAAGGAATAGGGAGAGAGTGCAGTTGAACACATGGCTGCAAGGATGGTGTAGGAGGGAGGGCTTCAGGTATTTGGACAATTGGACTGCATTCTGGGGAAGGTGGGACCTGTACAAGCAGGACGGGTTGCACCTGAACCAGAAGGGCACCAATATCCTGGGAGGTAGGTTTGCTCGCACTCTTTGGGGGGGTTTAAACTAATTTAGCAGGGGGATGGGATCCGGACTTGTAGTCCAGCAAGTAGGTTAGCTGTTTTTCAGGATGTCCAAGAATGTAGGGAGGCCGTGGAGAAGGTAGCACTGACAGGGAATACCTGCGGACACAGAGATGGGCTCAAGTGTGTATACTTCAACGCAAGGAGTATCAGAAATAAGGTGGGTGGACTTAAGGCATGGATCGGTACTTGGGACTACGATGTTGTGGCCATCATGGAAACATGGATAGAAGAGGGACAGGAATGGTTGTTGGAGGTTCCTGGTTACAAAAGGTTCAGTAAGATTGGGGGGGGGGTGGTAAAAAAGGAGGGGGGGTGGCATTGCTAATTAGAAATGTAATAACGGCTGCAGAAAGGCAGTTCAAGGGGGATCTGCCTTTGGAGGTAGTATGGGCTGAAGTCAGAAATAGGAAAGGAGCAGTCACCTTGTTGGGTGTTTACTATAGGCCCCCCAATTGCAGCAGAGATGTGGAGAAACAGATTGGGAAACAGATTTTGGAAAGGTGCAGAAGCCACAGGTAGTAGTCATGGGCGATTTCAACTTCCCAAATATTGATTGGAAGCTCTTTAGATCAAGTAGATTGGACGGGGCGGTGTTTGTGCAGTGTGTCCAGGAAGCTTTTCTAACTCAATATGTAGATTGTCCGACCAGAGGGGAGGCCATATTGGATTTGGTACTTGGTAACGAACCGGGACAAGTGATGGGCTTGTTAGTGGGTGAGCATTTTGGTGATGGTGACCACAATTCTGTGACTTTCACCTTGGTTATGGAGAGAGATAGGTGCATGCAACAGGGCAGGTTTTACAATTGGGGGAAGGGTAAATACGATGCTGCAAGACAGGATCTGAGGAGCATAAATTGGGAGCATAGGCTGTCAGGGAAGGATGTCGTTGAAATGTGGAACTTTCTCAAGGAACAGATACGATGTGTCCTTGATATGTATGTACCTGTCAGGCAGGAAAGAGATGGTCGTGTGAGGGAACTTTGGTTGACGAGGGAGGTTGAATGTCTTGTAAGGAGGAAGAAGGAGGCTTACATAAGGTTGAGGAAACAAGGTTCAGACAAAGCATTGGAGGGATACAGAATAGCCAGGAGGGAGCTGAAGAAAGGGATTAGGAGAGCTAAGAGAGGGCATGAAAAATCTTTGGCAGGTAGGATCAAGGATAACCCCAAGGCCTTTTATGCATATGTGAGAAACATGAGAATGACGAGAACGAGGGTAGGTCCGATCAAGGACAGTAGTGGGAGACTGTGTATTGAGTCGGAAGAGATAGGAGAGGTCTTGAATGAGTACTTTTCTTCAGTATTTACAAATGAGAGGGACCGTATTGTTGAAGAGGAGAGTATGAAACGGACTGGTAAGCTAGAGGAGATACTTGTTAGGAAGAAGATGTGTTGGGCATTTTGAAAAACTTGAGGATAGACAAGTCCCCTGGGCCTGACGGGATATATCCTAGGATTATGTGGGAAGCAAGAGAGGAAATTGCAGAATCGTTGGCAAAGATCTTTTCGTCTTCACTGCCAATGGGGGTAGTGCCAGGGGACTGGAGAGTGGCGAATGTTGTACCCCTGTTCAAAAAAGGGAATAGGGATAACCCTGGGAATTACAGGCCAGTTAGTCTTACTTCGGTGGTAGGCAAAGTAATGGAAAGGGTACTGAGGGATAGGATTTATGAGTATCTAGAAAGACACTGCTTGATTAGGGACAGCCAGCATGGATTTGTGAGGGGTAGGTCTTGCCTTACAAGTTTTATTGAATTCTTTGAGGAAGTGACCAAGCATGTGGATGAGGGCAGATCAGTGGATGTAGTGTACATGGATTTTAGTAAGGCATTTGATAAGGGTCCCCATGGTAGGCTTATGCGGAAAGTCAGGAGGCATGGGATAGTGGGAAGTTTGGCCAGTTGGATAGAGAACTGGCTAACCGGTCGAAGTCAGAGAGTGGTGGTAGATGGTAAATATTCAGCCTGGAGCCCAGTTACAAGTGGAGTTCCGCAGGGATCAGTTCTGGGTCCTCTGCTGTTTGTAATTTTTATTAATGATTTGAAAGAGGGAGTCGAAGGGTGGGTCAGTAAATTTGCAGACGATACTAAGATTGGTGGAATTGTGGATAGTGAGGAGGGCTGTTGTCGGCTGCAAAGAGACTTAGATATGATGCAGAGCTGGGCTGAGGAGTGGCAGATGGAGTTCAACCCTGTCAAGTGTGAGGTTGTCCATTTTGGAAGGACAAATAAGAATGCAGAATATAGGGTTAACGGTAGGGTTCTTAGTAAGGTGGAGGAGCAGAGGGATCTTGGGGTCTATGTTCATAGATCTTTGAAAGTTGCCACTCAGGTGGATAGAGCTTGTAAGAAGGCCTATGGTGTATTAGCATTCATTAGCAGAGGGATTGAATTCAAGAGTCGTGAGGTGATGTTGCAGCTGTATTGGACCTTGGTAAGGCCACATTTGGAGTACTGTGTGCAGTTCTGGTCGCCTCATTTTAGGAAAGATGTGGAAGCTTTGGAGAGGGTGCAGAGGAGATTTACCAGGATGTTGCCTGGAATGGAGAATAGGTCATACGAGGATAGGTTGAGAGTACTAGGCCTTTTCTCATTGGAACGGCGAAGGATGAGGGGTGACTTGATAGAGGTTTATAAGATGATCAGGGGAATAGATAGAGTAGACAGTCAGAGACTATTTCCCCGGGTACAACAGAGTGTTACAAGGGGACATAAATTTAAGGTGAAGGGTGGAAGGTATAGGGGGGATGTCAGGGGTAGGTTCTTTACCCTGAGAGTGGTGGGGGCATGGAATGTGCTGCCTGTGGGAGTGGCAGAGTCAGAAACATTGGTGACCTTTAAGTGGCAATTGGATAGGTACATGGTAGGTGCTTAAGCTAGGACAAATGTTCGGCACAACATCGTGGGCCGAAGGGCCTGTTCTGTGCTGTATTGTTCTATGTTCTATCTATGGATCGTGTTGCCAGAGGTGGTGGTGCAAGTACGCATAATAGTAGTATTCAAGAAGCACCTGGACAAATACATGATTAGGAAGGGAGCAGAGGGATAAGGATACTGTAAGTGAAGACAGTTATAGTATGGAAGGGCAAATTATTGTCAGCACAAGCGTGGAGGGCTGAAGGGCCTGTTCCTGTGCTGTATTGTTCTTTGTTCTTTATCCTCGCTGATTTACATCTGAACTCCATAGTTGGGTGTTTTGTTCTGAAAGCCTTAACAACTTTAGTGAATGGAAATCTATCAGTCTCAGTTTTAAAATTTCCTACTAAAGTAGCCTCAGCAGTAGGTTGGCACAGAGAATTCCAGATATCCATTCCCTCTGCATGAGGAACTGCTTTCTGATATCACATCTTAACTGCCTAGCTCAATTTTTGAGTAATACTTGCTTGTTTTTACTGTTGCACAAGAAAAAAATAATTTCCCTTCATCTAGTCTTTCAAATCCTTTTGTTAGACTGCCATTAATGCTCAGTACTCAAAAATACAACACTAAGTTAGCTGTTGCACATATCTCTTGATCTGAATTTGCATTGAATTAAGGCGGTCTCTGCTCTGAGTACCTATTCATATGAATTTGTACTGAGTCTTCACAGTATGTTAGATTCTGGCAGGTCATACGCTACCTACACAAGGTATCTGCTAATGTGGAGGACGAGTATATGTAATATTGTGTCTTTAGAAGGCTTATCCATCTTCAAGTGGTATTTCTCAGAAGACTCTTGCTTCTGAGAAGGATGTGTAGGCGAGCGTATAGGAATACAGTTACCACCATATTGAAAAGTTATCTGAATATGCATTTATTTGAGGTAAGCAAAAGAGTACAGAGGTTTTGTTTTCACCACAATGGCAGAAAACCAGAGTTGGCTTTCTGACCAAAGGGACAGTGAAGGAACATTGATAAAACTGAGTTAGGATGGCATGTGACTGGGATGGAAACTTGCCATGCATCTGCTACCCTAGTCCTGTTGGGGGTTATGGTTTTGGAAGAAGCATCAGAGCTGCTTTGCTGAGTAGATACTACACATTATTGCCATGTGCACTGGTGGTGAAGGAAGTGATTGGCAAGGTGTGGATGTAATGCCAATCAAATGGGCTATGTTGTCCTCGGTTATCTCAAGCTTCTTAAGTATTATGGGAGGTGCACAAACCCAGAAAAATGGAGAGTATCATCTCTTTTAAGCTTACCCCTCTGTCCACTGAAACTCAACCCACATCACCCATGCTATCTTACTGAGGTCTGCCAAGAAGACCTATCCAAAGCTTTTGGATTTACTTGAAGTTAGGGATCCATGACATCTTTGCCAGAAAGTCTCAGACAAGCTTGTTGTCTCAGTAGTGGCCACTTTTCGATTTTAGCATTGCGGGAAGTACAATGCTGCTGGCCAATCAGATTGGTTGGCAACTCTTGGGTGGTCAGCTGGGGCTGCGAATGGGAGGGAGTTGCTCCTAGATGGGGCAAAATCTTACTCTGACCAAAGTAAGGCTGCTCTTAGCTGCAGATCAGTGTGGTGCTGTCACATTTTGGTTGTCGGGGCAAATAATTTGTTCCCCCCTCATAAAAACAACCTCTGCAAACATGATTATGTTTATTTTTATGAATCAGGGATTCATTATTTGAATCATACAAAATTTCTACCAAAAAGATCACCAAAGATTATTTTTTGATCTTAGTTTGTAAATGATCAACAATGTAGTTATAGAAAAGCATACAAAATGAAATGTCACTATATAACTGGCTTGTCAGTTGCTCTAAATCTAATAATTGATCAGATTTTGTTCTCAAAATAATTGTGAGACTAATGATGCAAGCTGTTTTTAATGTGCAATGGTACACTGACTTAATGCAGGACAGATTTGAGTTAAGCTCAAAATAAGTTAAGCTCCCTCCCAGATCATCTCAATGCCTTCTATGCTCGCTTTGAGCAGAATTTCGGCAGAGAGGTAACATCTATTCCGACAAGTCCTGATGAACCTATCCCACCAATCACTGCATCAGATGTCATATCAGTTTTCCTTTGTGTGAATCCAAGGAAAGCGATGGGACCAGACGGAGGACCAGACCATGCAGTCAGAGCATGCTCAGATCAACTGGCAGAGGTCTTCTCGGACATCTTCAACCTGTCCCTGCAGCAGGTCACTGTCCCTGCCTGTTTCAAGAGGGCCAACATCATCCCTGTGCCTCAGAAGGCTCATGCAGCATGTCTCAATGACTACTGCCCAGTGGCCCTAACTTCGGTGGTAATGAAATGCTTTGAAAGGTTGGTCATGGCATTAATAAACTCCAGCATCCCCAATACTCTTGACACACTCCAATTTGCCTAACAGACCAACAGATCAACGTCAGATACCATATCATTTGCCCATCACTCCTCCCTAGAACATCTTGACACCAACAACAGCTACGTAAGAATCTACTCATTGACTACAGTTCAGCTTTCAACACTTATCCCCTCAAGACTGGTTACTAAGCTTAATGATCTCGGACTAAGCCGCACTCTCTGCAACTGAATCCTCAGTTTCCTGACCCACAGGCCACAATCAGTGAAGATTGGGGACAATATTTCATCCTCACTGACACTTAACACTGGTGCCTCCCAGGGGTGCGTACTCAACCCCCTACTGTACTCACTGTATACCCATGACTGCGTTGCCAAATACTAGACTAATGCCATTTACAAGTTCGCTGATGACACCACCATAGTCGGTCGAATCTCAGATGGCGACGAAACAGATTACAGGCGGGAGGTGAATGACGTGGAAAAATGGTGCACTGAGAACAACCTAGCTCTCAATGCTGGCAAAACTAAGGAACTGACCACCTGACTACATCACAACCACCTGATGAAGGAGCAGCGCTCCGAAAGCTAGTGCTTCCAATTAAGCCTGTTGGGCTATGACCTGGCGTTGTGTGATTTTTAACAAGGAACTCATTAATGATTTTCAGCTGGATGTTAGTTACGCCCTCCTACACATTAACAGCACAGAGCTGGAACGAGTGGAGAGCGTCAAGCTCCTAGGAGTGGTCATCCACAACAAGCTTTCTTGGACTCTTCTTGTGGACGCACTGGTTCCAAAGGCCCAACAATGTCTCTTCTTCCTCAGGCAGCTGAGGAAATTTGGCATGACAGCGAATACCTTTGCCAACCTTTATAGGTGCACCATCGAGAGCATTCTGTCTGGATGTATCATTATCACATATGGCAACTGTACCATTCAAGATCGGAGACAGTTACAGAGAGTGGTGAACTCGGTCCGGACAATCACAAAGACCAACCTCCCATCTATAGAATCCACCTACTAGGCCTGCTGTCAGGGAAAGGCTGCCAGCATTCTCAAAGATCCATCCCACCCTGGCAATGTTTTTCTACAACCTCTACCATCAGGGAGAAGTTACAGAAGCCTGAACACAGACACCAGCCTGTTTCAAAACAGTTTCTAGCTTACTGTTGTTAGAATACTGAATGGACTCACAAACTCTTAACATTTGCCTGTATCTGTGTTTTTGTTTTTGCTGCTGTTTACCTATTATTTATTATCTATGCTACTTAAAGCTGTGATCTGCCTGTACTGCTCACAAGACAAAGCTTCTCACTGTGCCTCGGTATACGTGATAATAAATTTAATTCAGTTGAATTCAATTCATATATAAGAGGCCATCCAAATTGTACCTCTGTATCATTAGCTTTGCAAAAATAAGATCTCACTATCTAGTTCATCACTGAAATACAATGAATTTGTACAAATTGAAGCCTCAACACATAAAATAAATATCCAAACATACATATGCACATACAAGTTAAAAGTGTAAATAAACCATTTACCTTCTCAACCTTCAAGCCAGCTCCGTCATTCATTAAGCTCATGGCTAATATATTGGTGTTTCGACTCTGCATTCCTATCTCTCCCCAGTATTCTTTGATTCTCTTGCCTAACAAGAATCTACCTACCACCACCTTAAAAATATTCACTAACCCCACCTTCACTGCCTCTGGGATAGAGTTACAAAGTTGCATGATGCCTGGAAAGAATATCCCTTGATCTCTGCCGTAAATGGGTGACCCCTAACTTTACATAGCATAATCTAATCTTGACTCACCCAAAAGTGCAAACAACATTTTCATGTCCACCTTGTCAAGACTGATCAGAATCTTATAACTTCAGTCATAGCACTCCTGGATCTTCTAAACAAAGTGAAAACAGGAAAAATGTGAGGACTGCAGATGCTGGAGATCAGAGTCGAGAATGTGGTGCTGGAAAAGCACAGCAGGTCAGACAGGTCCTGTGAACTGCCTCCAATGCATTTACCTCCTTCCTTAAATTAAGAGACCAAAACTACACAAATTATTTGAGATGTGGCCTGAATACTGGCATGTATAACTGAAGGTATTTCAAGACAATCTCATCAAGGTAAACTTTTAATTGCATAGTAAGTGTTTTTTACGTTTCAGTGACACTGGAATTTTTCAAAGTCTTGAGTTTCGTTCCTTCAGGATTTGTGATTGCTATTCATTCATGGGATGTTGACAATACTAGCTCAGCCAACATTTGTTCCCAATCCCTAATTGCTCTTGAGAAGGTGTTGCTGACCGTCTTTTTGAAGTGTTGCAGTCCTTGTGATGTAGGTACACCTACTGTGCTGTTAGGATGGGCGTTCCAGGACTTTTAACCATTGACAATGAAGGAGTGGTGATGTATTTCAAAGTCAGAATGTTATGTGGCTCAAAGGGGAATTTGCAGTTGTGCTTCTATGGAGCTACTGCCCTTGTCCTTCTAAACGGTAGAGATTGTGGATTTGGAACATGTTGTCAGTGGTGCTTGCAACCCTTCTTATTTCTACTACTCTGCTTCTGTGATGAAAGAGTTTAATAGTTGAAGGTGATGGTGCCTACTGAATGAGTTGTTTTATCCTCAATGGTGTTGAGCTTCTTAAGTGTTGTTGGAACTGTACTCATTCAGGAAAGTATTTTACCACATCCCTGACCTGTGCCTTGTTGATGGTGTATAGGCAGTGTAGGCAGTGAAGAACAAAATTTTGAGCCTCTGACCAGATCTTTTAGTCACAGTTCAGTTCATTTTTCTGGTCAATGTTTAACACCCAGGATTTTCATAATGAGGTATTCAGCGATTGTGGTACTTTTGAATGTCAAATAGCAAAGATTAGATTTTTGCTTGTTGGTGATGGTCATTGCCTGACCCATATGCAGTGCAAATGTAACTTGTCACTTATCAAACCAAGCTTGTTTGTTGTCCAGGTCTTTCTGCATATGGACAAAAGCTGCTTCAGTTTATGAGAAGTTGCAAAACACTGTACTACCATCAGCAAACATTGAAGCTTCTGACTTTATGATGGAAGAAAGATCACTGATGAAGCATCTGAGGGTGTCTGGGCCTAGGATGCTACAGTGATGTCCTGGAACTGTGATGATTGGTGTCTAATAATCACAACCGTCCTCCTTTGTGCTCGGCATGAATCTAAGCTGACCTAAAAAACATGTAAAATACCTTTCTTTTTGTTTCTTCCCACCATTTTAATCCATTCTTCCTTTCCATCTTTATTTCACTTTTTGCACTTGATTTGACCTTGAATTCATTCAATTAAGTTAAAATTGCTTCTCAGTCCTAATGCTGTTTATTTCACAATGCAAGCTGATTAATCAAGAAGATATACCATAGACTACCTTGTTATTCAAGTCCAAATGCTAAGTTTCCACTGCTGCAATATTATCAAGCTCTCAATAACTTGGCAGACAAATTTTAAAATAAGCTGCAAGGACAAGTCTAATTAGTGGTATATTGTTCCAATATCTTCAAATTCCCTATCAATCTAGATTTATTTTTAATCCATTAACACAAACTATCAACATAGGAGAAGGATAATGCACTGAGTTGCACAATTATTGAAGCTTTGCAGGCCACATCCTACCTCACTTTTCTCTTTTATAACATTCCTTAAAACCTACCATTTTGGCCAAACATTTTGTTTGGCAAGTAATTCTTTGACCTGATTTGTATAGAGTACAGCTTATAATTGAAGAGCAAAGGGACATGTACAAATGGGATGGTCTGCACCTGAACCACACTAGGGTCAATATCCTTGCAGGTAGGTTTGCTGTTGGGAGGAATTTAAACTGGAAGTTGGAAGGGGTCACAGAATATTGATGAAATGAACAAAGGAAATGATGACAAATTAGAATAATTATTTTCATGTAACACAAGTTTGAGTATTTAGAAACACTGAGTAAAATAGAATCCCATTAATCCCCTAAAACAATAATTTCTAATACTTGCACCAAAGAAAATTTCCATCTCTTCATACTTATTATGCTTTAATTCCTGTCTTGAGAATCTAATGACTTCTTTCTTGAGTTTTCATACAACTGAGCTTAGACTTTCTCAGCTATACATTAACTCCTTTAGAATTTTAGGTCTTGAACTTTAAAAAAATGACTTTTTACACTGACCTAATCTATTTCCTAACTGTTCTAAACTATCTCCTTTCTTTAGCTGTAACTGTTTCACACATCCAGTTTCAACCAAGACTTTTGCAAAACTGCCAAACTGAAACCAAAAGATTGTTTTCCTAGTTATGGGTTTTTCCCATAGTTTCCCATTCAGTTCACTCATAAACTCCGGCAATGTAAACAAGTCCTCATTGCACATCAGGATATCTTTCCCTAATGCTGTGTTTTAAAATAAATGATCTTGGCTACAGAAATATTTACAAGTTAACCATCAAACTCCTTCAGACATGCAGAACAAAATCCACAAGCCACGAGTTTAAATCCAAATTGTAAACTGTAAATAAATACAAATCATACAACTTGCATCACATCCTACCTCACTTTTCTCTTTTGCAACATTCCTTAAAACCTACCATTATGGCCAAACATTTTGTTGGCAAGTAATTCTTTGACTGATTTGTATAGAGTACAGCTTATAATTGAAGAGCAAAGGGACATGTATAAACAGGATGGTCTGCACCTGAACCACACTGGGGCCAACATCTTTGCAGGTAGGTTTGCTGTTGGCAGGAGTTTGGCAGGTGGAAGGGGTCACAGAATATTGATGAAATAGAAATTCATTTGGCTACAGTAAATGAAGTAAGTCAGAATGAGTTCAGCCATGTTGAGTTTCAAGAGAGTAAAGCAAGGATAGATGGTCTTTAATGCTAGGAGCGTACTAGGTAAGACTGATGAGTTAAAGACGTGGATTGACACATTGAAACAGGGACTGATGCATTGAAGTGTGATATTATTGCCATCACAGAAACATAGTTGAGGAAGGGCAAGTCAGCGCTCTAGGACATAGAATCTTTAGGCAAGACACAGGAGGGTATAAAAACGGTTGTGGAGTAGCACAATTAATTAAGGAGTTAATTCCTGCAATAAAGAGAGATGATAGCTGGAAGGATCTTCAAACGAAACTTGCAGGTGGAACCTAGTAATGTTAAGGGGGGAGGTCACATGACTGGGAGTGTATTATAACCCCCCAAAGAGTCAGTGGGAAATAGAGGAGCAAATATATAGACAGTTCACAAAGTGAGTAAGAGTAATAGTCACCTATGCTCTTGTTGTCTTCTTGTTGCTCCCCACTTTGCAGAAAGTTATGGTTGACCCCCACCCCATATTCCACCAGAGAACAATTGAGACATTTATGTTGCCATTTAAGGATGTTCCTTCTGCTGCTGGCATATTTTGAGCAGGGGAGGATTTTCTTCCAAGTTGGAAGGCTATCACGTAATCCCTGGCAGCCTCCATGTTACTGATGGATGGGTAGCCTCTTTCTTGGACACAAATCTGCCCACTGGTGACACTGCTATACTCCTCTGCCAACATCTGGATCAATGGTGCTGGAAGAGCACAGCAGTTCAGGCAGCGTCGAGGAGCTTCAGCAAAATCGACGTTTCGGGCAAAAGCCCTTCATCAGGAATAAAGGCAGAGAGCCTGAAGCGTGGAGAGATAAGCTAGAGGAGGGTGGGGGTGGGGAGAGAGTAGCATAGAGTACAATGGGTGAGTGGGGGAGGAGATGAAGGTGATAGGTCAGGGAGGAGAGGGTGGAGTGGACAGGTGGAAAAGGAGCTAGACAGGTCGGACAAGTCCGGACAAGTCAAGGGGACTGGAAGTTTGAAACTAGGATGAGGTGGGGGAAGGGGAAATGAGGAAGCTGCTGAAGTCCACATTGATGCCCTGGGGTTGAAGTGTTCCGAGGCGGAAGATGAGGCGTTCTTCCTCCAGGTGTCTGGCGGTGAGGGAGCGGCGGTGAAGGAGGCCCAGGACCTCCATGTCCTTGGCAGAGTGGGAGGGGGAGTTGAAATGTTGGGCCACGGGGTGGTTTGGTTGATTGGTGCGGGTGTCTCGGAGATGTTCCCTAAAGCGCTCTGCTAGGAGGTGCCCAGTCTCCCCAATGTAGAGGAGACCGCATCGGGAGCAACGGATACAATAAATGATATTAGTGGATGTGCAGGTAAAATTTTGATGGATATGGAAGGCTCCTTTAGGGCCTTGGATAGAGGTGAGAGAGGAGGTGTGGGCACAGGTTTTACAGTTCCTGCGGTGGCAGGGGAAAGTGCCAGGATGTGAGGGTAGGTCGTAGGGGGGCGTGGACCTGACCAGGTAGTCACGGAGGGAACGGTCTTTGCGGAAGGCGGAAAGGGGTGGGGAGGGAAATATATCTCTGGTGGTGGGTCTTTTTGGAGGTGGCGGAAATGTCGGCGGATGATTTGGTTTATGCAGAGGTTTGTAGGGTGGAAGGTGAGCACCAGGGACGTTCTGTCCTTGTTACGGTTGGAGGGATGGGGTCTGAGGGCGGAGGTGCGGGATGTGGACGAGATGCGTTGGAGGGTATCTTTAACCACGTGGGAAGGGAAATTGCGGTCTCTAAAGAAGAAGGCCATCTGGTGTGTTCTGTGGTGGAACTGGTCCTCCTGGGAGCAGATACGACGGAGGCGGAGGAATTGGGAATACGGGATGGCAGTTTTGCAAGAGATAGGGTGGGAAGAGGTGTAATCCAGGTAGCTGTGGGAGTCGGTGGGTTCGTAAAAAATGTCAGTGTCAAGTCGGTCGTCACTAATGGAGATGGAGAGGTCCAGGAAGGGGAGGGAGGCGCCAGAGATGGTCCAGGTAAATTTAAGGTCAGGGTGGAATGTGTTGGTGAAGTTGATGAATTGCTCAACCTCCTCGCGGGAGCACAAGGTGGCGCCAATGCAGTCATCAATGTAGCGGAGGAAGAGGTGGGGAGTGGTGCCGGTGTAATTACGGAAGATCAACTGCTCTACGTGGCCAACAAAGAGACAGGCATAGCTGGGGCCCATACGTGTGCCCATGGCTACCCCTTTGGTCTGGAGGAAGTGGGAGGATTCAAAGGAGAAATTGTTAAGGGTGAGGACCGGTTCAGCCAAACGAATGAGAGTGTCGGTGGAGGGGTACTGTTGGGGACGTCTGGAGAGGGCTTGAAGGCCCTGGTCATGGCGGATGGAGGTGTAGAGGGATTGGATATCCATGGTGAAGATGAGGCGTTGGGGGCTGGGGAAACAGAAGTCTTGGAGGAGGTGGAGAGCGTGGGTGGTGTCTCGAACGTATGTGGGGAGTTCCTGGACTAGGGGGGATAGGACAGTGTCGAGGTAGGTAGAGATAAGTTCAGTGGGGCAGGAGCATGCTGAGACAATGGGTCGGCCAGGGTGGTCAGGCTTGTGGATCTTGGGAAGGAGGTAGAACCGGGCAGTGTGGGGTTCCCGGACTATGGGGTTGGAAGCTGTGGGTGGGAGATCTCCTGAGGTGATGAGGTTCTGTATGGTCTGGGAGATGATGGTTTGGTGATGGGGGGTGGGGTCATGGTCGAGTGGGCAGTAGGAAGAGGTGTCCTCGAGTTGGCGTTTGGTGTAGAGGTCAGTGCGCCAGACTACCACTGCGCCCCCTTTATCCACTGGCTGGATGGTGAGGTTGGGATTAGAGCAGAGGGATTGGAGGGCTGCGCGTTGTGAGGGTGAGAGGTTGGAGTGGGGGAGGGAGGTAGACAGGTTGAGGCGGTTAATGTCCCGGCGGCAGTTGGAAATGAAGAGGTCGAGGGCAGGTAATAGGCCAGCGCAGGGTGTCCAGGTGGATGCAGTGTGTTGGAGGTGTGCGAAGGGGTCCTCGGAAGGTGGGCGGGGGTCCTGATTGTGAAAGTAAGCTCGGAGGCGGAGGCGACGGAAGAAGTGTTCGATGTCACGGCGTGTATTACATTCATTGATGTGTGGACGGAGGGGGATGAATGTGAGTCCTTTGCTGAGGACTGATCGTTCGTCCTCAGTGAGTGGGAGGTCCAGGGGGATGGTGAAAACCCGGCAGGGCTGGGAGCTGGGATTTGGTGTGGGTGTGGAGCTGGGAGTGGGGTCGGAGCCAGTACCTGGAGTGGGTGTGATGGTGGGGGGAATGGGGGTGGAGGCATGAGCAGGGGTAGTGCTCCCCTTGGGGTTCTGGGGGGTGGGGATAGTGACAGTGGGGTCTGTGGGGGGCGTGTCAGCAGAATGCAGGTGAGTGCCGCTGGTGGGGGCGGAAGTGGTGGCAGACACTGCAGTAGGGGTGGCGGAAGTCACTGAGCATGTGGCATCGGCAATGATGTGAGGGCCGGAAGTGGCTGTGGGAGTGGCCATGATGGGGGCGGAAGTGACATCATCATTCAGCGTGGGGGTGGCAGCTGCATCAGCCACGTGGCTAATGGCGTTTCCGAGGCCAGGAGAATCTTCTGGAATGTTTGAGGAGCGCTGGTTATGGAGGTGGGTGGATAAAAGTAAGTTGTACTTACAGTTTTTGATGTTTGAGATGGAATTGAAATATTGTTTGTTGAGAGTATGGATTTTCCTGAGGATGTAGTACAGAGTGGGTCCTTTGCAATTCTGAGAGAGTGTGGTCCTCAGCTGAGGCAGGGCAGACTGTAGAGAGGTTAGGTGCCGGCGCATTGCTGCGAGCATGGAGCGGAGGATCTTGAAGGAGAACTGTTGCTGGTGTTTTTGAATCTGTAGTCTGTACTGTTTGTCCTGTTCGGGTCCGAACGCTGCCGGTTTAAAGGTGGTCCGGAGTCCGTGTGGGATGAGTTGGTTACGAGGCAGGCACTGAGGAAGCAGATGTGGCTGTGGTAGCGCGTTTGTTTCACGACATGGTTGAAGAGCTTCAGGGCAGAGGAAATGACCTGGGAGTTGCAGTGGGAGAGGGACTCCCTGAGATTCTTGTAGAGAGAGGAGGAAAACTTCTTGAAGGCAGGCATCCTCTGCCAACATCCCTATCTTTCATGCTTTAATACCCCTGCTTATCGAGTTGTGAGATGGCACATCATTGCTGTGTGCCCCCTTCTTCCAGAAGTGATCCGAGCAGTGGCCAACACACCAGGTGGCATTGCTGAGTCTGCTGAGCTCCAGGGCCTGTGCCTGATTGGCAACTCTTGGAAGTAGATGTTCGTCCTTAATTGGCTGTAACTGACAAGCCAAGGGTCCTCACTGAAGCAAACCTGCCCCCTCCACTTTCAGGCCTATTGACATGACCTTTAGTTGCCACTAATCGATTTGTTCCATTACTCTGTTTCTCTCCCCACAGATGCTGCCAGGCCTCCTGAGTATTTGTAGTATTTTCTGGTTTTATTAAAGATTTCAAGTAGTATTTTGCTTTTGTATTTAATATAATGTTGTGTTAGTTGTCACATTTGATTGTAATTTTGAAGTCTTTCTCCAGTTATAGAGACATGTTTTCAAGCATTCGGTCAATAGTTCCACTTCTCATAAATTGCAACAACAAAGTATTGCTCAATTATCTCTTGCCAGAAATAACTAGCCTTACGCAGTTAGATGTGAAAATGCCTAATATTTGCTTTGGACACTTGTACACTTTATATTCCAAATCATGATTCATTCTCAATTTGGCCAATAAAGACTTGTAATATCTGGCATCAGTAATTATATTTTCACTCTGTCAAAATTTTTTAGCTTCTGCATACTACTTCTTAAAATTGTTTGATTTTTTTCCCTTTGTTGTTTATACAGTGCTTGTTATTTTTAAAGGTGACCCTGCCAAGGACAGGGGTAATACATCATATTTAAACACGTCTTTTCTATTTTATGCAGAGAATGTTTAAAACAACAAATTACAAGTGTGTGAAAACACGAGGGTTGAATGTAACCTTCTGCCCTGAAATGAGGTCAGATCTTCTGGCTAGGGACTTTCTTATATCCCTACAGCTGGGTCTACCTGTCCATGGCTGCAGCAGCAATCCCATGATACATCAGTCCATGGACAGCGATGGCAAAACAGCAGAGAGGGCACATTCCTTTTTTGCCACATCAGTTGCTACATTCAGATAGTTTTTAAAGGTCTTAAAACTTTTAGTAAATTAGTAGTTTAGTTGGCTTAGGATTGGATACACAGTGGGGGATGGGTGAGCTTTGCTGTTAATTACTGATCAATGTTAGGAGATTATTATACAAAGGAAATGATGACAAAATAGAATAATTATTTTAATGTAACACAAGTTTAAAAATTTAGAAACACTGAGTAAACTACAATCCAATTAATCCTCAAAAACAATAATTTCTAATACTTGTACCAGAGAAAATTTCCATCTCTTCACACCTATTGTGC
Organism: Chiloscyllium plagiosum; assembly: GCF_037043375.1. NCBI lineage: Eukaryota > Metazoa > Chordata > Chondrichthyes > Orectolobiformes > Hemiscylliidae > Chiloscyllium > Chiloscyllium plagiosum. The sequence goes on along the minus strand of NW_028270142.1, from coordinate 28,826,944 downwards.
TTTAATTCCTGTCTTGAGAATCTAATGACTTCGTTCTTGAGTTTTCATACAACTGAGCTTAGACTTTCTCAGCTACACATTAACTCCTTCAGAATTTTAACCAAATATTTCAGATCTGGAACTTTAAAAAATGACTTTTTATATTGACATAATCTACTTCCGAACTGTTCTAAACAGTCTCCCTTGTTTAGCTGTAACTGTTTCACACATCCAGTTTCAGCCAAGACTTTTGCAAAACTGCCAAACTGAAACCAAAAGATTGTTTTCTAAGTTATGGGTTTTTCCCATAGTTTCCCATTCAGTTCACTCATAAACTTCGGCAATGTAAACAAGTCCTCATTGCACATCAGGATGTCTCTCTAATGCTGTATTTTAAAATAAATTATCTTGGCTACAGAAATATTTACAAGTTAACCATCAAACTCCTTCAGACATGCAGAACAAAATCCACAAGCCACTAGTTTAGATCCAAATTGTAAACTGTAAATAAATACAAATCATACAACTAGCATCACATCCTACTTAACTTTTCTCTTTTACAACATTCCTTAAAACCTACCATTTTAGCCAAACGTTTGGTCATTTCACCATATACGTTCTTATATGGCTTGATGCCACACATTATTTTACACCACTCCTGTGAAGTTAAATGTCCCACATAAACATATATACAGATTCTGCCCCGACTTTATGTCAGTACTCTGTCTGCCTCCACAATCTCAAAGGAGATGCCCAATTAACAATCTACCTGTGTATTTCCATCCAATTAGGAATGATGGCAGCAAATAGTCACAGGAAGGTAATTCAAAGCGTCCCATGATCGACGGCCCCATTGGGACAATGGAGTGTTGCTCAGGCAGTGGAAGACCCATGGGTAATTTCAAAGTATGTAACAAGAAGGCCCAGAAATGTCAGGATCATCCATGTAGATGGGGAACACTCTTGCAAGTAAACATTTGGCCTTGGATATAATGTTTTCAGTCTCTATTTTTACTAGTATATGCAGCTCAACCATTCATTGCTTTCTAACCTCCCACATAAAGCTGACTCTGAAGAGTTGTCAGGTTTTGTAATTGGGCATGAATTGAAGCCTTAAGTGTGTTGATTTCTGCCTGCCTTCAGTTAGTGGTGTAGTTTCCAATGACAAGCCTATCACTGAGAGACTGGACATCAGGCAGGATCCACAATGGTCCAGTCATACAAGCATAGAAACTGAATAGCACATGTTAGAAACAAGTTTAATAAAATTTAGACGAGACCACTAAAACTGGAAACAAGACAATTTATTCTACGATCTTGCAAGAAAGGGCATCAAATGCAGAAGCAATTGAGCAATGAACATTCAAACTAGTACACAGTTATACTTTTGAGCTGCGTGAGGTCACCTCTCCCGACTCTTACATTACCCAATCTTTCTTATTGTATTCTACCACTACTCAGCTGCATTCTGCTCTTATCGCCCCCTTTTCTCCAAGTTGGCAACCTTTCCCTCTGTAAGTGCTGACATAAGGCTAAACTTGTATCTAGATGTTCTTTTACTTTGCTTGTAACATCTTCCATTGTTCATAGGTATATTCCATTCTTGAACATACGTTTTAACAATATATCTTTTCATGCTTGGTTTATGCGTTTCAGCTGTCTCAACTATCTTGCTGAGACTATTATTTAAAAAGAATTATTTGCTTTAATAATTCTGCACTAAAGTTAGTATTTAATTATCCACAATTATTCATTAAAGATAAAGATACATTTCCTTAATGCTTGCCTAGCTGATATTTTTCCCTATACCCCTTTTCTGCACATACACACTCTTGCTTTTCTATATCTGCAAAAGCAACACACTTCCCCATTTCTTACAACTCCCCCATTTCTTTTTTTTACAATTTGTTGTTTTTGCAATTTTATTTTCTGCCCTCTTTTCACCCTGTGGTGCGAGGTTCACAGTCTTGCCATTTCTGTCCTTCTAAGTCTGTCTTTTTTCAAACTCTAGGAGTAATCTGCTACTCTCTCTTTCTTGCGCTTGTGCTATTGTCATGACCATTATTGATTGTTGTCCTCCCAAAGACATTACCAGCTTAGTCATTATCCACTTTAACACATTAAACCCTATCAATAGACCTACTATTATTAGTAATATATAACTGCCTAAATTGACTAACCATTTTCCCCAACCAGTCAGTCCCCAGTCGCCCCATCCCCATCCCTCATCTTTTCGAAGTTCATCTCCAATTTTTATCTTTTTCTTCCTTATCTTCCACTATGGAAGAGGTGTCTGGGATGAAAGTGCAGCATTCTTTACTAATCAGAGCACAGGTTCCCCCTTTTTCGGCCATGAGGTAGTCTAAAGCCATTTGATTCTGTAAAGCTGTTAGCCTTGTGGCAATCATTTCGGTGGTTATGGCTGATATTTGGGACTGAGTTTCTCCCATTGCGTCGGCGGTACCATTAATTAGCTTCTCAAGGGCAGCCGCCAGTTTCTGTATTTCTACCCCTGCCCTTGCAGCGCTGTAGTTTGGGAATAGTGTCCACAACAGACGGTCTCCTTCAGAGACCTCTCGGGTCTTACGTCTTATTCCCCCCTCCTTTTTCAGGTTGTGCTCATGTTTTTCTTAATCGGAGGTGAGGAACTATATAAGTGAGGTAACAGCAGCCACTCCAGTCTTTCTGGCTTTGAGGCAGTGTTTCGTCAACATCATAACAGGCATGCATTCCTATATATTCAGTCGTGCGAATGTATTTTTCCTGGGAATAAATGGATAGGCCTTCAGGCCGCATACCCAATATGTTCCATTTAATATTCAGGGAATGGTCGTGGCAGTGGCTTGGCTGGTGTAGACACAAGATGATTTTCCTAAATGGAAGGGTGCGGTATCATTCTGATTACAGAAACAGGTGGTATATACTGCTCCTTTCAGTGGGGAAACTCTAAGGCCATCGATAGCACCCAGGGTTTTCGGGCTGGTCGAGGGAACCATCCCACAAAGTTATATTTACTTCTGTCAGATTTCCACTTTGTATCATTTGAGCCCGAGTCAAATTGTTATACATCATACACTTCTCTTTTGGTGAGCGGTATTACCGAGGTGGGGATTCCAGATTCACCATGCACAGACCCAACAGTCGTCAAGTCCCTCTTGTTCAGCATAATTTTGACATAGTGCAGTGAAGTGATTTTTCCATCTCCTTGAACAGTTAATACTACTAACGTTACAATACCAAACCAGTACCCGCCCATCTCTGACCCCTGCCTACCGTCCTGTCTATCTGTCTTAATCTTTTAGGCGCCAGGGAGAGGTGAGTCCACACAGCCCTTACAATTAATAACAATAAATATCATCAAACGTTAAAAGAGTCTTTTGTCTCAGTTCATTCCTTCTTTCTTAGCTTAAATTTCAGAGGGTTGTCTGTAGGATGAGCATGCCACTCCGCCAATGAAGCGTTCTCAGGACCTTTAACGCGAGTGTGATGACTCCACCCTTTCTCAGCAGTTCGGATAGCTGTCTCAGTAGTCAGGAGGGTGCAGTTTGGTATCTTTCCAGGTCTTGATCAGGACCCAATCACCCGGTTGTCGAACTCAAGTGGAGGTGTCTGGGTCAACAGACCCTTCTTCCTAAGGACAGACAAAGAAGAGCCGAGCGCTACAATATAGTTCTTTAAAAACTTATCATTGAACTCTACAGTTGGTAATTCCCCTCTTCCACCCAAGAAAGGTAATCCAAACATTATCTCATAAGGAGAGAGGCCTATATCACATCTAGGCGCAGTCCTAAGGCGTAGCAACGTGATAGGTAAACATTTTGTCCATGGTAATCGAGTCTCTAGGACTAGCTTAGACAATTGCTTCTTTAAGGTTTGATTCATTCGTTCCACCCGTCCAGAGGAAGGCGGGTGTCAAGGAGTATGGAATTCCCAAGAGATTTCTAATCCCACCATTACTTCTTGTAGGATCTTAGAAGTAAAATGGCTACCTTGGTCTGTATCTATACTTTCCATCACTCCATACCGAGGAATTATATGTTCTAAAAGAGTTTTAACTACTCCCTTCGAGGTAGCTGAGGACATTGGAAATGCCTCCACCCACCCAGTTAGGTGATCCATTAGGACTAATAAGTACTTTTGTTTCCTTACTGGGGGTAATTCTGTGTAATCTACCTGTATTCTTTGAAAAGGTCCTACCCCAGGGTTTCTTCCACCTCTTGGCCCCCCTCTCGTTACTTTCTTATTAATCTTTTGGCAAGTCGGGAATCCTGCGCATACCTGCTTGGTTAAGGTGTATATCCCTTTACATCCGTACTTCCTTAACACTATGTCACACATAGCTTGCGCTCCCCAGTGACTCGCCTGATGTAGGACAGCCATAATCTCTTAACATCCAGCACCCATCAGCTCCTAAATCTTTTAGTCCTTTTTCCTCCTTTGCAGGGGAACCCTGAAGATCTGAAATTGTAGGTATTAGGGAGTATATCACTGCTCCTTGTGGATTCAGGGTCGCTTCTTTAACTACCTCATACTTCCGATTCATTCCCCTTCTGATGTAACTATCGCTATTTCTCTCGGGAGTGACAGGGATTCCAGCACTTGTTTTATCAATTTCTCATGAGCTAGTTCTTTTCCTCTGCTATTTATCAGTCCTCTTTCTTGCCAAATTTTTCCGAAGGTATGTACCACTCCAAAAGCATATTTGGAGTCTGTATATATCGTTCCTTTTTGTTTTCTAAGGTTCTGAGAGTTCTTTCTAGGACATAGAGTTCACAGGTTTGGGCTGACCAGCCGTTAGGCAGTCTATCAGCCTTGATAACGCTTCCCTCTGTCCCGTCTACTACAGCATATCCATTGTGCCTTTTACCCTTAATTATCGGGGAGGACCCGTCGATAAACAACCGAGCTCCCGCATGCAACGGTACGTCTCTTAAGTCCATTCACACTTTAGTCTGATATTCAGTAATATCAAGGCAGCCGTGTTCTGGATTGCCAAGGGCCGCCCCCTCTCCCCGCCACGGAAATGCAGCTGGATTCAAGCAACTGTCTCTGACGAACACAAGGTCATCCTGTTTTATTAAGATTGTCTCATATTTCAAGATCCTAGAGTCTGTGAGCCATCGTCCTGCTTTCTGATTTAGTATGGTCTGTACCTGATGTGGGGTGCTGACTATTAAGGCTCCCCCAAAAGTAAGTTTCCGACTCTCCTCTACCAACAAGACTGTTGCTGCCACTGCCTGCACCCACTCTGGCCAGTAATGTAGCTTTCCATTCTTTAATTAACAATGAATTAATGCAGTCATGTTTTAAATTAACCATAAATCAATATGACAGGTCACTGAGAATGTGTGAAGGAATCCTGCTAATTAATATTTGATTCAGGCTAACACAATTGATTTATTATAAACATTAATTATTAATTATATATATTATATAATTCAGGGTGGAAACGCAACAAGTGACTAAAACATTTTAACAACTGTAATCGCGCAGTTCTGTTTGTTTATCAGTCACTTGTGACTTCTCATTCTGTTTCTGTAATTGTTTTGCTCGAGCACATTCATTTTTAAGAACCTCAACAGGTTTCACAGCACCATTTGCAGTTAATTCAATCCCCAATTTGGTGGCAATAACTCGTCATGAGCGCAAAACTGTTTCTTTGTGCCTCTCATCACAAAACTGTTGCCATAATCCAATTAACTTTTTCGTTCCCACTCCCTTGGGCTTAAAATTTAAGGATGACCTTGCTGCCCCCGTATCGACTAGGAAAACTACGTCCTCTTTATAAGGTCCCACCTTTAAATTTATCAAGAGTTCCTGGTGGGTTCCTGGTGGGTCCCGGGGGCAGGAACTCCCGACACCCCTATTTTTCATCAAGGTTCATAAATGGCGCTGCCTTTACGTCCTTTTTCGGATCTGGACACTCTCTCTTAAAGTGACCTGTCTTTCCACAGTAATAACATCCTGCCTGTGGGGATTTCCACTTTGATCCTTGTTTCTCTTTACCAGACCCCTTAACATCTCCTCCCCGATCCTTTCTCCTCCCTTTATTTTCAACATGCTGCCCGCCACCATTCCGGTTTCCTTCACCTTTAAGTTTTGTCCTTTTCTTTATTACCTCACCAACTGTGGCTATCATTATTTTTGCCTTCTGTTTCTGCTTCTCATGTTACGTTGCCAGAGCCGATTTAACCAACTGAACAGCTTTAGGGCCACCTCATGGTCATTCCTCATCACCCAATGTTTTGTTTAGACCTTGATTTTTTTTTAAAAGAAATATTGCAATATTTCTTGCTCTCTGTAATCTCAAATACAATTTATCAATTTATGCTTGCTTTTCTTTAAAGCCTGTTCCTAACTATACATTTTGGAATCTTACTTGTAAATATATATTTATATATTATAAATTCATTTATTCAGTGTTTAATATTCAAAATGCAAAATGCACACAGTTCCCAACTCTGAAGTCCACCACAATCACCCGGTTCCAGTCCCCCGATTCAAATCCAAAACTAATCCTCCCAAGTAGTCCTGACCAGTCATTGCTCAATTACAATGCTATAGGTCATGAAATAACCAGAGCTGCCTTAAAAAGGATTTGTCTATTCAAGTTAAAATTTCAACTGTCCTCCATAAATCGCTTTTATGTAAGGATAAAAGGGATTGGTTAGAAACTGATAGTAAGGCAGTCATGACCTGTAAAAAGAGCAGGAGTTAACATTTTATTTCATAATCTGTAAAATCCTTAACCTTAAAAGAATCATGTTAAAATTTCCATAATAGAAATCAGATTCAAAACAGTCCCGGATCTCAAGCTCCAGGGAACAAAGCGCAAACATTCAATCACCAACAAACAAATGTGCATTCAAACCGAATCACGAAGGGTTAAACTTTCTGTTACCTGTACAGCTTTTTTTTCTCTCTCTCTCACACATACACATATACACACATGCACACACACAGACAACGTATCTCACAGACACTTTGAGCTTCCTGCAATGAATCCTATAGCTTTTGTATATTTTTCTGGATGTATGGCTATAAATTAGTTACAAAGTGTACCCTCAGTAGCCCTTCAGCTACTAGCCCTTCTGACACAAAGCATAATCTGATTCCTCCTGACTGTAAGGCTGTTTCCAATTGACATTTTACCATTTTTTTTATCATTTCCTCGCGTCCGAGGATTGTACTTTCGATCTCTTAACATTTTTCCTAAAGGACTGTCCGTTGGGATGTGGTCCTCGGACGTCCCTCTCATGTCTCCTTTGACACTTAAACAACTAATACTCGGCCGTTTCTTTATGTAATTTAATTAACCTTACTGAGGTCCAGTGTCACCTTCTTCCACACCCACTTCGTGGTCCTGACCTTCGCGTGGGGGATTTCCCCTCTTCCCCTCTAAGGCTGGGTGTTCAAATCAGGTAGATACCTTACTCATCAGATTAATCTAGCCAGTTAAATACTTTAATTTATGTGTTGCCAATTCCCCGTACTTCTCGTACGTACCCAACCACCAAGGCAATACTTAAAGGTCCATTTTCATATCTTGGTCTGTGCACAAGAGTTACCTGGTCGAATCGGCGCGCCCCGTCCCGCAGCAATACCTGGCAACCACTACCATTGCCTATCCTGGTCGCTTACCCTACTAAACCTCCCGCTGCGTGTCAGCGTGCCCTGTCCCGCAGCAATTCCCCGGATATATCCAACTGGCAGCAGTAACTATCGCTGCCTACCCTGGTCGACCAGATTTGCTTAACCCGGTTCCCTGGATCCCTGGATATATCCGACTGGCAGCAAATACCGCTGCCTACCCCGGTCGCCTGGATAAATCTTTTAAGATCTTTCTTACCCGGGTCTTGTGCACACAAGAGTCACCCGACCGAACCCGCCGCATCTGCCCGTCTTGTTTCCAGGGTGTCTCAATCCGGATCACGCTCGCCCGAGCCGCTGCGGCAAGGAGGGAAACTAGAGACCGTCAAAATCAGCAAGGTGCACCTTCTCCGTTTTCCCAAAAATGCCGAGCGACCGGAGCTGTGATCCTGGACAAGCCCCCAAATCAGCTATTTTGCTGAGACTATTATTTAAAAGAATTATTTGCGTTAATAATTCTGCACTAAAGTAAGTATTTAATTATCCACAATTATTCATTAAAGATAAAGATACATTTCCCTAATGCTTGCCTAGCTGATATTTTTCCCTATACCCCTTTTCTGCACATACACACTCTTGCTTTTCTATATCTGCAAAAACTACACATTTTCCCATTTCTTACACACAGAAAGGATGGTATTTGGCTCATCATGTGTGTGATGACTGATAAATACCTGTTCAGCCTAATCCCACTTCCAGCCTCAAGTCTGTAGCCTTGTTATTATGCACTTCAATTGAATGTTAAGCACCTTTGAAACGTAATGTGTGTTTTTGTCTCTACAATCCTTTCAAATTGTGTATGCCAGAACCCACTGGGTGAATAAAAAATCTCCACAACTTTCCTCTAATTCTTTTACTAATTACCTTTAAACTTGTGCCTTTAGCTGTTGACCCCAATATTTATACAAAGCCTTTAATTTGGTAAAATGTCTCAAGACCGTTCACAGGCATGTAAGAGGCAAAAAATGGCATGGAGGTGGAGGTATGACAGAAAGCTTAGTCAAAGAAATGGTTTGAAAGGGGTTGATATTAGAGATTAGATTCTCTACAGTGTGGAAACAGGCCCTTTGGCCAAACAAGTCCACACTGACCCTCCGAAGAGTAACCCACCCAGACCCATTTCCCTCTGACTAATGCACCTAACACTATGGGCAATTTAGCATGGCCAATTCACCTGAATTGTACATCTTTGGACTGTGAGAGGAAACCGGAGCACCCGGTGGAAACCCACGCAGACACGGGGAGAATATGCAAACTCCACACAGACAGTCGCCCAAGGCTGAAATCGAACCTGGACCCTGGTGCTGTGAGGCAGCAGTGCGAACCACTGAGCCCCATTCTTAAAGAGAAATAAGTGGAGAGTTGGGTGGATTTACAGACGGAAGCTTAGAGGACACAAACATATGGGCACAGCTTGTTCTTAAAGCCCCCCATTTTGTTTTTATGACATCATCTGGTTCCACCTGATCACACAATAGATAAGTACTAACTGGACACTAAATCCCAATGCTTATGTTTTCATTTTGTATATCCCTGTTTGGAGTGACTTGTAAGACCTCATGTTTAAAACATTATTTTAGAAATAAAAATCATACTCAGGATTCTTCAGGCAATGCCCTGACCTGCGTCATTGGATGTACATGCCAACGTCATGTCACAGCAGCATATTAAATGGCTGGATACATTTTTTTTTGTATAATTATTAGCAAGGGCTGTGTTTTCTCAGGGCTTCTGGGACACCAGTATTAGGGGCTTGGGCTCTGTGGTTGAAGAGTGTTGTGCTAGAAAAGCACAGCTGATCAGGCAGCATCCGAGAATCATTAGAGTCAACGTTTTGGGCATAAGCCCTTCATCAGAAATGAACCTTGTGGGCCCAGGGAGCTGAGAGATAAATGGGAGGGGTGTGGGGCTGGGGGGAAGGTAGCTAGGAATGCGATAGGTATATGGAGATGGGGGGTGAAAGTGATAGATCGGAGAGGAAGGTGGAGCAGGTAGGTGGGAAGGAAGTTGGATAGGTAGGACTGTTCAAGAGGGCAGTGCCAAGTTGGAAGGTTGGGACTGGGTTAAGGTGGCGGGAGGGGAAAGGGGGAAACTGATGAAATCCACATTGATCCATGTGGTTGAAGGGTGCCAAGGTGGAAGATGAGGCATTCTTCCTCCAGGTGTCGGGTGCTAACTGTTTGGCGATGGAGGAGGCCTAGGACCTGCATGCCACTGGTGAAGTGGGAGGGGACGTTAAAGTGTTCAGCCACAGGCTGGTGAGATTGATTAATGTGGGTGTCCCAGAGATGTTCTCTGAAAAGATACTCATGTTGGCGTCCTGTCTCCCCAATATAGAGGAGACCAAATCAAGTGCAACAGTTACAGTAGATGATGTGTGTGAAAGTACAGGTAAATTTCTGTCTGATGTGGAAGGATTCTTTGGAACCTTGGATGGAGGTGAGGGAGGGCGGTGTGGTGGGGGGGGGGGGGGTTGTGGGCGCAGCTTTTGCACTTATTGTGATGGCAGGGGAAGGTGCCTGGAGGGGAGGGTGGCTTTGTGGGGGGCGTGGACGTGACAAGAGAGTCAGGGAAGGAATGGTCTCTCTGAAACGCAGATAGGGGTGGGGCGGGAAATATATCTCTGGTGGTGGGGTCTGTTTGTAGGTGGTGGAAATGGTGGAGGATGATGCGATGTATCCAGAGGTTGGTGGGGTGGAAGTTAAGGACTGGAGGGTTCTGTCAATGTAGCAATTGGAAGGGTGGGGTTCAAGGGCAGAGGTGCAGGAAGTAGAGGAGATGCGCTAGAGGGTTTCATTGTGTGGGAAGTGGAGAAAATTGCCAACATGTAGGTCCTGGGCCTCCTTCATCACCAACATGCAGGTTCTGGGCCTCCTCCACCACCAAACCACCCAATGCCTGGAGGAAGAACACCTCATCTTCTGCCTTGGGACCCTCCAACCACACAGGATCAATGTGGATTTCACTTGTTTCCTCATCTCCCCTCCCCCCACCTTATGCCAGTCCTGGCCTTCCAAGTCAGCACCGCCCTCTTGAACGGTCTTACCTATCCATCTTCCTTCCCACCTATCTGCTCCACCCTCCTCTTTGACCTATCACTTTCATCCTCACTTTCATCTACCTGTTGCATTCCCAGCTAGCTTCCTCGCAGCCCCCTCCCCCTCCCCCTCCCATTTATCTCTCAGCCACCCTGGCCCACAAGCCTCATTCCTGATGAAGGGATAATGCCCAAAATGTCGGCTCTACTGCTGCTTGGATGCTGTCTGACTGGGTGTGCTTTTCCAGCACCACACACTTTGACTCTGATCCCCAGCATCTGTGGTGGTCACTTTTGCCTGGGCTCTGTAGCACAGTTGACTCATCAGTCTTCAGGAGGCAGTCTCCTCATTGGCTACCTCCAAACTCACTGCCCAGTTGAAGACAGTGGGCAAGCTCTCATTGCTGTGGGCCCAATCAGAAAGCAGCAGCTCTCGAACATCAGCAGTCCCAATGAGAGACCGCAAGAGCAGCTCATGGTGAACATTTTGCAAAGTGAAGTGTGCCCACTCCTCCACTCACAGGAGGCTGTGACCCTTGGAACTTAGCAGACCCACACTGAACTATTCTGTAGGATGAGTCACTGATTCCTGCTGATGGCCACCAATTTCCAGTTACAGGCTGCAGCTATATTGGGAGTCAGTTTGATTCTGGAAAATCCAGATGGAGTGTGAAGAGTATCCTCATATGCAGTTTAATTGGTCTGATTTGCTTCCCATTGCTGGAGGGTGGATAACTATCACTTACCGGAAAGGCATATTGCTATAGATAGGCCTGAGGTGGGAATATGACTGCATTCTGTTTTTAAAGGGGTAAGAAATTGTTGCTATGCCCACCTTTAAATTTGCATCAATTTCTATGAAAAAAATCTGAACAGTGATGTTTCTCATTCTCTTAGCAATGAGAATGAGAAAAAGTGATCACTATGGGTGACTGGAGATGATTTGAAAAAAAAAACTATTAAACTATAATCTATTTCCTACTAGTACTAAATTTCTATCTAAGCAGTAACAATAGGATTAAAAGAAGTTACTCTTTTGTTCCTAAATATCTGGCGTCAGTCATCAAGATCAATTTCTATGACAAATTATTCTTGTTATTGTCTATTTCGCATGAATTTAATCTTCCTTAGTTTCTCCTTCCATGAATGCTTCTGAATGGAATGCCCAGAAGGTTGTTCTCATATGACCAAACCCTCAAACCGTCTTTAATCTACACATTAATGTTGTTTCTTATTGAAGTCAAGTCTTTTATTAAAACAATCTTGATAATTTACATCCTGGATAATCCTAGTGTTCAATATTTTATGTTCTAATTACTTCAGTATTCCTTTATCAAAAAATAACCTCAATTTGCAAACACTATCTGTTCCTACTGTCTCTCTGGATAGATGATGAAGTAATCTATATTCACATGCAGCAACATGCAAGTTAGGGCTGATAAGCAGGGGAAACATTTGTCCTGCAGAATTGTCAGGCAATTACAATTTCCAATGAAAGAGAACCTACCTCCCTCCCCTTGAGGTTCGCATTACCATTGCCTCCCTAAAATTCTTGTCATTTAAATTAGTATTTCTACAATAATATAAAAGCTGGTATTGTATCTACTCTTGAATGACAATGAGCTGGATTTTCTCGGCCCTTGAATGATATCAGTAATATGAAAGAGTTGGAAACATGTAGTGGGACTGGAAAAATGAGATTCCCAATCTCAAAATAGGTTTTGAACAGGGAGATAAAAATTTCAACAGTCAGTAGTGAGAGACCTATTTGCATATATTTATGTCTCACTTGTGCTAAATCATGCCTCAATTGGTAGGCAGTTTCCTAATCTCCCACAAGATGGTCACAATTCCCGAAATGAAAGTTACTGGCTCCAGATTGCTGCTTGCTTCCAATTTTGATAGAAGTCTCCAATATATCAGGTTATACTCAATGGGCAGCGACTACTGCACCACTCATTCACAGATGTTGGCATCAGACACATATCGGCCTCACCACATTATCATGACATAGGTACGACCCACTTAGAATCCAGTTCTCCACTTCAATGCTGCACGCTAGAGCACATCAGCATTTTGTGAGCAGGGTCAAGCATCTTTTTCCTGGATGAGATCAGCATCTCTGCACTCCTTGGCTTGCTTTCTTAGCACTCACTTACTCTGCGCCTACTTGGATACTGACAGTTTCTCTACCCTGACTTGCCTTTGCCTTGCCTTTTTGGCCTTTGCTGCTTCTTTCAGAACTTAAAGGTACACAGATGTTCTGTCTTGCCTTGCAAACCAGGCCTGGTTGTCATGGTTGTCAGTAATGGCCATTCATGGAGGGGACATGCCTCCGTTAGTTTTACACCTGAACCATCTATCAGCAGCTTACATAACAAACACATGACATCAGTTTCAACCAACTGACCATATCTCAAATTCTAATGGGCGTAGTCCTCAATCAAGTTAAGGAGAAATATCCAACTGTGTAGGATACAAATTCTAGTAACAAATAATCTTAATCATGTTATCAATCATAGTCGTCTCTGTGAAGAAAAAGTATTCACAGCTGATCTTAAAAGTGACACCCGTACAAGGCTACACACTCAAGCTGATTTCCTCTCACCTTGAACTGAAAGTATTCACCAATGTGTTTCTGCATGCAATGCTGCCATTCTTGTGTGGTATAGCAGGTGAGGGAAGGGGGAACAAGATCCTATCCTTGTGTGGTGTCAGTGATGGCTACTCACATTACTAAGCACCTCTTCTGTTTCTGAAAATATAACACAGATTCAGCAGAACCTTGACCAATGGATCTATCCAGAGTAGGGGTCATCATTGCTCTGACTGTGCTGCTACAGAGGCATAAAGAAATAGAAGAGGAACAGCATTGAAATTTCATGTATCTATTAAATGTTGCTCTGGAAAGCAAAAGATATTCACTGTGTGTAGGAAAATTGTAGCCTATAAATGTGCACAAATTAAGTCCACTGGTGCACATAGACAGTGTTTCCACCCGTGAATGAAAGTGTCAATTTGTTGAAGAACTAATGTCTCCAATGCTGTGTGTGGAATGAGCAAATGGACAAAACGTCTTGACACAGATATAACTGCAATCCAGATGTGTAGCTCAGGAACTCTGTGCAAATTCTTTGAGTGGATGTGAAAGTATAAATACAATTAAACACACATTGGAGATTTAATAAGATACATATTCCCTTGCCTGTCTACATTCCAGACTGCTTGAAGAAGAAGCTGAAGGATTCCACATGTACATGCTCATCACAAAGAATCCCCAATACACTATAGCATTCATTTTCCTCCATGGTATGAACAGCTACAAAAAAAGATTCAAACGGATGAACCACTTTTGTAACTTATCTCATAAATGCATTGTTATTATCTAATTTCTTTTTCTTGGTCGAAATGATAAGATTATAGTATATGGCAAGGCAGGTAGTACATGTGGTAACGTTGGGCATTCATATGTGCGTTTTACTGTGATACTCGTTAGAGCACATGGATTTCGCATCAATATTTAGTGCACTTTTACAAATCACTTTCACTGCCTTGTAAAGATGTGGAAAACGTATGTGAGAACAGTGATCTGTTCATGCTATCTGCTCTCAGAACCAATAGAATATTGTCTAAATGTAGACAATACCAGCTGTTGTGCCATCACTTTTCATCTCCTTCTAAAGTACTACATAGTGATGAAGAACAAGTGGGGGGCCAATTAGCTCAGTTGGCTAGCTTGCTACAGTGTGGTGCAGAATGCTGCAAAGTAGTTTTCCCCTATCACACAATACTAAGCAAGCCCTTATTAGGAAAGAGTATGGAGGCAATACAACTATCAAATAGCTCATACATGATGAGCAATGGTGATCATACATCTTGCAACATGGTTGCTGACGGCTGGGGTGCTGATGTGAAAAAGAGAGGGCAACAGGAAGGGAAGGCAGTGCTGGCAGCCTGCAGACCCAATAATACCCTCAGAGGGTTTCCTTTGCAGCACTATGTCCTTTGATCACTTTAATACGATCTCTACACTGATGTTAAAATTCTGCCTGTCTCTACTGCTGGAGGAGCATTGGGATTTAGCTCTCTTCATGTCATTCAATCAATAAAAGTTGGCTGACAACTCCAAAAATAATTTTTGAAACTTTTGGAATTTAACTCAAAAGACTTAGAATATATAAGTGAAGAAGCGATGCTTAAGTTATATGGTCATGGTCAGACCTGATCAGGAGTTTTGTTACCCTAAACAATTTTTAAACAATGTGACAAGTGAATTGGAATAGAAAATTATGCGCCCAAATGAAAATAAGAGACATTTTTAAAAATGATATGGTGGAAGCTGTTTACCAAGGTAACAGGACAAAATGATTTTCATGCATGTCGCGAAATTGTTCCTTTTTCTTCAAGTTTTTATCAAATTAGTTTTTGTTAAATATAACTAATGCTTTCATTCTTAGTATTTGGATGTTCAATATAAATATATGGTACCTATTGAATACTAACACCTGTACGCAGAATACACATTTCATTGACACCATTTGTGCTTGTTGTTGTAGGAAAATCCAATATAGTACCTATAGCACCTGATAAGAAATTTTAGATCTTTATGGTGTCACACCTTGGAAATGGTTTGAAGGGATTAAAATGGTGAGTGACAAATAAGTCAGAATTATAACTATGATCAAAATTGAGATATTTAGGAAAACTATCAATCTGTACTTGGGTCTTATTGATGCTGAAGAGATCAGAATTTGGAGAAGATTAAGGAACTTCAGGAAGGCACGGACAGGCTAGCAGAATGAGATTTTAATATTGCTAAAAGACAGGTAATGGAAAACAAACAAGCAGTGTGAGTGTACATTCAGTGGAAAAAGAAAACCACTAAAGGATATGAACATAAGCTATAGGTGGTCAAGTGCATAATCTGCTGCAAGTGAGAGTTCAGATAGACAAAAAAACAACATAGGGTTTGGTTTTATAAACAGGAAGTGTAAATGAATTTATATGTCATTTGTCTATTTACATCAGCATGTAGTGAAGTTTATAGAAGAACTTCTGTTTAAATAAAGCTTTGGCCAGATCACAGGAAGTAATCTTGGAGACCTTGTTATGTAAAAGGACATTAAAACCATATGACATCTTCACATGCATCAGAATGGTGCCAGGAATGGGAAACTGATTATAAAGAAAGACCTGAGATACTGGGATTGTTTCTACTGGAGCATGGGAAGGTATGAGGAAATTTAGTGAATTATGAAGAATTTTCCTGAGTGGATAGGGAATAATAATTATCTTTGAATTGGCAAATCATTGAAAAGGGGTCATTAGTTTGAAATTGTTGATAATAAGGGGCATACTTTGAGGATGAAAGGCATGGGGTTTAGGGGAGAGGTGAGGAAAACATTTTTCACCAAGAGGATGGTTGGATCTGGAATGCTCTGCCTGGGGGTTAGTAGAGATAGGTCATCTCACAAGCTTAAAAACGTACTTGGATTAGCACTTGAAATGTCATAACATTCAAGGCTATGGGAAAGTGCTGGAAAATGGCATGAGTGTAAATTTTGTGTAGGTTTAGTGGTAAAGACTTGATGAACCAAAGGACCTCTTCTGTACTGTTTGATGCTATGCTATGCCCTCGAATTCCAGTGCACTATGGCAATGAATCAAAACACAGATAAATAAAACTCAATTTTAATATGTCCATTCTGATTTCGAATCTCTCTGTAGATTAATACTTTTAATTTAAAGCATTCTTTAATATAAACTTTTGTACCCACTTCTGGATACCCCCTTTTGGGAGATTTATATGTCTATCAGTCTTGTGAGTTGCTCTCAGATCTTAAGCTCCAACAAAGGTCTCTGAACCCAATTCCCAACATCTCAGCATTGAGAATTGCAAGCATCCAGTTTTGATTTCAAGCTGATACAGAGACAATAATAGTGTATGAGGATCATATGCCATGCATAGCATCAATGCAGATGTATGAAACATGTAATGTGGAGCGGTTTATTTCATTAACTAATATACTGGTGTTGCTGAATTTAACCAATGTATATGAATATCATTATTCTGTGACTTAAGACTGCTATAATGAGTAACAACTAGGATATTAGGCAATGAATCTTGACTTGTATCTTAAACTAGAAATTAAACTAAATTAAACTCTCAATCCGCAGGGTTATTGATCACAGAGAAGGCACCAATACTTTTAGTTGACCATCCCAAAGGATGCAATGCAGGATTCCTACCAGCTCTGCAGCTGAAGAGCAAAATCCCCATCACTTCTATTAAATATTACCCTGCTATTTCGAAAATGTTTCATTTATTTATACTATATACAGAGGAATGATTAATGAAAGTGTTTTGTAGTCATCAGTTTCTGCTACATTAATTGTCTGACCTTTCTGACTAACTGGCCTTTTTTTTAAGAAATCTTATGTCTTGATTTTGCTTTATAGTTTCCTTGTTCCACACCAAGATTTTTCCTATTCTGTGGGTAACTTTAATTTGTTATTTCAGAAGCACACACTTCAAATCACAAAAAGGCATTCAGACTGCTACAGCTATAACTGACTTTATTAGATCTATGCAAAACTAACTTAACTGCTCCACACCTTCCTTTTGCTTTGTATAGTCCTCTACTTCAAAGCTGTCTCAACTTTTCTCTTTAATTATGCAACAAGGTGTGTCTCATCACTTCTCCAAAGCAGAACTTTCCATACTGCAACATTTTCTGGCATAATTACATTATGATGAAGGGAACATCTCCTCCTATGATCTGAGACTATCCTCCTCACTGTTAACCACCCAGCCAACCTTGTGTCATCCACAAACTTACTTATTATCTCCCCCTGCCCACACATTCTCATCTACATCATTTGTACATATCATGATTTGTAATGTATGCAAAGTTTCCCAAGTTAACTGATTTTCAGATTCAGATTGAAAGCATGAACCAGGCTGCTGCACTGAACAAGTATCACTATTTACTACAATTAATTAAACTCTAGTTACAGGTAAACAAAATAAACCATTGTCATTTAATACTACTAATTAAAACTCTAATACTCTAAAACCCCCATTACATGCACACCGACAGACAGACAGACTTAAATAGTTATGAACAGTGGGGAAAGATTGGAAAGCCAGTTCTGTCATCTTTGTTCCCAGGTTCTATTGCTGAGATGATCCTAATGACTCTACTAGTGGCTAGCACCTTGCTTCAGTCATCTTTCTCCAGATACTAAGAGATGCAAGGTAACTGGTTCGCTCAGTAATAAGTCTCTTATTAGTTAAATGTCACAGCTTACAACAACTGTTGTAGAACAGATAAATTGATTTGCTTCAGGTTTTACAATGAGGTTTGACTATAGAGTGCAGAGAAACCTATCCTGAGGTGGGGATGAACTGAAAACGCATGTCTCTGCAGCTTGTTCCTAGCTCCAAACTGTTCCGTTACCTGAGAACCAATCACACAGTTGTTTCAGGTAGAAAAGCATCTTTGTCACTGATAACTGGCCCATGGTCCATAGACCAAATCAATTTCTTGTTACCAGCAGAAAGTGACACCTGTATACATTCCTCAGCTCAAAGTCATCTGCAACTCAAGCTCCAATTCAGCTTTGTTGAATCATTTATGATGCTTGCTATGGTTGTCATGTTGCTTGCTTTCCAAAACATGTTGCACCGTTTCAAAACATTTGTTTTAAAACATTTCTTTGTCATTTGAGTCCACAGTTTTTAACAGCACCAACAATAAAAAAAATCAGTCCTTTCAACTGGTATGATACAAGGCACATCTGATATGACGTAAGGCAGCCAGTCATGCAACAATTACATTAACGGTATTGAAATTCGTGCTAGGATAACCAAAATGGCAGTCTGTGTGTTGAATACACTACAAGCACACTTTCAAGAGCTGATCAAGGGCACAAACAAGACTGGAATTCACATCCAAATGCATGGTCAATATGTATTAAAGATTACATGTTCAAGAATGCAATTTGTTAGTCACTTCTGGGCTTGAAAGTAATCACATTTGGCAAATATAATGAACAACTAAGATGCCAATGGATTACTTTATTGTCAAGGATACAGGTAGTTTGTGTTTTTCAGGGTAAGTGGACAAAATCAGAGAATTTGAACCTGAGACACTTGCAAAATAAAATTAGAAATTGTCTCCATGGGTTTTCAGTGCAAGGTGATTGTCTAGCCATTATACCACCTATCTAATTTTCCATTCATTCACCAGAAAGTAATGACCTTAATTATAAACAGATGGAATTAAGGAACGTGATCCCAAAAGAGTGCAAAACTCCTGAATGCATGCAATAAATGTGGTATTTGACTTATTCAAGTACTGTAAATCAATGATCCTATCCATATTACATTGAACAGCGTGATGACATCATGCACACTACTGCATAATAGATCACAGTAGATGGATCCAGTTCAGAAATTGGCCTGCAAACTGCATTTCATCAGTGGGAGATTGGTAGAGAACCAACAGTTTTATTTGTTCCATTGCCAAGGTTGTTCCAATAGACTTTTGGGAATGTGTTTTGGCAGTTGTCAGAGCCATTCCAGTCTCAAAAGTGTAACATAACTGGAGTATAGTATTACCAGTGAAACTACTGGGAAAACAACTGCAGAACTAATGTGTGCCATTCTGTATAATACAGACGTTACATAATAAACCGCACAGTCCTAAAGTCTGCTCTGTAACTGTGAGATGTTCTTTCAGTTTTTACATAACTATTACCATTAGTCTGATTTTAAAAAATGACAAATTGAGAGTGTCAATATGAATCCAATCAATTATCTTTCAGTAATTATCGTTACCTTTGTAGCTCCATCTTGCAGACAATGTACATAAATATAAATATTAAGACAAAACCTGATAAATTGATATACCTTTCAACATATCAAAATCATAGGTTACTTTAACCATGAAAGCCTCAAACAAGAATACAAAACTTGTGAAAATCAGTATTAATATTTAAGTGATTTATTTGAATTATTAAATGAATAATTTTGTGCAAGGCTTTATAACAGGCATTGTTGGAGCTGCATGTGCTTTTTTGTGCTTGAAGTGCAGTTCTTTGCACTTGTCTACCTTTCACTCTCAACATGAGAGGCGCGGCACCTAGTCTTTCGGTTCCGACCCAGCCGCATTTTATTTTGAGTTATCACAATGATAAGTTCTTTTATTGTAAATATTCTTCTGTATGCCAAGAGGTATCTGTATTGAAATTTTAAACGTAACATTTAAGTAACAAACATTGAGGAAATACTGTGAGCCCTCATCAATGGAAAAGAAATCAAATGGTACTGGAGTCAAGGCATTGTTCACAAATAATGAAATGGTGGAGGTTGGTAAAATTACAACATTTAAAAGGCATCTGGATGGGTCCCTGAATAGGAAGAGTGAAGAGGGATATGGGCTAAATGCTGACAAATGATTAATTTAGGATATCTGGTCAGCATGGACAATTTGGACCAAAGGGTCTGTTTCTACGCTGTACAACTCTATGACACTAATTCACTATTATGTGAGTATATAGAAATGGGATTCAAAGAAAGAGACGGAATGAGAGAAGGATTTGTATATCAAGTTGTGATGGACCAGACCAGACCCCCTCAAAACATTTCAAGAAAACGCCCAGACTGTAACTTTGCTATTTGTTTTAAGCAGGTGTAATGCGATATTTCAGGAGGGTCAAACCACGTAGCTTTAAACAAAATAGATTTTATTTCCAAGGTTACCAAATGAAACACAAACAAAAGAGAACAGAATCTAAAATAACTTAACCCATCGGAAAACCCAACAGATCATCCCAACTTAACAATGCTGTTCTAATGCTTGCAACAATCGCCATAAACACCCCTTGGCACAAAAGGTAAAATCAAACACAGGGTCTTATAGGAGAGATGTCAGAGAGAGAGAGAGTACCATCATGGACCTGCTTCTTTGGGTCTAATAGGTTCAAAAACACTGCTGTGCTAAAAACAAACCAAACCAGAGAAAAGCTGAGCTGGGAGACCTGGTTATTCCCCTTTCATTGTAAAAGTGTTTTTTTAAACCTTGAAAGCCTTTTGTCTGAGGCAGTATCTGTTACTTATAATCAAACTGGTCCTAAAGCCCATCCAAACTGTGGAGTCTGTGTCTTTTATGACCTCTCTGAAAAAAAAACCAAGGACAACATAACCTTGTTAAAGGAGCAGCATTGTCAAAAAATTAATGAGAAAGAGGAAAAATAAGAGGGAGAAGGAAATGAAAGAAGAATTGGTAAGTGCAATTTTTCAAGAAAATAGTTGAAACAAAATATGTCAATTTAGATTGAAATTAAAATTAGGAGTGTCTTTGCTGTGGCAAAAATGCTGGAAGAAGCATGGCATCTGAAATTCCACACTCAACTTGACATTTCTCATTTTTGCTGGAGCAGAATTGTGAGCAGTCCATAGGCTATTTATCCGTGACTTGTAGAGGCAGTCAGCTATTTAAAGACTAGTTACTTCTGTTCAAATCAAATTTTGGAGTCCCTTGGATCTGGAACCCAGAGTGTGGAATTTAGAGCAGGTAAGACCAGGTCTATTCACAGTGCATTTTCATGTGATAGCCAAGGTACTGGTTTCAAGAGCTGACGTAGACCTGCACTGTGGCACCAGGATATTTTCGGAGTGGGGCATCAGCGAGTATCATGTACCAGGGCCAGTGATCCTTTGAAAGGGGTCAGGTAATCTTTGGGACTTTTAATCTAGGAGGAGATTGTGTGTAAAAGACACATAAACCTCTAGGAACAGTCTAACTTGTCAAGACTTGTCAAGGAATGCCTGTAAGCCTTAACAAGTATTGATTTGTCAAAAGATGTTAGGAAGTGGCAATATGTGTTTTATATGAATGAGAGTGCTGTTTTCAACACAGTGTAGACTACAATGTAGACGTTTAAGTAATTGAACTCTATTTTTTCTCCTATTGTGCAGAGTCATAGAGTTATAGAGATGTACAACATGGAAACAGACCCTTCGGTCCAACTAGTCCATGCTGACTAGATATCCCATCCTAATCTAATCCCATTTGCTAGCACTTGGCCCAAATCCCTCTAAACCCTTCCTATTGATATACCCATCCAGATGTCTTTTAAATGTTGTAATTGTACCAGCCCCCACCACTTCCTCTGGCAGCTCATTCCATACATGCACCATACTCTACGTGAAAAAGTCACTTGTTAGGTCCCTTTTAAAATTTTCCCCTCTCACCTTAAACCTATGCCCTCTAGTTCTGGACTCCCCCACCCCAGGAAAAAGACCTTGTCTATTTACCCTATCCATGCCCCTCATGATTTTAAAACCTCAGCCTCCAATGCTCCATGGAAAACAGCACCAGCCTATTTAGCCTCTCCCTGTGGCTCAAATCCTCCAAATCTGGCAGCATCCTTGTAAAGCTTTTCTGAACCCTATTTCACAACATCCTTCTGATAGGAGGGAGACAGAATTGCGCACAATATTCTAAAAATGGCCAAACCTATGATCTGTACAGTCACAACATGACCTCCCAATTCCTATACTCAATACGCTGACCAAGAAAGGAAAGCATACCAAATGCCTTCTTCATTATCCTATCTACCTGCGACTTGTGGATGAGTTGGCATGGTAGGTGAAGCAGAAAAGGGTGGTTGGTGGAAGTAGGCACTAAGATGACAAGGGGGTGGGCATGATAGGACATGGTAATGGTGTAGAATAGTATAGATAGCGGCAGAGGATAGAAGGTTATAAGAGTAGCTGTCACATAGGTATGAGGGGCTATGGGGCTCATAGATTGACAGGGATTGACATGGATGGGACCTGGAGATTAAAGAGTACAAGCAAAAGGGTCATTTTATGTTTATATTTTTATTTTTAAACATTAAAAATATGCTGGAGTCTCCAGACATGCTTTCCTTGCGCAGTGCGAAGTGTTGGGTTTGAGTTTGGGACCAACAGGTTCAGCGGTCTCATGGCAGTGATGACATTGGTGGAGGCAAGATGGCGCTGAACAATGGTGTGGGAAAAGATCTGCCACCCTGCCTACCCACAGCATGGCCACAGGGAAAACATGAAATCAAACCTGTTCAAACCATACAAGGAAAACTCAGAATGCCTCAGCATTGACCAAACAGGCTGACAAGAGAAACCAGACATGACCATAGTCACTCGCAGACCAGGGAATACACTTCCCAAGACAAACTAACAATAAGCTTCCTGGACCCGATCAACACAGCTGTCCCAAAGCCCTAAGGGCTGTCTCATACCCAAGTTATACCAAAGCCACACGAAGGACAGGTCAGATGGAGAGGCACCAGAATACCTCACTCACAGGAGAGAAACATTGGAAATACCTTACTGCTTTAAAAGGGACATTCTCACCTACCCTTGAAGAGAGCTGGAATCTCCTGATCCCATTAAAAACTGTTTGATGCTGCCAGGATGCTACATTGTATCTACAATCAGGACATTCTTCTGATAACAGCTTTGCAGTTATCACCATCATAACTGGATTACTTAATTATCTAATACATTGCAGTTTCCTTATTTTTAATTAACATCATTGTACAAGATTCCGATAGAACCTTGATTTTCAGCTCGAGTTAATATCACTTTGATCTGTGTTTTGTGATCTCTGCTTTATTGGGCTAATCTTTCTGACAAATGGCGACCTAGTTCGAGTGGTGGTGGCATGGCACCAGGGTATGGCTGGGCCTGGGTACCTGACAGAGGAGATGGTGGCATTCCAGTTGCAGTGGTATGTGGGAACTCAGGGCACCTGAGTATTTACAGACTGAGTGATGGACTTTTTGGTTATGTTTTTCTGGTGGTGAGGATTCATGGTGGAGGCGGGGGACTGATCTGGATGTTTCTTTTTCTTTTGGTTGTTCCTTTCATTTCTGCTTCTGTTTTTAATCCTGTCTTTTGTATCCCAAGATGACACCTGAGAGTGGTGATTTTGTACACCTTTCACTGTTTCAGTACATGTAACAAGAAAATCTAAATCTATATCTTTGGTCTTCCTGGACCACTCAGTCTGAGTCCCAATCCAGCCTATCTCCCTGGGCCCAAAAAGGGGAAGTGTAGGCAGGCACTTTGTTTGCTGTATGCAGTCAAGATTTCTCCCACACTGCAGCCAGCCCAGGACTGAAAACTGGGCCCTGGGGTTCACCATTTTTTGTTGACTTTAGAATTGCAGAAAAATATTAGTTAGTCTGATACAAGTAGAACATTGAACTCACTGTCAGGATAAGATTTATGTATCTGCATTTTAAACTTCAGAAGGATGGTCACACCAGACATAGAAACATAATTATCATCGGAACAGTCCTTTATTCTCCTCAAAACTGCTTATAAAGATTTTTCTATGAATACAGAATTGTGTGATATCTTAAAACACATTTCAATTCTTGAAAACATTTCCATTCATAACATATATAATGACAAAGATGTCACTAAATGCCTGCAAAACACCAACTAAAAACAAACAAAATGAGCAGGCAAATGCATTTCCAAATATTTTTCCAGAATCTGCACTGTAACTGCAGTTTCCTGGTAATTTGAAGGTATAGATGATCTTTAAAATTTAGGAATAAATATACCATTACAGTAGCAAACAGAACGAATGCATTTTGCTCCATGTGCATTCAACAAACTTACTGTCTTTAATTTCTGTGGTTTTCCACTGCATACCCCAGTCAAAGGTGGCTTAATTAATTTTTATTTTGTTTTAATAAATTGTGGTCTATTCCTTAAAATAAGTAGGATATGCTAAAAGTACACAAGATTTCAAATTGGAGAGAGGTGATGACCTAGTGATAATGTCATTGGACTAGGAATCTAGAACCCTGGGCTAATGTCCGTGGATATGGATTTGATTCTTAGCATTGCAGATGGTGAAATAAGAATACAATAAAATCTGGAATGAAAGCTGTGAAACTACTGTCAATTGTCATAAAACACATTTGTTTCATAAAGGTCCTTTAGGGAAAGAAAACTACCAATCTTATCTGGTTTGACCTACTCTTGATGGTATTCTCGGTGTGAAAAAGAGAGTTTATGTCAACCAGGAGATGTGGTAATTATTTCTACCAAGTACTGTCATGGACAAAGCATCTGTAACAATTAGAATAACAAAGATGAGATCAAAGGAAGAAGGTTTAGTTTAATCAGCAAGAGCTTTCTTTGCTCATGTTTGACTTGATGCCATGAAACGACATGGGTGCAAAACTTGACCTACTCTTGGGAAATAAGGCAGGGCAGGTGACTGAGGTGTCAGTGGTGGAGCACTTTGGGGCCATCGACCATAATTCTATTCGTTTTAAAATAGTGATGGAAAAGGATAGACCAGATCTAAAAGTTGAAGTTTTAAATTGGAGAAAGGCAATTTTGACGGTGTTAGGCAAGAACTTTCAAAAGCTGATTGGAGACAGATGTTCGCAGATAAAGGAACGGCTGGAAAATGGGAAGCCTTCAGAAATGAGATAACAAGAATCCAGAGAAACTATATTCCTGTCAGGGTGAAAGGGAAGGCTGGTAGGTATAGGGAATACTGGATGACTAAAGAAATTGAGGGTTTGGTTAAGAAAAAGAAGGAAGCATATGTCAGGTATAGACAGGATAGATCGAGTGAACTCTTAGAAGAGTATAAAGGAAATAGGAGTATACTTAAGAGGGAAATCAGGAGGGCAAAACGGGGACTTGAGATAGCTTTGGCAAATAGAATTAAGGAGAATCCAAAGGGTTTTTACAAATATATTAAGGACAAAAGGGTAACTAGGGAGAGAATAGGGCTCCTCAAAGATCAGCAAGGCAGCCTTTGTGTGGAGCCACAGAAAATGGGGGAGATACTAAATGAATATTTTGCATCAGTATTTACTGTGGAAAAGGATATGGAAGATATAGACTGTAGGGAAATAGTGACATCTTGCAAAATGTCCAGATTACAGAGGAGGAAGTGTTGGATGTCCGGAAACAGTTAAAGGTGGATAAATCCCTGGGACCTGATCAGGTGTACCCGAGAACTCTGTGGGAAATTAGAGAAGTGATTGCTGAGCCTCTTGCTGAGATATTTGTAACATTGATAGTCACAGGGGAGGTGCCGGAAGACTGGACGCTGGCAGACATGGTGCCACTATTTAAGTAGGGCGGTAAAGACAAGCCAGGGAACTATAGACCAGTGAGCCTGACCTCAGTGGTGGGCAAGTTGTTGGAGGGAATCCTGAGGGACAGGATGTACATGTATTTGGAAAGGCAAGGACTGATTAGGGATAGTCAACATGGCTTTGTGCGTGGGAAATCATGTCTCTTAAACTTGATTGAGTTTTTTGAAGAAGTAACAAAGAAGATTGATGAGGGCAGAGCAGTAGATGTGATCTATATGGACTTCAGTAAGGCGTTCGACAAGGTTCCCCTTGGGAGATTGATTAGCAAGGTTAGATCTCATGGAATACAGGGAGAACTAGCCATTTGGATACAGAACTGGCTCAAAGGTAGAAGACAGAGGGTGGTGGTGGAGGGTTGTTTTTCAGACTGGAGGCCTGTGACCAGTGGATTGCCACAAGGATCGGTGCTCGGTCCTCTACTTTTTGTCATTTACATAAATGATTTGGATGTGAGCATAAGAGGGACAGTTAGTAAGTTTGCAGATGACACCAAAATTGGAGGTGTAGTGGACAGCGAAGAGGGTTATCTCAGATTACAACAGGATCTGGACCAGATGGGCCAATGCTGAGAAGTGTCAGATGGAGTTTAATTCAGATAAATGCGAGATGCTGCATTTTGGGAAAGCAAATCTTAGCAGGACTTATACACTTAATGGTAAGGTCCTAGGGAGTGTTGCTGAACAGAGAGACCTTGGAGTGCAGGTTCATAGCTCCTTGAAAGTGGAGTTGCAGGTAGATAGGATAGTGAAGAAGGTGTTTGGTATGCTTTCCTTTATTGGTCAGAGTATTGAGTACAGAGGTTGGGAGATCATGTTGCAGCTGTACAGGACATTGGTTAGGCCACTGTTGGAATATTGCGTGCAATGCTGGTCTCCTTCCTATCGGAAAGATGTTGTGAAACTTGAAAGGGTTCAGAAAAGATTTACAAGGATGTTGCCAGGGTTGGAGGATTAGAGCTATAGGGAGAGGCTGAACAGGCTGGGGCTGTTTTCCCTGGAGTGTCGGAGGCTGAGGGTGACCTTTTAGAGGTTTACAAAATTATGAGGGGCATTGATAGGATAAATAGACAAAGTCTTTTCCCTGGGGTCGGTGAGTCCAGAACTAGAGGGCTTAGGGTGAGAGGGGAAAGATATAAAAGAGACCTAAGGGGCAGCTTTTTCACACAGAGGGTGGTACGTGTATGGAATGAGCTGCCAGAGGATGTGGTGAAGGCTGATACAATTGCAACATTTAAGAGGCACTTGGATGGGTATATGAATAGGAAGGGTTGGGAGGGATATGGGCCGGGTGCTGGCAGGTGGGTCTAGATTGGGTTGGGATATCTGGTCGGCATGGAAGGGTTGGACCGAAGGGTCTGTTTCCATGCTGTACATCTCTATGACTCTATGACTCTATAAGCCAATGTTGGGGTTTTACTGTTTTTATATTACCATGTCATCATTTCTGACATATCAAGAGGTGGAGCAGTATGGGACTTCAGCTCTAAGGTATGAATGTGTGAGGACAGCTAAGTCAGGCAGTTACTTGACTAGTTTGTGGAATAGCTCTCCCAATTTTTGAATAGACCCCAAGATGTTTATTAGTAAGAATTTGCACCATCGACTGGGCAGGGATTGCTTTTGTCATGTTCATGCCTCAGTCAAGGTTAGGTAATTCATCCAGTTTTATTTAATTAAATTAGATTAGATTTCCTGCAGTGTGAAAACAGGCCCTTTGGTCCAACAAGTCCACACCGACTCTCCAAAGAGTAACCCACCCAGACCCATTTCTCTCTGACTAATATACCTACCACTATGGGCAATTTAGCATGGCCAATTCACCTGGCCTGCACATCTTTGGACTGTGGGAGGAAACCGGAGCACCTGGAGGATACCCATGCAGGCACAGGGAGAATGTGCAAACTCTACACAGACAGTTGCCCAAGGCTGGAATTGAACCTGGTTCCCTGGCACTTTCATTCCAGATTTTATTGTATTCTTATTTCACCATCTGCAATGCTATGATTCAAACCCATGTCCAGGGACATTAGCCCAGGGTTCTAGATTCCTAGCCCAATGACATTATCACTAGGTCATCACCTCTCTTTAATTTGAAATCTTGCGTCCCTTAACATATCCTACTTATTTTAAGGAATAGATTGCAATTTCTGGATCATTATACTGGATAGCTTGCAGTGAAATAAGGATGACAGGTTTTTTCCCCTGAGGGATATTTTACAACAATCTAATAGTTTAGTGATAATCATCAATGAGACTAATTACTCCAGATTCATGAACTTAATCTCCCCAACACCCATGGCTGGTTTCAATTCATGTATGCCGAACATTTAGCTGGCTGTTTTGATTATTAAGCCAATAATATTCCCATTGTACTGTCATCCCTCTGTGCAAGGACTGAAGTGGGAGGAGGGTCCACAAATATCTCATCCCCAATGATGGGAGACGCTGGCACAGTGCAAAAGATAAGGCTGAAATATGCATAACATGCTTTAGCCAGAAGTGCATCTTGGCCTTCTCCAGTGTTCCTCAGCATCACAGATGTCAGGTTTCAACCAGTTTGATTCATTTGATGTGATACCAAAAAATATTGGAGGCTCAGAATGCTGCAAAATTGATAGAGCCTGACAACTTTCTCACAAGATTATTGAAGATATGTACTCCAGAACTTGCTGCTTCCCTAGCCAAGCTGCTTCGATACAACTACAACCCTGGTATCTACACAAGTATGTGAAAAGGTATGTCTTATATACAAAAAAGCAGGACTAATCTAGACCAGCCAATTACCACCCCATTCATCTACTCTCAATCATTAGTAAAGTAATAGAAGACATCAATAGCAGTGCCATTTAGCATTACTGGCTTTGTAAAGATCTGTCAGGACCATTCACCTCTTGACATCTTTAAAGTCTTATTTCAAATTTGAACAAAAGAATTCCAGAGATGAGGTGTGAGTGACTGCCCCTGACATCAAGGCCTTATTTGATCAAGTGTGTCATCAAGGAGCCCCAGCAAAACTGGTATCAGTGAAATGCAATGGGAAGGCACCCCACTGGTTGGATTCCTACCTGGCACATAGGAAGATGGTCATAGTTGTTGGAGGTCAGTTACCTCAGCTCCAGGACTTCTCTGTAGGAATGTCCTCAGGTAATGCCCTTGGCTCAACCATCTTTAGCTGCTTCATCAATGACATTCCCCCCATCATAAAGTCAGAAGTGGGGATGTTTGCTGATGATTGCACATCAGCACCATTCACGACTCTCAGATACTGAAGCAGTCCATGGCCAAATGTAGCAAAACCTGGCTGGGGCTGTCAAATAGAAGGTAACATATGTAGCAGATGAATGCCAGAGAATGATCATCTCCAACAAGAGAGAAACTAACCAATGTCCCTTGACATCCAATGGTATCACTATCACTGACTCTCCCAATATCAACATCCTGGGCATTTACCATTGACAGAAATTCAACTGGACCAGTTCATAAAAATATATTGGCTACATGAGAAGATCAAAGGCTAGGAATCTTGAATTTCCTGACTTTCTAAAATCTGTCCACCATCAATAAAGCACAAGTCAGGGGAGATGGAAAGCACAAGTCAGGGGAGATGGAATAATCCCTATTTGCCTGAATTAGTGTAGCTCTAACAAAACTCATGAAGCTTGACAGCATCTAGGATGAAACAATCTATTTGATTTGCACCACGTCCACTCCCTTCACCACCAATGCTGAGT
Organism: Chiloscyllium plagiosum; assembly: GCF_037043375.1. Classification (NCBI taxonomy): domain Eukaryota; kingdom Metazoa; phylum Chordata; class Chondrichthyes; order Orectolobiformes; family Hemiscylliidae; genus Chiloscyllium; species Chiloscyllium plagiosum. The sequence continues at coordinate 28,797,359 of NW_028270142.1, read as the reverse complement.
AGCAGCAATGTGTACCATCTACAAGATGCACTGCAGAAATTCATCAAAGATCTTTAAACAGCAGTTATCAAATCCACAACTATTACTATCTAGAAGAACAAGAGCATCAGATACATGAAATACCACCACTTGCAAGTTCCCCTTCAAGCTACTCACCATCCTAACTCAGAGGTATATTGATTTTCCTCAAGCATTGTTGGGTCAAAATCCCAGAACCCCTTCACTAAAAGCATTGTGACCGATTCTATACCAGAAGGAATGCAGCAGTTCAATAAGGCAGCTCACCACTACCTTCTCAAGGGCAACTAGGGATGGGGAAAATTACTGGTCAGCCAGCACAATATATAAGTGAATAAAAGAAATTCCCTGCTTTTTTACACCTGCTTTTCTTCTGCAAGAATTCTTCAATTAGCCGATCAGCCTGTTTATTCTGTTGCTGAAAGCTATAAGGTCTATTACAGAGGTTGCCAAATTCAAAGTGACATCAGAAATTGGGAAATCTATGATCAAGTGCCCGCTAAATCATTGTGAGCAATTTTTTCCAGTGGTTAGTAATGAGTGTCATTCCTTCATCACTGACGCAAAGTCTAAGCCAATATACTGAGGGTACAGAATCCAATTTGTTTTGGTAATTGTGACTTTGTCTTCTACATTGAACCTTGCAAGAAGTTATTACTGATTTTATGAAACTTTTTAGTTGAGCTACTTCTAACAGCTTAAGTGAACAAAGAACACACGTTACTTTGACTCTGTCAGCTGTCTCAACATTGATATATTAATGCCATGGATATTCTGTTTCAATTTAGTTAAAACAAGGGACACAAATACTTACTAAAAATTAATTTCTTCCTTGCATTCACTTTGTTTCAATTTAAGGATGCAGTTTGAACTGTTCTTTCACCTAAAGAATAAAGATGGAACAAATAGGAGTTAATTATGAGTGGCACAGTGGTTAGCACTGCTGCCTCACAGCGCCAGAGACCCAGGTTCAATTCCCGCCTCAGGCAACTGTCTGTGTGGAGTTTGCACATTCTCCCCATGTCTGCGTGGGTTTCCTCTGGGTGCTCTGGTTTCCTCCCACATTCCAAATGATGTGCTGGTCAGGTGAATTGGCCATGGTAAATTGCTCGTAGTGTTAGGTGAAGAATGGGTCTGGGTGGGTTGCTCTTAGGAGGGTTGGTGTGGACTTGTTGGGCTGAAGGGCCTGTTTCCACACTGTAAGTAATCTAAAAATTGGGAGAAGAAAGGTAACCAGGTTGATTGATGAAGCCTTAGAATTCTTTTTCTTGGCTCCAGTATTTGGATTAATGTCTGGTTTGCTGCAGCCCCTCTAGTTGGCAGACTGCCATTACCACTTTGTTGGTTTAGCTGAAAAACATTCCATTATCGCTCTCAGGGCTTCAATTCATGATTCATTTCCATCAGCCTCCTTCTTCCATTATATAATCTACTGTGCTAGTAATCAGTTTGTACAGAAAATCCATGAAACCAGTGTAACATGACAGTCAAATTGATTTCTTTGCAGTACAAGTTGACAGTATTTTCACTGATGCATGGCTGTGCTGTGTTAATTCTATGTATATTGTTGAGATCATTCTATTTCTGAAAAATGCTAATGGATAATTTAAGAAAAAGGCAAACAATCAGGCAGATTTATTGTCAAAACAAGAAATACTTTGACGTTAGATAAATCAGCTTATGGTGATCAAGCAAGCTATATACTCTGTGGTAAGCGGATAATAAACTGCCCACAGTTATAGCTTTTACATCTACTGAGAAAGTCACTCAGCTATTTCTTCAGTAATAAAACAACAATGGTTCAGAGGGCCATTTTAATCCAAGATTTCATATGCACAAACTTTAGAAGTTTTTTCTAAGACCACAAGTCATTTCATAAACTTCAATGTTAAAATAACTGCGCAGTTATCTTTAAAGCAAAATCTAATTTTTTGCTATAATAATTTGGATATCAGATGGGAGGAAGGATGAAGTGCCAAACACAATAAGGTTGGTTATGTTAAGTGTAGTTGTGCTTTGATATGTTAATTTTTAGAAAGCAGTCTGCTTGGAAATCCAGAATTCATAAAGCATCAAAATTAATATGAAACTTACCTAATTTGAAATGCCATTTATTTTAAATCCTGTACCTTTTCCAAATTGTTTGAATTTGATCCAAGTAGGTATGTAATGGTAAAGTCAATTAAATATTGGCCTTTCAGCTTTTGGATACTGTTCCAAACTTAGAAAGATAGATTGGATTAAAGCATCTCTGTTAAACATGTTAAATTAAATGAATTTGCAGTCCGAGTTTATTTCTAATCTGCAATAAAACAAAGGCATAGATTTTAACATTGGTCATAAAAAGAGAATTACTTGTAAAATTAAAGAACAGTTTTTCCTGTAAAAGTACCAAGCAAGGGGAAAACAGTTCAGTTTTGTTTCCATGTTTGGAAACGTGGAAGCCATTTTGTGTCAAAGTCAATTTTGCAAAACCTTTTGACAAATCAGAGGGAATTTGGTTCGATTTTTCTTCTATCGAAGATTTATGGGTAGTTCTGGGCTATATGCTTTGGTCTTAAATGAGATAATACCATGAGTATAATGGATAGTCTGTAAATATCTCTGCAGATTTGTATTTCTGTTGACTTCCCTTGTGTTACATGTCTGGGAAAAACCAAAAACAACCCCTCAGATGCATTCACTTGGATGAATACTATTAAATGTTAACCTGAGACTTTATTTTCTTGGTATCTGTTCTTAGGTCTGGTTTTCCAGATTTGGGCCTGGAGTGGAATCCTCATATTGATTAGACATAGCACATAAAATAATTAGAAAAATAAATGTACAATGTAGACTGTCAATCAAATAATGTCTCTCCACTTGGTACAATTATAGGCAAAACAAGCTGTTTGGAATTAAATAAATTTTCACCTTTATGCTTAACTGTCAAGTTAAAAATAGTTGTAAAACAATGAATGGTATGATTGTTTTGTGATAGTGTTGAAAGAATAGTCCTTATAAATGAACTATGTACAATGTAACAAAAAAATGGATAAAGCATCTATGGCTAAACTGAACAGACAATATAAGGACTGTACATAAAGTTAAGCAAGTGTCATAAAGCAGGTATATCTTTTATCTGGGCCCAGCTCACTCTCGTTTTCCATATAAGTTCCTGATTCCCTCAGCTGAATTAAGCATAGAGTCTTTACAGAACAAGAGGAGGGTTTATCATTTCTCACACTTTACCATTCGGCCTTTTATGACTGAGCTGGTGGTATACAAGAGCAACTCAGCTCCTTCCAATTCCCCATCTCTTCAGTTCTGCAAACCCTTTTCTCTTGACAAAATGATCTATTTCCATTTGAAAACCATCAGTCTAGTCCACCATAATCTCACAAGGTGAACCACAGATACTAATGAGAAATGGAGTAAAAACAATTTTCCTCATTTTGTTTCGCTGAATGGCTAGCAACCCACTCTCACAATGGCAACAGTTCTCTCCATTGACTTGTTCAAACCTTTCATGGTTTTGAGCACCTCTATCAAATCTCACCTTGACCTTCTCTTCAGTAAGAAGAACAACCCAGTTTTTATCGATTTAACTGAAGTTTCTTAATCTTTGGAATCATTGATGTAAAACAAAAACAAAAATTGCTGGAGAAACTCAGCAGTATCTGTAGAGAGAAAACAGAGTTAATGTTATGGGTCCAGTGACTCTTCTTCAGAATGGTTCTCTCTACTCCCCAGTCCTGGTAACATTGCGGCCATGGTTCTGAAATGGCAATTAGATCACACCCTTATATCTCTAGTTTGCTATTAGATCTTGTGCTACATGCTGCACATTATCAGGTCGAGTGTACCTAACTTTGTCCTTTTTACAATTGGTTCCCATCCTCCTGACAAGCTAATTTAAACCTACCCCAACAGAACTAGAAAATTTCCCTGCAAAGGTATCAGTCCCAGCTCTGTTAAAGTACAACCGGGCCCAGTTTGTACAGGCTCCACTTGCCTCAGAACCAGTCCTGATTCCTCAGAAATCTGATAGTTTCTCTCCTGCCAAACACCATTCTTACAGCCTGGTATTCAATCAATCCTTCAGTTCATGTGTTCACCAGCAGATGGCACTGCGAGTAATTGTGAGATTACTGATCTTGAGGTCTTGTTTTCAATTTCCTTTCTAACTCTCTAAAATTGCTGTAAGGAGCTTATTCTTCTTCCTATCACTATCCTATATTGGCACCAATATAGATCGCAAACTCTGGCTTAATCCCTTCTCCCCAGATAAATGTCTTGCAACAGCTCCAAAACATCCTTGAATCTGGCACCAGGAAGGTAACACCATCTTGGAGTTCTGTTCAATGTCTGCCTGATTCTCTGTCTATGATCCTCTATGACTATTGCTCTGCTATTGTTTATCCTCCTCTCCTGTACAATGGAGTTGCCTATAGTGCCAGGAGCTTGGTCCTCTGAAGAACCACTGCCCTAATCAGTTTCCAAAATAGAATACTGATTAGCAAATGAGATCAACTCAGGGGACAAAAACAGAAATTTCTGGAGAAACTCGGCAGGTCTGACAGTTTTCGTAGAGAGAAGGCGGAGTTAACCTTTTGGGTCCAGTGAGCCCTCTTCAGAACAGGGACTCAGAGACACCTGCACTACCCATTCCCTCTTTGCCCGTATGTCTCTAAGTTGCCATGTGACCACCATCTTTAACACACTGTAGTACTGTGTCTCATGGACATCTTTAGTTATGTCGGTGCAGACTCGGTGGGCTGGATGGCCTTTTCTGTGCTGTATGACCCTATGTGATTCTGCTATCCATGTTCTGAAACCCAGAGCTCATATTTGTACAACCGGTGACACTACTGGCAGATATTTGTCTGGGACTCATGGTCTTTCCAAACAGAGCTGCAAAGCATTAGAGACAGTCATATAGCATGGAAATGGACCCTTTGATCCAACTCATCCATGTGGACCAGATATTTCTTAATAAATTTGCAAGTATTTTATATCAATGATGCTGAGAGGGTATGTCCATATCTCTGAGAGAGGAACACATAACATTAGGTTGAAAATGGAGTGATTCTGCAACCTGCATTTCTGGCTAGTGAGGTTTTGCACTAGCAATGATTCTCTCAAAACTTACTCTGTAACATTCACAAATAAATACAGTACATTTTGGAGATGATTACCTAGCAATAAGTACATGAAGCAAACTATCAGAAAACAAAAATATTTATATTTAGTAATCATTTACATTTCCTATTGTATTGGTCTTTAGATATTGAGAGTGAAGCCTATATTAATTGCCCTAAAATTAGGGCAGAATTTTAACTATTTTTCACTACAGTATTATTCTTGGTAGACAAACTACCTACCAGGAATTTTTCAACAATTTTCTTCAAATCCTTTTGACTGGTCTATGTGTCAAGTTTGAAATACATCATAAATGTTTAGAACACATTCTGTTTTCTCTTTTATTAGTTATGAAGACATTAGACCTCCTATGTTTGCCTGTTTTTCTCTTGGGAAAGCTGCAACATGCCAAAAAATGGATCTTTCAAACCTATGCCAATCACACTGGATTTCTGGTTTATATTTTGATATCTATTTTCCATGATTATATTCCTCAGAATCAAAGAGCCATGCTGGAAGTTTTTAAAAAGGTTTTATTTTCTTTACTGATGAATATTTTACTCAAGATATAGTTAAACTTTGGTAACACCATTGTGAAATGCCTTGGGACATTTTATCAGACTAAAGGCACCACCAAAATACAAATTGCTGTTGGGTGTAATCAGATAAAGAGACATTGGGATAACTGGCCGGTTAAACAGGGTTTAAGCAGCAACTTAAAAGTAGTTAGTGACAGGCAAAGATTGAAATGTAATATTTTAATTTTGATTTGGAGATGCCGGTGTTGGACTGGGGTGTATAAAGTTAAAAATCACACAACACCAGATTATAGTCCAATAGGTTTAATTGGAAGCACACTAGCTTTTGGAGCGATGCTCCTTCATCAGGTGATTGTGGAGGGCTCGATCGTAACATGGAATTTATAGCAAAAATTTGCAGTGTGATGTAACTGAAATTATACATTGAAAAATTGATTGTCTATTAAGCCTTTCATCTGTTAGAATACAGTGATAGTTTCACTTTTTTCATGTGTAAATCACAAAACCTTTTTTATAAAGTTGCATTCTCCGGTTAGCTGTTAACAATGGTGATAGCTAGACAATATGTTGAAAGTGTTAGCCCCCTGTGTTCTCTGTCTATGACCTGATGTTTAGATTGATTCTAATCTAAAAAGTGGGATAACAGAGTTTTACATAAATTCATGCAGTTTTTGAGCAAAGTGCAATGTAACTCTGCAAGTACAAATTCACCAAACAAAATATATGTGTGCATGTGGGTCTTTGTCTGTCTGTCTGTGTGTTTGTGTCTGTCTGGGGTGGGGGTTGTGAGTGTGAGAAAGTGTGTGTGTGTGCGTGTGTGTGTGTGTAGTGAGTGCAGAGTGTCTTTAGTCTGTGAGGGGGTGCATGTATGAGTGTGGGAGTGTGTGTGTCTATAAGGGTGTGTGTGGGTGTCTGTGTGGGTGTCTGTGTGTACCTGTGTCCATGTGTATGTGAGAGTGTGTGTGTGTAGGAATATCTGTGTGTGTGTGTAGTGCAATGGTGATCACCTGTAATGTGACATGAACCCAAGGTCCCGGTTGAGGCCCTCCCTATGGGTACCAAACTTAGCTATCAGCCTCTGCTCGGCCACTTTCCTCTGCTGCCTGTCCCAAAGTCCACCTTGGAGGATGGTCACCCGAAGGTCCGAGGCTGAATGTCCTGGACCACTGAAGTGTTCCCCAACTGGGAGGGAACCCTCCTGTCTGTTGATTGTTATGCGGTGCCCATTCATCCGTTGTCGTAGCCTTTGCTCGGTTTCCCCAATGTACCATGCCTCCGGGCATCCTTGCCTGCAACGTATAAGATAGACAATGTTGGCTGAGTCACATGGGTACCTGCTATGTACAAGGTGGGAGGTGTTCCCATGCGTAATAGTAGTATCTATGTCCACAATCTGACACGTCTTGCAGTTGATGGGCGGCACGGTAGCACAGTGGTTAGCACTGCTGCTTCACAGCGCCAGAGACCCGGGTTCAATTCCCGCCTCAGGCGACTCTCTGTGTGGAGTTTGCACATTCTCCCCGTGTCTGCGTGGGTTTCCTCCGGGTGCTCCGGTTTCCTCCCACAATCCAAAAATGTGCAGGGGTTAGGTGAATTGGCCATGCTAAATTGCCCGTAGTGTTAGGTGAAGGGGTAAATGTAGGAGAATGGGTCTGGGTGGGTTACGCTTCGGCGGGTCGGTGTGGACTTGTTGGGCCGAAGGGCCTGTTTCCACACTGTAAGTAATCTAATCTAATCTAATCTAATGTTCACCGTGACAGGGTTGTATGGAGTTGTCCTGAGAGCCGGGCAGTTTGCTACGAACAATGATCTGTTTGAGGTTTGGCGGTTGTTTAAAGGCAAGTAGTGGAGGTGTGGGGAAGGTCTTGGTGAGGTGCTCATCCTCATTGATAATGTGTTGCAGGTCACGAAGAACATGGCATAATTTTTCAGCCCCTGGGAAGTATTGAACAACGAAGGGTACCCTCTCAGTTGCAGCACGTATCTGTCTCCTGAGGAGGTCATTACGGTTCCTTGCTGTGGCACGTCGGAACTGGCGGTCGATGAATTGAGCATCGGACCCCGTTCTTGTGAGCGCATCCCTGAGTACTTCCAGGTGTCCGTCACGTTCCTCCTCATCTGAGCAGATCCGGTGTATGCGTAGGGCTTGTCCACAGGGAATGGCTGTTTTAATATGTTTTGGGTGGAAGCTGGAGAAGTGTAGCATTGTGAGGTTGTCTGTGGGTTTGCGGTAGAGTGTGGTGCTGAGGTGTCCGTCCTTGATGGAGACGCACGTGTCCAAGAATGAGACAGACAGTCGAGAGTAATCCATGGTGAGTTTGATGGTGAAACTTGTTGATGTCACTGTGTAGTTTTATCAGTGACTCCTCGCCATGGGTCCAGAGGAAGAAAATGTCATCAATGTACCTGGTGTACAATGTTGGTTGGAGATCCTGCATAGAGAAGAAATCTTGTTTGAAACTGTACATAAAAATGTTGGCATATTGGGGTGCAAATTTGGTCCCCATGGCTGTTCCATGTGTCTGGATGAAGAATTGGTTGTCAAAGGTGAAGTCGTTACGATCGAGGATAAAGCGGATGAGTTGTAGGATGGTGTTTGGAGATTGGCAGTTGTTGGTGTTGAGTACTGAGGCTGTTGCCGCGATGCCATCATTGTGGGGGGTGCTGGTGTAGAGTGCGGAAACGTCCATTGTGATGAGGAATGTTCCCGGTTTGATGGTCCGTGGGTGCTGAGTTTCTGTAAGAAATCTGTAGTGTCGCGACAGAAGCTGGAGATCCCCTGTACAATAGGTTTCAAGATGCCTTCCACATAGCCGGAGAGATTCTCACATAGGGTCCCATTGCCCGATACGATGGGACGTCCCGGTGTGTTGGCTTTGTGTAGCTTTGGAAGGCAGTAGAAGTCGCCTACACGAGAAGTACATGGCATGAGGGCACGTAGGGAACTCTGAAGGACTGGATCCAAAGTTCTGATCAGTGTGTTTAATTCTCGGGTGTGTTCTTTGGTTGGATCAGCTGGTAGTTGCCTGTAGTGTTCCTGGTTGTTCAGTTGTCGGTACACTTCCTTGCAGTAATCTGTTCTATTCTGAATGACAATGGCTCCTCCTTTATCTGCTGGTTTGATGACAATGTTGTCATTGGTTTTGAGAGCCTGGGTGGCATTGGGTTGTGAACGGGTGATATTTTGCTCTACCTTGTGGGTCCGGCTGATGAATCTGGCATTTATATATTTCCTGACAGTTTGAGCATACATGTCAAGCCCAGGGCAGCGGCCCTCCGGTGGGGTCCATGTTGACACCTTCTTTGGTCGCTCCTCTACAGATCCCTGTGATGTTCTAGTTCATCAGTGGCTCAGTGGGATCACTGCCGGCACCTTGAAATAATTCCCGGAGTCTCATTTGTCTGATCAACTCCTCTGTGTCTGCTGCCAGAACCAACGGGTCCATTTTGGTGGTGGGGCACAGGTTCGAACAAGATTTATTCTCTATACACCAGGTACATTGATGACATTTTCTTCCTCTGGACCCATGGCAAGGAGTCACTGATAAAACTACACAGTGACATCAACAAGTTTCACCATCAAACTCATCATGGATTACTCTCGACTGTCTGTCTCATTCTTGGACACGTGCGTCTCCATCAAGGACGGACACCTCAGCACCACACTCTACCGCAAACCCACAGACAACCTCACAATGCTACACTTCTCCAGCTTCCACCCAAAACATATTAAAACAGCCATTCCCTGTGGACAAGCCCTATGCATACACTGGATCTGCTCAGATGAGGAGGAACGTGACGGACACCTGGAAGTACTCAGGGATGCGCTCACAAGAACGGGGTCCGATGCTCAATTCATCGACCGCCAGTTCCGACGTGCCACAGCAAGGAACCGTAATGACCTCCTCAGGAGACAGATACGTGCTGCAACTGAGAGGGTACCCTTCGTTGTTCAATACTTCCCAGGGGCTGAAAAATTATGCCATGTTCTTCGTGACCTGCAACACATTATCAATGAGGATGAGCACCTCACCAAGACCTTCCACACACCTCCACTACTTGCCTTTAAACAACCGCCAAACCTCAAACAGATCATTGTTCGTAGCAAACTGCCCGGCTCTCAGAACAACTCCATACAACCCTGTCACGGTGAACACTGCAAGACGTGTCAGATTGTGGACATAGATACTACTATTATGCATGGGAACACCTCCCACCTTGTACATAGCAGGTATCCATGTGACTCAGCCAACATTGTCTATCTTATACGTTGCAGGCAAGGATGCCCGGAGGCATGGTACATTGGGGAAACCGAGCAAAGGCTACGACAACGGATGAATGGGCACCGCATAACAATCAACAGACAGGAGGGTTCCCTCCCAGTTGGGGAACACTTCAGTGGTCCAGGACATTCAGCCTCGGACCTTCGGGTGACCATCCTCCAAGGTGGACTTTGGGACAGGCAGCAGAGGAAAGTGGCCGAGCAGAGGCTGATAGCTAAGTTCGGTACCCATAGGGAGGGCCTCAACCGGGACCTTGGGTTCATGTCACATTACAGGTGATCACCATTGCACTACACACACACACACACACAGATATTCCTACACACACACACTCTCACATACACATGGACACAGGTACACACAGACGCGCACACAGACACCCAGACACACCCTTATAGACACACACACTCATACATGCACCCCCTCACAGACTTAAGACACTCTGCACTCACTACACAACACACACACACACACTTTCTCACACTCACAACCCCCACCCCAGACAGACACACAGACAGACAGACAAAGACCCACATGCACACATATATTTTGTTTGGTGAATTTGTACTTGCAGAGTTACATTGCACTTTGCTCAAAAACTGCATACATTCATGTAGAACTCTGAGCTCAAAAACTGCATGAATTTATGTAAAACTCTGTTATCTCACTTTTTAGATTAGCATCAATCTAAACATCAGGCCATAGACAGAGAACACAGGGGGCTAACACTTTCAACATATTGGCTTGGAGAGGATGGACGCTAGGAAATTGTTTCCGTTAGGCGAGGAGACTAGGACCCATGGACACATCCTTAGAATTAGAGGGGGTAAATTCAGAACAGAAATGCGGAGACATTTCTTCAGCCAGAGAGTGGTGGGTCTGTGGAATTCATTGCCACAGAGTGCAGTGGAGGCTGGGACGCTAAATGTCTTCAAGGCAGAAATTGATAAATTCTTGATGTCACAAGGAATTAAGGGCTACGGGGAGAATGCGGGTAAGTGGAGTTGAAATGCCCATCGGCCACAATTGAATGGTAGAGTGGACTCAATGGGCCGAATGGCCTTACTTCCGCTCCTATGTCTTATGGTCTTATATTGTCTAGCTATCACCATTGTTTACAGCTAACCCAAGAATGCAACTTTAAAAACACGGTTTTGTGATTTACACATGGAAGAAGTGAAACTATCACTGTATTCTAACAGATGAAACAGACAATCAGTTTTTCAATGTATAATTTCAGTTACATCACACTGCAAATTTTTGCTATAAATTCTGTGTTACGACCGAGCCCTCCACTATCACCTGATGAAGGAGCGTCGCTCCGAAAGCTAGTGTGCTTCCAATTAAACCTGTTGGACTATAACCTGGTGTTGTGTGATTTTTAACTTTATATTTTAATGGTTGCAAGGGAATTCCAGACTTTTGGATTTGGATTGTTGAATAAAGTGTCACAAATTTTGAGGTGAAATGAATGGGTAGAATAACAATGATCCTTGCCTGCAATGCATTCTCGATATAATAGTAGACTGTGTTTGCTGGTTATGTGCAATAATTTCAGTTCTCAGAATAACCTGTAAAGCAGAATAATCCAAAGTGGGTACAAATTTTCTAATGCAAACAAATGATTCTGAGTTGTCCCCAATAAAATGTTTGTCATCTGCATTATAGTTTGTGGTGTTAGGATGTAATGTACTTTTACTACTCAGAAGTAACTTCTTCAATGCATACTCTCACTGTAATGCCAGATACTACACGCTGTACTGATGGTACAATAGTGCACAAATTCTTACAGTGTTAATGTATCCATGACTTATTTTAAATAGCTTAACAGCCCTGTCAGATTTACATTCACAAGAAGTCAAAAAGAGGGCTGACAGTTCAAGTGATTGTACAGTAGTAAGTAGCAACCATTTACATATGATGGATAAACTAAATAGCTAGGATAAACATACAAGCCGTGACAGTCCTGGAGAGTGAACCGATGGATGAAGCAGATCTCTACAGCTAGGGGCAGCAATCTCTGATTTGCCTCTTTGCAGCCTCCTTCCCTTTAGTTCATTCTTTTCTTGAGTTAATTGGGCTGTGAGGAAACCCTCTCTCCCAGTCTTTCTTTGTCTGACGAAGATTGGCCAACATGGATTTCCTGTCCAAAGTGTTTTCTTCCCTACTGGAAATTTGATTTGAACATTTTGCCAGATGACTGGTTATCAGAAATGTCTATGCTAGAGCCACATCCTTGGCAAAGCTTACAAGGCCTATCATGTTTCTAGCCAGAAGATGCTATGGAAGCTTTCTTCATAAGATTTCAATAATACTCAATAAGCTGCTGAGGATTTCTTAAATCCCTGCCCAAATAGCATAAACAGAAATGATGTGAAAGTGTTCCATCCCCTTCTAGGGATAGAATGTTTTCTATACATTCTGGAGCAATGGGTGTAACTAGTGGATTGGCTGGTCTTAGATCTTGTTTCTTGAGAGAAAAATGAAGAAATATTAATTTCACCGGGATATGTTCAGACCCCGGTGAATGCCTGAAATATGACTGGTCTCCTTTTACCTTCTAAAATAAATATTTGGCCTCTTTAATGTTCAAATGTGGGGTCAACACTTGTTTTAGGACTCACTGCCTGGTGTACAAGTAGCAAACACATACATTTAATCAGATGGTTTTCCCGCCCACTTCTGATTTGTCTACACTATTACAGGGTTGCCAAAGGATGAGAACTGTCCTTGCCCCATTTGAGGCCTTTGAGTGGCCAATTTTTGGAAATCCTGCCATCCACATATTCCTGCCCCAGGTTTGACAGCTCTCCTGAGGACCACTGCTTGTGACAATTAGCCACTTTGCTCTGGTCTTCCCCCAACCCTCTCTTTACCTTACCACCTGGCACACTCAAGGATTCATTCCAGTTAGGAAGGTGCCTAAAACTAATCCCATGGCAATGCACCAGCTTCTTTGTGGTCTCTAATACTGAAATTAGACCTTATACCTAATCTAGGGAAATTATCCTGGTCAGGGGATGTGCTGTGTGCGCCAAACCAAAACCATAATTAATTTCGAATGTTTAGGCTCTTATCCACTCTGGTTTGCTTCAGTAAAACAGAATCCATGCTAGCATTTAGGTGAGGTGATGGGAATCTCACTGGCTGTTGGCTGAACAGCTGGTGGGAACCCCACATTGCCTCCTTTGTTGCAGGCCTGACTGAATTAAGTGTCAGACAGGTGGCCAACAGCAACCTTCCGCAGGACCAAAAACCCCAGGTGGAAATCCTGCCTTCCATCTTGTGAGCCTCTTGACCAAAAAGAGGCTTGAAGCCATTTATCACAGGTGTTGCCAGTAGGAGTGGTGGAGGTGCAATGCATCATGGGAGAGGCCATGGATAGTTCAGGAGCCACAATTGAACGATAGTGAAATGGAGGTTATGGGGGCAGGAAATGCTGGGACAAGTTCAATGGCAAGGACAGTGAATGGCTCTCAATCAATCTCTGCATTTTCCAATGCTACAATCAGATTCTGAGCACCCCTTTCTGGGCTTCCCATAAGATGTCTGCCCTGCCTTCCAGTGCTAGTTGAATCCTAGCAGAGTCAGGATGAGGCCTTTAGAATCATAGAATCATAGAGTCATACAGTACAGAAAAGGCCTTTGGTCTATCCAGTCTGCACTGATATAACTACCACTAAAAGTGCGCTAATCCCAATTTCCTGCTCTTGTCCCATTTCCTTAAATGTTATGATATTTGAAATACTCGTCTATATATTTTTAAAGGTTGTGTGATTTCTGGTCTCCACTACCTTCCCATGCAGTGTGTTCCACATTCCCACCATTCTTTGAATGAAAACGTTTTTTTCCCAAATCCCCTCTGAATCTCCTGCCCCTTACCCTAAAGCTACGCCCCCTCATGATTGACTCCAACCAAGGGGAACAGCTGCTCTGTATTCACCCTGTCCATATCACTCCTAATATATTCTCTCTCAGTCTTGTCTGCTTTAAAGAAAACAATCCAAGTCTATTTAGTCTCTCCTTATAGCTCAATTTCTCCATCCGAGGCAACATCCTGGTAAAACTCCTCTGTACACCTTGTAGTGCTATCACATCCTTAGAACATAGAACATAGAACAATACAGCACAGAACAGGCCCTTCGGCCCACGATGTTGTGCCGAACATTTGTCCTAGCTTAAGCACCTATCCATGTACCTATCCAATTGCCGCTTAAAGGTCACCAATGTTTCTGACTCTGCCACTCCCACAGGCAGCACATTCCATGCCCCCACCACTCTCTGGGTAAAGAACCTACCCCTGACATCCCCCCTATACCTTCCACCCTTCACCTTAAATTTATGTCCCCTTGTAACACTCTGTTGTACCCGGGGAAAAAGTCTCTGACTGTCTATTCTCCTGATCATCTTATAAAGCTCTATCAAGTCACCCCTCATCTTTCGCCGTTCCAATGAGAAAAGGCCTAGCACTCTCAGCCTATCCTCGTACGACCTATTCTCCATTCCAGGCAACATCCTGGTAAATGTCTTCTGCACCCTCTCCAAAGCTTCCACATCTTTCCTAAAGTGAGGCGACCAGAACTGCACACAGTACTCCAAATGTGGCCTTACCAAGGTCCTGTACAGCTGCAACATAACCTCACGACTCTTGAATTCAATCCCTCTGCTAATGAACGCTAATACACCATAGGCCTTCTTACAAGCTCTATCCACCTGAGTGGCAACTTTCAAAGAGCTATGAACATAGACCCCAAGATCCCTCTGCTCCTCCACCTTACTAAGAACCCTACCGTTAACCCTGTATTCCGCATTCTTATTTGTCCTTCCAAAATGGACAACCTCACACTTGACAGGGTTGAACTCCATCTGCCACTCCTCAGCCCAGCTCTGCATCATATCTAAGTCCCTTTGCAGCCGACAACAGCCCTCCTCACTATCCACAACTCCACCAATCGTCGTATCATCTGCAAATTTACTGACCCACCCTTTGACTCCCTCTTCCAAGTCATTAATAAAAATTACAAACAGCAGAGGACCCAGACTGATTCCTGCAGAACTCCATTTGTAACTGCAATGATGTGACTAGAACTGCACCCAGTACTCCAGTTGTAGCCTAACAAATGTTCTTTACAACTCCAACATTACCTCTTTGCTCTAATGCCTCAACTGATAAAAGCAAGGGTCCCATTTGACTTCTGCACTATTCCATTCACCTGCTCTGATAACTTCGGGGATCCATGAATAATTACCCCAAGATCCTGCTGTTCCTCTAAGCTACCCAGTGTCATGCTATTCATTAAATATTCTGTCATTTGCTGTTTCTTCCAAAGTGCATCACCTTGCACTTATCAAGGTTAAATATCATCTGCCATTAGGTAAAAACAATGACTGCAGATGCTGGAAACCAGATTCTAGATCAGTGGTGCTGGAAGAGCACAGCAATTCAGGCAGCATCCGAGGACAGGCAAAAATCGACGTTTCGGGCAAAAGCCCTTCATCAGGAATTGCTGTGCTCTTCCAGCACCACTGATCTAGAATCTCATCTGCCATTAGTCTACCCTTTTGACCAATCCATCTATATCTTCCTTCAACCCATAACCACCTTCTCCACGATTAACCATCCTAACATTCCCCCACATTTTCATCTAAATCATTTATGTAAATAACAAACAATGGAAGTCCCAGTATTAATCCTTGTGGTACACCACTGGATACCAGCCTCTAGTCACTCAAACAGCCCTCTACCACTACCCCTTGTATCCTATTATTAGGTCAGTTTCTGTTCCATCTCACCAGTTTCACTGAATTCCATGTGCTTTGACCTTCTCAATTGGTATCCCATGTGGAACCTTGTCAAAAGCTTTGCTAAAATCTATATGAGCAACATCAACTGAACTTTGCTTATCCATACACTTAATCACATTTTCTAACAGAAAGTTCTAACAAATTTGTTAGGCATGACCTCCCTCACAAAGCCATGCTGACTATCCCCAATTAACCCAAGCCTTTCCAAATGGGTATTATTTTGCTCATTCAGAATTTTCTCCAATGATCTCTCTACCACAGATGTAAGACTCACCAGTCTGTAATTTCCTGATTCATCTCTATTACCCTTTTTAAAAAGTGGAACCACATTAGCTATACCTCCAGTCCTCTGGCACTTTTCCTGTGGACAGAGAGGAATTTAAAAATTGTGACAGAGCCCCTACAATTTCCTGCCTCGGCTCCCACAGCAGCCTGGGATATAATTAATCTGGGCCAGGAGATTTATCTGTTTTTAATCCCATCAGAGCCTCCCATACCTCCCCATTTCCTTTATCCTGCAGCTTCACACCTTGGTCCCTAATGGGTCCTCTTTCCCTAGTTAACCTTTTCCCTTTATAAAATAATTTGGAATTCTCCCCAATCCTGTTCACAAATCCTTTTTCTTGTCCCATTTTTGCTCTTCTAATTGATTTCTTAAGCTCTCTCTTGCACATCCTATTTTCCTGCAGGACTGCAGCTGAATTGCACTCTTTGGACTTGCTAAATGCTTTTCTCCAATTCTCTATATCCTCATCCAGTCCTGAATTGTCCTAGGCATCCATGGTTCTCTGAAGTTATTGCTGCATTTCCCCATAAAGGGTACATGTTGGATCTGTACTTTCTCCAGCTACTTTGTGAATACTCCCAACACTCCTCTGCTGTAGACCTACCCACAAGGATCTGTTCCCAGGCAGCTTTGACCAGATCCTACCTTATTTTAATAAATTCTGCCTTCCCTATTCTAAAGCCATCTTTTGCATGCCATGTTTCTCCTTGCTCAGAACAAATTTGAACCATACCGTGTTATGGTCGCTATCACCTACAAAATCCCTCACTGCCGCGGAACACTTGTTTGGCTCCTTTCCCCAGATCCAGGTCCAGTACTATGTTGTCCCTCGATGGGCCTTCTACATATTGATTAAAAAAAACTTCACGGATACAATTTTAAAAATCTGTCCCCTCCAAACCCTCAACACTTATGACTAAACCCAAACCCTTGTGACCGTCCCAACCTCAATTGCTCACTTAAGCGTCTCACTTCAGTAAGGTGTTCGACAGGATTTCCCATGGGACACTGGTTAGCAAGGTTCGATCTCATGGAACACAGGGAGAACTGGCCATTTGGATATAAAACTGGCTTGGAGGGTTGTTTTTCTGAATGGCGGCCTGTGACCAGTGAAGTGCCACAAGAATTGGTGCTGGGTCCACTACTTTTCACCATTTATATGAATGATTTGGATGTGAGCAGATGACACCAAAATTGGAGATGTAGTGAATAGCAAAGAAGGTTACCTCAGAGTAAAATGGGATCTTGATTGGATGGGCCAATGGACTGAGGACTGGCAGATGGAGTTTAATTTGGATAAATGCGAGGTGCTGCATTTTGGAAAGGCAAATCAGACCTGGACTTATACACTTAATGGTAAGGTCCTGCAGAGTATTGCTGAACAAAAAGACCTTGAAGTGCAGGTTCATAATTCCTTGAAAGTAGAGTCACAGGTAGATAGGATAGTGAATCAGGCATTTGGTATGCTTTCCTTTGCTGGACAGAACATTGAGTATAGGAGTCGGAAGGTCATGTTGCAACGGTACAAGACATTGGTTAGGCCACCTTTGGAACATTATGGCACTATCAGAAGGATGTTGTGAAACGTGAAAGGGTTCAGAAAAGATTCACTAGGATGTTGCCAGGGTTGGATGATTAAAGCTATAGGGAGAGGCTGAATAGGCTGGGGCTATTTTCCCTGGAGCATCAGAGGCTGAGGGGTGAACTTATAGAGGTTTATAAAATCATGAGGGGCATGGACAAGGTCTTTTCCCTGGGGTGGGGAATCCAGAACTAGAGGGCATAGGTTTAGGGCGAGAGGGAAAAAATTAAAAGGGACCTAAGGGGCAACTTTTTCACACAGGGGGTGGTGCATGTATGGAATAAGCTGCTAGAGGAAGTGGTGGAGGCTGGTACAATTACAACATTTAAAAGGCAATTGGATGGGTATATAATTAGGAGGAGTTTAGAGGGATACGGGCCAAGTGCTGGAAAATGGGACTAGATTAGGTGAGGATATCTGGTCGGCATGGACGAGTTGGACTGAAGGGTCTGTTTCTGTGCTGTACATCTCTATGACTCTATGGCTCTAAATGGTGGCAGGGCAAGACGATGTCCACCAGCTTTCCTGCTGCAGACGTAATTGAGTCAAAGGCAGGAAGGTAGCAGGGTCCCCAGTAGCTCACTCCCACCTGATTAAATGCCCCTCCTCCACTTCCAAACTCAAATCAATGGAGAGCATCTGCTCCATTTGCCACGTCTTCGGTTCCAGAAGCTAAATCAGAAAAATGTTCATTGGATTTAATCATGGTGTTGATATTTGGAAGTTACATTGTAAATTATTAAGTGTTAACAGTATTATGTCAGCAGGAGAAAGAGCAGTACAGATTTCAGTAAGAAAGGCAGTGAAAGCCATATCAGCCTGTGGCAGCAGTCTGTCTAGGTTTATTTCAATTCCTTTGAAAACATGTCTGCTTCTTTTTGCCAAGATGCTTAAGGGTAAGATTATGGGGCTTATTCCACATGTAGCCATAAACCCTTCATTATATGGCAAAGTGCACCAACTCCTTCTTCTTCTCCCCTTGCCTGAGGAATGGAGACCCTCAAGTTAAACTTGCCACCAGATGTCTCTCTCCAGCTCTGTGGTCTCATAGGACTATGCTGACTTCATCCTATATAGAGAAGTAGACAAGTACGTCACTGAAACAGCCGTCTATGGCCGGTCATTGAACATATTGGCTAGATTAGACTAAAGTGTTTATCATATTGAATGAACAGGAAGTGAGAGAAACTTGAATAAAACAAAAAATAAATGCAGTTGCTTGAAATCTGAAACAAAACAGAAAGTGCTGGAGAAACTCTGCAGATCCATCAGATCTCAGTGGAGGGTTGTTGGACTCGAAAAGTTAACCCTGTTTTTCTCGCTACTGATGCTGCCAGTCTTGCAGTCTTTCTCCAGCAGTTTTACCTGCAGAAACTTGTCCAGTAATGGTAAAAAAGCACAGAAGAAAATTAATATGTCTTATTCCATCGACCTGTGGAATAGAACTAATCAGTTGTGTGGCTGTTTTTGGCAGAGGATTCCAGAAAGCAAGGGCCTGGATTTTCCATTGGCTGGTCGTCATTCCAGCATATGTAGGAGCTGCACACAGGAACACTGTGGAATTCTTATAGTAGCGCACTCTGAAGGAATTGCACAGGAAGTGGAAGTTTGGATTGGGCAATTCCTCTGTACCAATTCCACAACATCAGAGACTTGGAGGGCTCTGATAGCATGAACTAAACTAGTTACTCAGGAAAAAAATTGCATTATTAAATACATTGGTGAAAGTGAGGACCGCAGATGCTGGGGATTAGCGTTGAGAGTGTAGCGCTGGAAAAGCACAGCAGGTCAGGCAGCATCTGAGGAGCAGGAGAATCGACATTTCAGGCAAAAGCCCTTCAATAGGATTCCTGATGAAGGGCTTTTGCCCAAAACATTGATTCTCCTGATGAAGGGCTTTTGCCCGAAAGATCAACTCTCCTGTTCCTCAGATGCTGCCTGACCTGCTGTGCTTTGCCAGCACCACACACTCGACCTTATTAAATACATAGTCTATCCTCTGAATATCTGTTAAAAAGATCCCATAATTACCTCTCACACTCCCAACTACACCTGTCACAGAGCCTGACCAAACACACCATTCCCCTTTGCCAAAGCTGACGCCAACATCATTGGCCGCCAGATCCAAACTCCCAAAACCGATAACCATGAGACCCAATTTCTCCCGCCCACCTGACTTACCCTAAATATTGCATCACATACTTTGCCACCTTGTACTCTATGACACCTACTCCCTTCCCACTTGGTATCCTAGCCATCCGTCACCCTTCCATCCTGGGATCAATAACAAGTCCGATCCCATTGTTTCTGCATGGCCATCCAGCTACACAAGCTTAGTAGAGGCTGCCAGTTAGGAGGTCTTTTCTGCTCGAGTCATCCATAACACAAGATGTGCCAATGGTAAGCCACTTGGCTACCTACCAGGAGAGGTAGGCATTGCTGCCTCAACATGGAGATGCCTTTGGAAGACATGTTAAACTTTTACAATATTTGTGGCCATAGCTGCCAGGGTCACCATCATGCAGGGGAGCCGTCTCTACAGGACAGACTGTGGTCCATGACAGTAGAGGCTCCACTCTATGTAAGGATCGGAAAGTTCATGGGCCCCCCCCGGTCAGTGTCCAAAAAACTGTCTCAAGGCATATGCTGGTGCTTTCTCCCAGTGTAGTGGCAAGAATGCATTTGCCATCTGCAGTTGGCTCGCAAGTATCAATTAAGTATTCATCTTCCCTCATTGTCACTAGTAATGTCCCACCTCTGTGATAGGAATGCCATGGGCTGCAGACTCGATGTTCTCAGCTGAGAATTTACTTTTGATCCCATCTTCAAACCATTTCTGAGGAATTGTAAAGATTCTGCCTCATTTTAGCCAATGTACCCATTGTGGGCTTGTGTATAAGTTTGGGCAGGTTTGTTTGACCAGGAGGCCAGCATGCTAAGACCCACCCTATCCTCACCCAAAATTGGTACAATTCTAGCAGCCATCTCTCGATAATGTTTACAAGTAACAACTTTGACTGATTAAAATCCTTCCTCGCCAAGAGTCACTGAAGTGCTGTCCTACCACCTGATATATTATTTTTCACAATATAAAACCAATATAAAAAAAGCTTAAAACTAATATTTCTGCTCATGGAATGATTAACTTACATAGTTTCCCTTTTAAATGTCATTCTAATCTCCAGGGGAAATAAAAGTTAGTCAAATCATTTTCTAAAAGCTATTTTTCTAACAAGAATTTGTTTTCTCGCCATTGAGTTTGGAAAGCGTTGATATCTGCATAGTGAGCTTTCTGTGCTCTTGCCAGGTGTGCTATCATGCAGAAGATGGCTAAGTATTGTCTTACTGTTTTCGACAGGGGGTGCCTCATGTTTGGTTAGACATTTACAAAACTCATGTGTCTTATTCCATGAGCTGATCTACAAAGTCAACAAGATGATGAGGTCAAGTTTGAAAGTCAGCCAAAGTAAACTCAGGGAGGAAAAGGTATTACATTTCTTTCGTTCAAACCGTTATATTAAATACCTATTAATTATGTGTTGTGGGAATTGTTGTCAATGTGGTTTCCTGAAAAACTCTGCTGTCGGATTTTTAATGCCAAACATTACAAATTCTTACCTATTGCACTTTGTAGTCTCAGTGTAGTTCTCTAACATTAAATCGTGTAAAGCACATGTTTGTTTGGGTTATTAAATATGGATTGAAACCAAGGCTAAAACCTGGCCAGCAGAACTCCCTTGATAGCTCAGTGGGTAAATGTATTATGTGAACCCTATGAACTAAGTAAATCCTAGTCTGTGCTGAATTAGCTGAGGGGTACAACTGGTTTCAATACTTGTGAACTAAATAGGGCAGCAAAGACACTCACACCCAATTGCTGTTAGGCAGTATCTTCTTGCAAGTGCACATCCTAAGGGCCACAGTGAACTTGGCTTTCATGTTGCTCACACTTCAGTACAGTGCACTGACTCATTTCCCAAACTCATACCACATCAGGCAACTGAAAGGATTTTAGTAGCAAAGGAATCAAGGTACAACAAAGTTGGCACTTTTGGGAAATGAGCAAATTTGTAGAAAACCTAATCTGCCAAGTATATTTGAGTTGTTTATAACCCCAATGTATCTGTGAAATGGTTGATGAACTAACATGAAAGGTGTCTGTTTGTACATTCACAAATTCCAAGTAGACCCACTTGTACTGACTTCTTTAAAAATAAAGAGAGAGTGAAAGAGTTAGTTTCTAAGTTTGTACCTTCAGGGAAGTGGGCACCTTATCTATTAACTGGTACAGGATTTTAAATAACGTCTCAAGTGCTTGTTTCACATTTCTCAAAATAACTTTGAAAACAGAATGTTCTGTTCAAAACAATGTAGACAGTTTTCTAACTCCAAGCTCAAATATTATAGTCCCCTTATACAGCAGACTTCTCTTCACCTTCCCAATAACAAACCTTAATGCCAGCCTGTGAATTGTTTAATTTCAGACAAAAGACATGAGTGTGACCTTGCTGGGTGTAATTTTCATCTTTTTAGCTGAATATGGTGTTCTTTGGACACAGCACTGGGAAATCCTTTATCAATTTTAAGTATGAGTGTAGCAACAGGTGTATAGGAGAGATTTTCATCACAGTAGTCTTGACCAGATTCAAGTTTCATCCTTTGGATGTTGGAATAGCAGATTTATCCATTTCACTGCTCAGTCAACTTTTCATTTCTCTGCTAGATTGCTTAACAGAAACTTGAATTTATCTAGCACTGGAAATTTGGTAAGATGGTTCAAAGCATTTTACAGGAGTGTAATCATATAAAACTTGAGAAAAAAATTATTAGAGCATATATCCAAAAGTTGTTCACAAGTTAGGTTTTTAGGAATCTGAAGAGAGAGAAGGAAGGGTAGAGAGATTTAAGTTGAGAGTTCCAGAGCTCAAGTTTTACATATATGAAGGCATGGTCACCTGTACAGCAGTGAGGGAAACTGGAGATATACAAGCAGCCAAAATTGGGAGAGTGTAGATTGATTAGAATTCCCTACAGTGTGAAAACAGACCCTTCAGCCTAATCAGTCCACACTGACCCTCTGAAGAGTAACCCACCCAGACCCATTTCCCTCTGACTAATGCACCAAACACTATGGGCAATTTAGCATGGCCAATTCACCTTACTTGCACATCTTTGGAGTGTGGGAGGAAACTGAAGCAAACCCACACGGACAGTTGCCTGAGGCTGGAATCGAACTGGGGATCCTGGTGCTGTGAGGCAACAGTGCTAACCACTGAGCCACCGTGCCACTCCAGAGGCTGAAGGTCATTACAGAGATAGGGTTAAAAGCCATGGAGGAATTTGACCACAAGGATGAGAATTTGAAAAGTGAGGCATTTTCAAATTGGGAGCTCGTGTTGTTCAGCAACTGCAAATGTGACACATAAATAGGATGTGGTACCAGTCAGGATGTGAATAGTAGAACTTTAGATGAGCCAATTTTACAGAGGCTACCAGATGGCAGATCAGCCAGAACAACACCAAATTAATTAAATCTGAAAAGAGCAAAAAACGTGGTTAAGCGTTTCAGCAGCAAATAAAGTAAAGCAGATTTCGAAATTAATGAGATTGGAGAGCACAAACTGTTTCAATACAGTTACAAACTCACATCTAGTTGACAATGGGGCACCATGTCCTGTCAACAAAGAACAGGACAAATTCAATAAAGCTATTTACTGCCCATCAGCCTACTTTCAATTACTCACAAAGTGATAGACGTTGCTGTTAACCATAGTATCAAGATGGCTATTACTGATTGATGCTCACTTTGGGCACTTGGCTCCAGTTCTTATTACAGCCTTGTTCCAAACATGGAAAAAGGAGCTGACTTCCAGAGATAAGATGAAACTGACTGCCCTTGACACCAAAGCAGAATTCAACCAGTTGTGGCATCAAGGATTCCTAGCAGAACTGGAGCCAGTGGAATCAAGGACAAAACTCTCTTTTGGTGAAACCACGAGGAAAGATTGGTGAGGTAGTTGGGGGTCACCATGTCAAATGTGAAGCTTCATTGTGGGAGTTCCTTAGTATCATGTATTAACTAGCCATCTTCAGTTACTTTATCAATGACCTACCTTCCAACATAAAGACAGAAGTGGGGATGTTCACAGGTGATTAGATGGTGTCAGTAACATTTGTGACTCCTCAGATGTTGAAGCAGCCTGTGCTTGCAGGTAGCAAAGCCTAGATAATATTCATGCTTGGATGCTATGTATTAAACAACCTTTGGTATCACAAAAATGATAGGCAAATGATAGGCAATGACCATTTCCAATAGAAAAGAACCTCCCCTTGACATTCAATGGCATTATTATCACTGAACCTCATACCATTAACATCTTGGAAGTACCATTGACCAGTCATTTAACAGGATGAGCCAAATAAATACAGTGGCTACTAGCGCAAGTTGGAGGCAAGGAAATCTGAATAACTTATCTCCCGACTCTTGAAAACCTGTCCATCAACTACAGGCAGAAGTCAGGAATATGATGGAATACTGTAAACTTACCTGGTTGAGTGTTGCCCCAGCAACATCCAAGAAGCTTCACACCATGCAAGCTAAAGCAGACTGTCTGATCAAGACCACAAACCTCACCTTAAACATTCAATTCTTCTACCTTTGGTCTAATGGCATTAGTATGTAATATATATAAGATAGTCTTCATCAACTCACCGATGCTCCTTTGACAGCATCTTCCAAATCAATAACTTCTATCACTTAGAAGAACAAGGGCAGCTGTGGAAACATGATCATTACAAGTTCCCCTGTAGTCACATGCTATCCTGAAGTGGAACTAAATCCTATTTCATTCATGCAAAGTCAAAGTCTGAAACTCCCTCTCTAACAGCACTGTGGGTGTTTCCACACCATATGGACCGCAGGAGTTCAAAATGGGGCTCCTTTTAAAGGACATTTGAGGATGCTCAACAAATGTTGGCCTGGCCAGTGATACTCATTTCCCATGAATGAATAAATTGAAGTTATAGGTTGCAATCGTTGCTCTCGGTGAGGAAGAGGATATGGGGTTGGATATTCTACTAAGGGTAAAATAGGATGGCAAGTTTTTTCCTACAGTCTGCTTTATTCTTAACCTCTCATATACCCACGCATACAACAGGAGATCAGTTTTAAACTCAACATCTGCTTAATCCACAACACCTGAAAAAACATGTCTCAAACAATTCATGATTTTCTATATGCTGAATGAATTCCAGACAAAATGTTTATATTGATTGATAATGTAATATAGGAGTCAAATTCCCTACTGTGCCATCAATACGGCTTCATTCAGCTGCTATCTATACTCCCATAAGACATTTTGTCTTTCTGTTACAATTATCTGCAGACAGAGATGTAGCCGGGATGAGAGAACATGGGAAAATATTCAGAAAACCTGAACTTTAGAACATGCATTTGGCTTAATTTCAGGATACCCATTTGGAATACATTTTTAAGAGGGAAAAGAGTAAATGTCTGTGGAAATTAACTCAAATTTAAGAAGCATCACAGTTTACATTTGCCACTGATGTTTCACCTCTGGGACTCCTGAATCTAGCCAGAAGAGGAATAAAAGCTTTCATTTTCTGCCAGTAACCAAAACTGTTAAGCTGCTACAGTTGGAAAATCAAACCCATTAAGCCCACTACTTCGCCCAATAGTAACAAACACATCCTGATAATCGATTATGTTTTCGTTGGACTTATTAACAATAGACAGTTATTTATTGTTTCTTTTGCTGTGACAAAGTGGAATTGGAAGCTGCAGGAAGATATTATGCAGTGGAAGTTTGGCAGCATCTGCTTCTGACATATTGATGATGACGGTGATGCAGGTACACCATGTCCCAAACCAGGAAACATGCAGCCAAACCTAAATCAGGTCTCAGGCCTCAGTTAAATAAACAGGGGCTAACTGCTGGCACCTGTTACAGCTTCACAAGCATTAATCACAAAGCAAATACAATTCTCAAAAGAACAAGACTTAATAGCAATTTTTAGCATCCAGGAGACATTATAAATAACTTCATTAATGATCACTATAGATCAGTGCAAAAATATGACCAGGGATTTTTGAAGCTAGAATTCAGAAGGGACAGAATTGTTGTCAGAGTTCCATAAGAGTCCTTGCCAGATTTATTACAGCCCAAAAAAGATTTGACTATGGAGCTAGCCACCCAGATGATAAATTAAGCAGCAGTCTGGGAGCAACACAGATCCTAATGAGGATCAGACTTATCACAGGAGATCAACAGAATCCATTCAGTTCTTGAGGTATTAACACTTTAAGATGACAGATACTGTGCTAGCGCAAGTTCAAGTGGGACATTCAATTTCTTCAATTTCCAGGGAAGAATCATCAGTATCTGTGACAGGGAGCCATGCTCCAGGGGAACAGTCGTAGAACTGGGGAGATGAATATAACGGGCTCACCAATAAAGACAACAACAGGGGCTGAATGTAAACATCTAACCAAATCAACAAGTTGAAGTATAGCGTCGACTTGCTTCAGCAAGTTTTGTGGGAGTTTGAGAATAAGGATTTGCCTCCCCAGATTAAGAATGGGTTTCATGTGACTTCATAGAAATCAGCAATGAAGTGAGGTGACAAATGTGCATGGATTCAGGACACAGTGAGAAAAGAAAAATGGTTCAGATGTCCATGGTACTGTTGAGAAGAAATAGTTTGGCTCAGGCATCCAGGATACTGTCAAGAAGATAAAATTGCCTTGCTCAGAAATTCAAAAATCTTCATCAAAGCAAGTACCTATTTCAGAAGGTTAGAAGTCCTCTTTGAAAGAAATTAATGATAGTAAATTTCCCTCATAACACAATCAAGCAATTTCCCGGTTCAGCAAGAACAATGTCCTCTGAAAAGGAAATTTGTGAGATAAAAGATCCCCTAGTTTAAAGGCATTTTACAGATCTCACATTGTCAAGAATAAACTCAAGGTTGATAGTCTTCAACCTAAAGGTCTACCAATCTTCAAGTGTGAAGAGAATATATTCTGGAAGCATTATGAACCAATCAAACCATATTTTTTTTAAGGCAGAGACTTGCGTATGATTATTTAAGTAGCAATAATGGAATAAACGCTTGGTGTTTGATGTTGAGGATATGACTCTGAAAAAGTTAATGCTGTGGAGTCCATTAAGTATCATCAAATATGATGATTTCACACGGACTTGACCGAGAGGAGAACTCTGGACCTTGAAGGAGATAGACCTACTACCCAAGTCTCCCTCACAGACTGAGTAACAATGTCTATCATATCGAAGTAACTTGCAGTTAGTTGCTATTGTGCAATAACATACATTTGTTTAAGGCAAGTGCTTCTTATCATTAGAGTACAAGGTGGCTTCCCGTACCACACTAAACCAGTCATGCTCTGTAGATTTCAATCTAAAAGAAATACATGGTAGTCGATCTACTCAGTAAATCTTTTACCATGGTGACATTGCTGAGGATTCATCATACAAGGCTACCATTATGATCAGACTGAAGGTAGACTCAGACACTTCAGACATCTGTTATTTAGTTGACCTTATTAGTCACCCTATAGCTGCCTGAGGCCTGGACGGCACCAACACACTAAAGGGATGTGCAGAAGTGCAGGACCCTTCTCTGACAGCATGACTTTCTGATGCACTGGAATTGTGGGCAAAGCAGTTGGGGAATCATTGTCCACATGATGGGAATCTGAAGAAGAAGGTCCAGAAGGCTAATCAACCTCTCTTCCTCTCTTGCAAGGATGAACATCCTGCTCATCTGGGAAGGACAAGGAGCTAGTGAGAATCCAGGCACTTCAACTCCGCTCACCTTGCCACTGAATCCTAAAGCACATGGATGAGGTGATGGCATCCAGGCCTGCAGATATTTTGGCATCCATTGAGTAATCTGTTGAATGTGGCTCTTGATGAAAGTTGACAGTTTCTTGATGAAGAAAATACTATACATGCACATCAGACATTTGACACTCACAGCCTGAACAAACGCCTCCATCGACCATGCTTTTGTGTGCAGAGGCTCTGAAAACTCAACAAGTTGTTCCTTCACTTCTCACTGCAACAGCATCATATGCTATGTAGCAGCTAACTTCAAAAGCATGTCTTCAGCCTATGACACAGCATGGACCTGGCTTCCCATTGTTATCAGTGATCTCAGCTATCCCAGTCACCATCAGTTTTTCTGGTGCTTATGAGATCTATACAGCAGGTTGTCACCCTTAGTATTATCAGGAACACACAGATCCACTGGTGGAAGTGGTGGGTGCAAAGGAATGTTGTGATGCTGCACACACTGAAGAATTTCCCAACCCCTTCTCAGACAGATGGAGGTCTCTTGCAGTGATGTAGACATGTTACTGATGGGAAATTCTGTTGCCTGAGCCTCTTGTTATTGGCTAGATGGTCCCTTCCTCTCCACCAAATATACACTCTCACAGTACCACATGTAAGCTCCAAAGAAGAAGGCAATATGCAACACTTGCCTTGATGGTCTGAATGAGATCTTGATGCAGTCTCAACACTAGATCCAGTTTTGGGTGTTGACTTCATAGCTGCTAACTTTCTCTGCAATCTCTGCTGAGTGCACATGGTCAGGAAGGGCTGTTCCTTTCTTCCGTCCCCGAGATAAAGGAACTTGCATCTTCCCCTTGAACCTGAAGGGTGGCATTGCTGAATAATGGAGACATCTGGGGTCTTCCTTCCACCATTCCTGTTCAGTCTTCCATTCAGCTTCTTGGCTGGTGAGGCTGCAGTCAGGGAGCAGCAGCAGCAGCATTAGCAGGATGATTCATGACAGCAGTCAAAGGAAAGAATCCCTTTGGTCAGACAGCATTGAATATAGGCCTGGCAGCCATTTAAATATGATGCCAACATGGGTCACCATATTATCTAATCACCTTCCATTCATTCTGAAGCTCTAGACTGGATTGGACAGCTCCCATCCCAACCCACCATGCCCATTCCTTCCACTGCCCCTGTGCCTGGCATTACATGATTGGCCAAGTTATGTAAGATACAAATGTAAATGGAATCTTTTGCCATGCCCTTAGCTCAAAATACACCCCTGGGTATCCTTTGGTAGATCACTATTGTTTGTGGGTAAATATTAGCAGGCTAGTTGGCTACATTTAATTCTGATTCTGTACTCAGGTAAGGACCATTAATACAGCACAACATCAGTGCTGAACATTCACACTCAGAAATAGTGTGAACTAGATGTAAATAAAAGCCTCTTTTACATCGATCATTGTGATGGCCTTAATCGTGAACTGCATCTCCCACAATGTCAAGGTGTTTTTCCAATGTGAAAGCATCTATGATTATTGCTTCTCAGTAAGTGAGGCAGTAGGCAATAGAAATTGCAAGTTTGCAGTAGGGACTGAGTTGAATGTTCTAAACAGATTCAATTCATAGCCCTTACAGTTCGGAAAGAAAAAAATTCTACGCCTCCATCCCGTCTTAAAATCAAAATAAGATCAAATTAAAATGATGGCATTCTTAATCATCCTTTTACTGCAACTACACAAATATTTACATTTTTAAAAATCACCAAACAATTGAATTTTTAAATGGCTTACAATCAGAAAAGCTTTTTTGCCTCTTTAATGCAAATAATTATTATAGCCAGACATACAAGGCAACACAACCATGTGCCCTTTGGCATAAAACATGTTTACTTTTGGTTCTAGCATTATCATTTGTGTTGGTGTCCTTGGATTCAGAAAGGTGAATTGGCCATGCTCCTGACTCTAATTGCTGTGAAGAGAACCATGCTTGAAATATATCTGAGTGCACATTGGAAAAATATTGAGTTGGACTCAGCTGTGCTGCCCCTGTAGTCAAATAGCAGTCAAAAAGGCTGTTGATATTCACTCGTAAGGAATAGTGATAGATCAAAGGATGCTCAGGATAGTTCTAACAAGGAGGGAGAGGAAATAATAAAAAAGAAAAAGGGTAAAAGAACCATTAAAGACTTAAACTGTTACATGTCTGTTATCAATTGCTTATATTTCTATTTAAGTGTTCTGCCATGGAAAATTTTATATGACAATCATGCATTCTATTTGAAAGAAAGTTGTTCAAAGATTGTTTCCAAAATTTATGTTGCAATCTGCCATTCCAAACATGCCAAACAGCCCTTGGTAAACAAAGGCTCAACTTTAGTCTCAATTCCATTTATTGCAATATTTCACTAGAGTTATAACTCAAAATTGAGAATTCTCTTTAGGATGTGAGAAGTGCTTTCTGTCAAGGAAGAATAATATTAATTTGTGTGCGAGATCAGATAGGTGCCAACTGTTGGATTTGCAGTATCTGTGCTGTTTACGTATTTCCTCTGCTCACAGTTAGTTGTGAACCACAGTGCAGAGCGTCAAAGAGCAGGGTCGGCCCACCTGTGCCGTTCAGATTCACATTAAATCATTCTTGTTAATTTGGAATTTGAAACTTGGAATCTGTATGGAATCTGTAACTTTTAGATGTGTTTACACTTAAGTAATTTTATTATTTGAGCTAACATAAAAGAAGGAAGGAAAAAGCCATGTGTATCACTAAGTGGTCCTATGATTCAGGAGAATACTAGGGTTCAATATTCTGAGGGTCGTAGGTTAGAACCCAACCTGAAAGCTGGGGTGCTAAAACTAAGAAATTCTTCCAACTGTGTACTGAAAATTTATATCATGAACTGAATCCTGATGCTACATTGACTCTGGCATGTCTGAGGTAAAAATCTCTTAATTCTCCCTAAGGGCATTTGATGTCCTAGTGATATTGTCAGTAGACTAGCAATCCAGATGTCCAGTTAATGTTCTGGGGACCCATGCTCAAATTCCATCCTGGCTGATGCTAGAATTTGAATCTGGTTTACTAATGCTCGATAAGGAAGAAAACTGCTGTGCTTACCTGGCCTGACGTACATGTGATTCCAGATCCACTGCAATGTGGTTGACTCTTAACTGCTCTCTGAAATTGCCAAGCTATTCAGTTCAGTTTCAATGGAGAAGAGGAAAACAATAATACTGGACCACATGGCATCAACTGGAAGTGACAATGGCAAACATAACCCTGTCAGAGTCTTCCTTACAAACATTTGGCATTTGTGGAGGGCTGTCGCACAGATCCATCGGACACAGTCAAACATAACACCATCACCATTCCTGGGTATGTCCTGTCCCTCCTCAAGAATTTACAACATTTTTCAGTTAGAAGTATCAAGTGAATGATCCATCTTGGCATCCTCCAGAGGTCCCCAGCATCACAAATGCCAGTCTTCAGCCAATTTGATTCACTCCATGGAATATTAAGAAATGGCTGGATGCCCTGGATACTGTAAATGCTATGGGCCATAAAAATTTGTTGTAGCACTGAAAAATTATGCTCCAGAACTTGTGCCCCTAGCCAAGCTTTTCCAGTACAGCTACAATATTGGCATCTACCCAACAATTTGGAAAATTGCCCAGGTATGTCCTGTATTCAAAAACAGGACAAATCCAACCCAGCCAGCTACCACCCCATCAGTCTATTTTCAATCATCAGTAAAGTGATAGAAGGTGTCATTAAAATTCCTATTAGGTAGCACTTGTTAGCAATAATCTGCTCACTGATGCTAGTTTGAGTACCACCAGGACCAGTCAGCTCCTGACCTCTTTACAGCCTTGGTTCAAATATGGATAAAAATGCTGAATTACAGAGGTGACTACCCTTGACATCAAATGGGAAGAATTTGAGAATGGTATCAAGGAGCCCTACCAAAACTAGAATCAATGGGTATCAGGGGGAAAACTCTGTCGGTTGAAGTCATACCTGGCACAAAGGAAGATGGTTGTGGTTATTGGAGGTCCAGGTTAGCATCCCAGTTCCAGGATATCTCTGCAGGAGTTCCTCAGGGTAATGTCCTAGGCCCAACAACCTGAAACTGCTTCATTAACGACCTTCTCTCCAGCATAAGGTCTGAAGTGGAAATATTTGCTAAGGATTGCAAGTCCTTCAATAGTTAAGCAATCTGCATCCAGCAACTGAATAGGTATTTAAACAGCATGATCTCAAGGGCAGCTAGAAATGGTCAATAAATACTACCCCAGCTAGCGACATCCATATCCCATAGATAAATAAAACAAAATCTGCTGCTGAAAACCCCATTAATGCTTTTGCTACATCTAGGCTTAACTATTTCAATGCACTCAACCAGATTCTCACATTCTAGACACCATAAACATGAGGTCATAAACACTTAATCACCCCATGTCCTAAACTATATCAAGTTCTGTTCTCACATCACCTCTGCTGTCGCCGTCCTACATTGAGCCCTAGTGAAGCAACATGGTGATTTTAAATTCTCACCTTTGTTTTCAAGTATCTCCATTGTGTCATCTCTCCCAGTCTCTGGTCTTCTCTTTTGTCCCACAATCCTATACAATATCTGCACTCTTCGGATTCTGACTTTCTGATCAGCCTCAATTTTAATTGCCTAAACCATAACTTCTGGAATCATAGGATCCCTACAGTGTGGAAACAGCCCATTTGGCCTGACAAGTCCACACTGAGCCTCCGCAGAATAACCCACCCAGACCCATTTCCTAACCACTATTACTCTACATTTCCCCTGACTAATGCACCTAGCCTACACGTCCCTGAACACTACGGGCAATTTAACATGACCAATTCACCTAAACTGCACATCTTTGGACTGTGG
This sequence comes from Chiloscyllium plagiosum, assembly GCF_037043375.1. Taxonomy (NCBI): domain Eukaryota; kingdom Metazoa; phylum Chordata; class Chondrichthyes; order Orectolobiformes; family Hemiscylliidae; genus Chiloscyllium; species Chiloscyllium plagiosum. Next base: position 28,764,992 of record NW_028270142.1, on the reverse strand, counting down.
AAGGAAACCGAAGCACGTGGAGGAAACCCACTCCCTATTTTTCCTGGCCTCTCTATGACACTTGCCTCCTTAGAACGTACCTCTTTGACTAAGCTTTTGATCATCATACCTGCTACATCTTATGGCTCTGCAGTTTAATTTGCTTCATACTGTTCCTGCAAAGTGCCTTGGGATGTTTCATTATGTTAAAGAACTGCATAAACAGTCCTTGCTGTTGTTATTCTCAATCAGTGCCTACTTTTAGAGAGATTCCATAAAGGGAGAACCTATAGTTTCTGCAGAGGAACTGTAGTTGAGTTTCAACCTGCACCCAAATGAGCACCTTCATTTCCAGCTTAATGGAACTATCCAGTCCTTCACCCCATTTCTCCCACCCACACAAGACAGAATGATGGATTTTGTTTAGGTAAGTTTATCAAAGAATATGGAGTGAATATGTTTAAAGGGAATTCTTATTGTTATTTGCTTTTGGAGACCACAAAAAGCACACAGTACAAGAGGTTTTGTTAGTGTGATTGATGGATTTTAACTCCCTATGAGTTTATGGTGAGAAACTGTCAGCTTTCTTTAGATTGGTAGCCTTGACAGAATGTGATTCTGGCCACTTTAACTTCTAGGGCTCATTAACACAGCACTGCTTGAAATCTTGTCAATCAGCTGCAATTCAGTCCACTATTGCCCGCTTTCAAGATTCAGGTAATAATTCCAGAACTGGGTAAAGGAAATATGGGTGGTTGCAATGCAGGGCGGGATTATGGGAAGATGAGTGTTATTTTTCCTTGTGGGGCCTGAGTTATTTTGAATCAATAAAGAAACAAAGCCATTTCCATTGAATAGCCTTTTCTGCTTCAATTGTTTGTTCACATGATGTTCTTGCTGCTAAAACCAAAACTATGCTCCAAATCAGAGGAAACATTGCAGATTGGATCCAAAGAATGCTTTGACATGCTTGATTTGTATATTTAAAGAAGGCTTCTATTGTCTTCAGGCCTTTGGTTCCTGTCAGAAGAGGAAGTTAAAATCAAAGATGCAATGATCTTTTGGCAAAACTATGGGTAAGTAACCCAATTATTTTTAAGTTCCTTTGTCTCAGCGAAATGAACAGGATTACAAAATATCCCAAAGCAAGCTCATATCCTTAAATGAAGCATTGAAATGCTGTAACTGATGCTTGTTTATAATTTATAACAAAATCACTTCTTGTTGCTGATGCGGGCTACATATTGGTGGCTTGAAAGTAGGAACTGCTGATTTATACATATATGCATGATCAATGTTGCCCAAAAATGATAACTGCGGGTAGGATTTTTTTAAGGAGTGGCATCTCACATTAATTGTGACTCTGTCCTTTCTTTTTCATGAAAGGAGAGAGAGCTCTGTATTTCCACAGGAGGTTCTGAACAGGCTTCTTATAGAGTCATAGAGCTGTACAACATAGAAACAGACCCTTTGGTCCAATTCGTCCATGCTGACCAGATATCCTAAATAAATCTTGTCCTATTTGCCAGCACTTGGCCCATATCCCTCTAAACCCATCCTATTCATATACCCATCCAGATACCTTTTAAATGTTGTAATTGTACCAGCTTCCACCACTTCTTCCAGCAGCCCATTCCATACATTCACCACCCTCTGTGTGAACAAGTTGCCCTTTAGGTCCCTGTTATACCTTTTCCTTCTCACCCTAAATCTATGCCCTATAGTTTGAACTCTGTTACCTTGGGAAAAAGACTTTGGCAATTTGCCCTATCCATGTCCTGCATGATATTATAAACTTCTATAAATTCCCCTCAGCCTCCGACCCTCTAGGGAAAACAGCCCCAGCCTTTTTAGCCTCACACCCCCCAACCCTGGCAACCTCCTTGTAAATCTTTTCTGAACCCTTTCAAGTTTCACAACATCCTTCCTATAGCAGAGAGATCAGACTTGAATGCAGTATTCCAAAATTGGCCGCACTAATGTCCTGTACTTAAGAAAGGCAGAGGTATACTTCCATTTTGAATAGCTCTCATGGAGGACAGACCTCTCAGAGGAAGGCAAACCACGTCTCCTTTCTCACAGCATTCAGCTGCAGTGTTCTGAAATGTAAAGAGCCTGACAGTCACTTTGACAGCTGCTATCAAAGGGTGAGTAAGTAAGTGCAACGTTGGGGTGCCTGAAAGTTGTGGGGTATGGTGCCAGTTGGGTAGAGTGCCAGAGTGCCAAGAAAGTAGTGTGCCAGCTGAATAAATTAACAGGTGGGTAGGATTCCAAAATGCAAAGTGAAACAATATTCAGGGTAGATTGGAGTGAGTCTGAGAAATCCAGTCCTGTGGGTATCAGGTAAGTGTGGTGAAACTTAGTGGCATTGGAAAGTGGGGAAGACAGATATTGGGATTGGCAAGAAGGCAGATTGTATCTGGAATGGTGGAATGGGGGCTGTGTGGTGGTGTGTATAAGGATGGTGGAGATTAGACCCTGTCTACAGTTAGGAAACGGGGTAACAGGTCTGGAACAGGTGAAGGGGAAATTGGCTCTTGGATGGTGGTGAGAAGTGGGGAGGTCAAGTTCCATACAGCCGGGGTGGATTAAGGGAGCTGGTTTCTGAGGGTTTAAGGGGGATCAGGTCCAGAGTTGGGAAGGGAAGTCAGCTCTGGATCAGGTTGAAGCGGTTGGTGTCTGAGCATTGGAAACAGAGCATCAGCTCTGGAGGGGCTGTAACTGGACCTGTGTGAAATAAATATGGGATCAGTTGAATAGTTGCTCAGGAGTTATATTATGTATTTAATAGTCTAAGATTCCTTGAGTAGTGGTTCACTTAATTTCAACAGAACCCTCCAAAGTTTCTGAATTAAATGGAGACATTTGAAGAGTACCAGGTGTAGTGGAATTACATAGCTGAATCTCCAATTTCCTGGAGCAATTCCATCACAGTGTTATGACGGTGATTTTGCATGGTTCCCATATGAAATTGCAATCTAAACTTTTAATTTTGGATTTTCTTTTAATCATCAAGCAGATTAAGTTAGAGAATTAAAGTCATTCAGGACGTTTATCATCAGCGAAAGACAATATTTAATGGACAAGAATCATAATGTCAAACCACTTCAATTAAAACCCTGGATTTCTTTTTATAAATAGCTCGAAAGAATACTCTTTTTAACCCACATTCACATTCGGAGATAGTCAACCCAGTAAAACTCCCCTCTGATCCTACCCCTCTGTCTGCTGAAAGAAAGTCACAATAACTTTATCCATTTTTTTTGTTTTACGGGAGTTTATGTAATGGGTGTGTTACTTCCAATTTTCTTCAATACACGAATGGGAAGTCAACAGACAAAAATTTTTCACATGGTTGCTATATTGAAGAACAAAATAAGCAATGTACTTCGGTTTATTACAAACGCACAAAGCAATGGACTGTGTTAGACAGCCTGGGCCAAGTTAGGACTAGGTGGTACATAGCCCACCCACTGAATAATTTGAACTGCCAACAGTATGTGGTTTTCCGGTATTTTTTGACAGAGATTGTGCTGTCTGCAGTTATACAAGTGATGAATTTGACATGTTACATCAATATAGTCCCAGAAATATTGAAACACAAAGCCTTTGCCAGGAACAGTAAGCATATTCCTCCTTCATGCACAACTACTAGATCATCAGTTCCCTCTGTTGGTTGATGGAAGAAGTATATTGTTAGTGTTGAATCTGTGTGCTAGCAACGGTTCACTTTTGGCATATTGACCAGCACCAATATCAGGGTGCTTGTGCAAGGAAGTCTGATCCTTTTCATACAATACCAGCATCACTCGCTGCCTGCCACATTAAGTTCAGTGTAAGCAGAGGTTGAAAAGTAAATTCCTTTTCTCTAACCTAACAATGTTTCTCAGTTTCTCTGACCATCTCTGTCACAGCACTTCAGCATTTGTACCATTCTCCACTTAAATGGCTGTTGACCTGATAAATGAAAGTGTCAGTCAGTATTGAATCAAGGTAATATTTTTGCTGTAAATTCATGTCTGTAGGCACTCCACCAAAACTCTACAAAGTCATTTCAAGTTGTCCACACAAAGGAAGGTCTCAAGAAGACTTGCATTCCATTAATCTGCAAAGGATAATTTATTCGGTGCCATTGAAAGGCCAGTATCTTCCATACATTGCCACACAGTTGGGTCAAAATGAAATTTTGTTTAAAATCAGATGATTGGTGGCAGGAACACTGATTATGTTTACATTTGAATTGCATACAAAGAAAATCTCTGGTTATCCTTAAACAAAATGCAAAATAATGCAAATACTGGAAATCTGAAGCAAGGGCAGAAAATGCTAGAAACAGTCTACACATTAGTCAACTTGTGAATGATGTCAAACAGGAAGGGAGCCATTTATCCAACAAACTTGAACCACCTGGAAAAGGTGAAAAACAGATCTAAACCCAGATTAATTAGGAAAAAAATCATGATAACACATTTTGACAATCAAAACCACTTTGGGAGATCACTGTGCCACTTTTGTGCTTTGCCTGATGGCTCACATCAGCCATGTACCATTTCAATGTACTATTGATGGCATAGCAAAGGGGAGCAGCCAGTGACAAATAAACCAATCAATATTTCACTGCATTAATTCTGGAACACAAAAATAATTTGAGACACCCTAATCATAGAACCCCTACAACGTGGAAGCAGGCCACTCAGCCCATTGAGTTCACACCAACTCTCTAAAGAGCATTCCACCCAGACTCACCCTCTATCCCTGCACTTCCCATGGCTAACCCACCTAGCTGGAATATGCTAGATACTATGGGCAATTTAGCATGGCCAATCCACCTAACCTGCACACCTTTGGACCGTGGAAGGAAACCCACACAGACATGAGGAGAATGTGTAAACTCCACACAGCTAATGGCCTGAGGTTAGAATTGAACCTAGGACCCTGGTGCTGTGAGGCAGCAGTGTTAGCCACTGTGCCACCAATGGCATCACTTAGCAATGAGTGATATTTTGGATGTATGGGTGGTGAAGGAAGCATATTGCAACCCCCTCCAAGGACTAATTAGGATCATTGCCCTTTTCATATATATTAATAATCCAAATTTAGTTACAGAAGGATTAATTGCAAAGCGAGAAGATAAGATTCAGAAATGTAATAACCAGTGATACCATAGATAGATAAAAACCAGGCAGCCGCCTTGTGGGTGAAATTAAATACAGAGAAATGTGAAGTGCTGCATTTTGGTTGGAAGGTTTAGAAGTTTTGAAGGGGTTGCAGAAACAAAGACTTGACAGTGTACTTCTATAAATCTTTGAAAGTGGTAAGTCAAGTTAGTTCTAATAGGGGATTTTAAATACCAGAGTTGAAGTTTCTACACTCTGGTGTCATTTTGAGTTAGAGAACATATTAAGATAACTAAAATATAAGTATAAACAGAGTTCTTCCTCCCTTCTCATACTCTGCTTGACATTTTGAAGGGGGGTAGGGGTAGTCTCCACACAGGCTGCATGCCCAGGGCCATTCCCACCAGACGTACCAATGCAGGCCTGACAGATGCTGACTGCAGAAGCCTCCCTGCCGTAATAACTAGAAAACATGATTATTGTCATGAAGACCAGCACAGACATAATGGGTCCTGAAGAAGGGCTAATGCCCGAAATGTCGATTCTCCTGTTCCCTAGATGCTGCCTGACCTGCTGCGCTTTTCCAGCAACACATTTCCATCACAGACATAATGGGTCAAAGTATCTGAATTTGTCCTGTAAATATCTGAGACGATATTTTCATGATGACCTGGAATGAGCTGATTGACAGTTTAGTGGAGCAGATTCAATGTGGAAAATTGGTTAAGTGCTTCAAAAAAAATTGTACAGTGGTATGGAGGAAGGGTAGCGATGTGGGACTAATTAGACAGCTCTTTCAAATAGCTGGTATAAGCATAATGGGTCATATGGAGTCACTCTGTTCTGTCATTCTATTGCTTTTTAAAACAACCACTTTGTCACGGACCCACTTCACAATAATGGCTAAATAGCAGGTTTCTGAAACATTTTATTTAAAAATGTATTTACTTTTGGATATCACAGTAGCCAAATTAAAAAAAAAAGGAGAAAGTGAGGTCTGCAGATGCTGGAGATCAAAGTTGAAACTTTATTGCTGGAACAGCACAGCAGGTCAGGCAGCATCCAGGGAACAGGAGATTCGACGTTTCGGGCACAGGCCCTTCTTCAGGAAAGAAGAATCAGGAATGAAGGGCTAATGCCCGAAACGTCGAATCTCCTGTTCCCTGGATGCTGCCTGACCTGCTGTGCTGTTCCAGCAATAAAGTTTCAACAAATTAAAAAAAACACAAGCAGTCTGTTCTTGTCTCTTTTCTAGAGATACTTGGAGGAAAATCTCTAGGATGTTCCTAGTTCTGCAGCCTCTCAGGGGCTTACCAAGGAAATTAGTGTTTCTGCTTCACAGATGGGGTCTTACTAATGTCTGATGAGTCAATTCATCCATGAAAGGTCTCCTGTGGCATCATTATACTTGCACCTGCTCAGCACAAAACAGCATCTATGCAACAAAATGTTTAAAGAAGTCACTGCGCCAGTCAAAAAATATTCCAGATTATCAGACATTTATGTCACACAAGACAAAAATTGAGTAAGTAGTACTTAACTGCGTTGGATGCTCATGATTCTCAATGCCACTTCACAAACCGAATCACAAAAATCTACATAAACGTAAGTGTGGCATTGAGCGCCACAGCATTGGAGTGCTGACTTTTGAACGTGACATTAAACCATCTTTTCATCTTCTCTCCCAGATAGACCGACTTTGTCAAAGTTATTCTCAGTGTGCTGGTTGTCCTCAATCAACACCACTAAAAGCAGATTTGGCCAACATTACATTGCTGTTTCTGGGACCTTGCTTTGTCTAAATTGGCTATTGTGTTTCCACTAGCAACACTAACATATTAAAAGAACTTTGAGAGACTGGCACAACCTGAGAGATCCATTATTTATGCCCAGTGGCTACAGGGCAGGGTGGGGGTATGTAGAGACTGTCTCACATCTCCTGCTGGAATGCGCCTTTGCAAAGGAAGTCTAGAGAGATGCAGTGGCTTTTAAAATAGGAGGTTCATCCTGAGCAGCACCATGACACAGGACTCTGAGCTCTAGGATCTGTCCCCTGGGATGCACAGAGACAAATATCGACTGCACCTGGAAGACCATCAACTTGGTGAAAGACACTCTTTGGTCTACCTGAAACTTGGTGGTCTTCCAGAGTAAGGAGTTTATCTCGACTGAGCATTGAAGGCTGGCCTATTCTAAAGTCCAGGACTAATTGCCAAGAGATGCACTAAAGCTTGGGGCAGCAAGGCACAGTGGGAAAACCCAACTGTCTAAGGTCTTTGTGAAGTTACATGGGGATCTGTTCAGTTAACAGTGCACTAAAAATATTGATGTTAATGGAAATCGTGGGAAAATGAAACTGTACTGGCTGGTGTCATACATAACCCAAAAGGTAGTTCTTGAAAGCTAATCACCCCAGCACCAAGTCATCACTGCGGGGAGATCCTTAGCCAATTATCTTCTGTTTGTCCATCATTTTTGTTCCATAACATCAAATGAATAGAACAATTTGAAATATGATCCACATTTGGAATTACTCTGATAACAATAATCCATGCCCCTTTGCAATATGCAATGGACAACATTCAGACTTGGGTTAAAGCATGAAACATCTACATCAGAACTGCCGGGCATCGACCATTCCTACCAAAATGGAGTTTAACCATGTAATTGTATCACCATCACAAAATTCCCCTCCATCAGTGTCTTTGAGTCACCAATAACCAAAAACTTAGCTGGACCAGCCATGTAGCTGTTAGATATGTACAAGAGAAGCCAAAAAACTGGGTATTCTGCAGTGTGCAGCTGATACCGATTCCCCATATTCTGTCTGTCTAACACCATAGAGATGCGATGTTTTCAACCACATACAAGTAGTTTCACATTACTCAAGACAAACAAATAGGGGGGGGGGGGGGTTTAAAAGAGGAATATGGGTCAAATGCAGTTAAAAGGGAGATCAGATTGGGATGTCTGGTCAGCGTGGACAAGTTGGACATAAGGGTCTCTTTCTGTGCTGTATGACTCTCAGTCTTAATCATTTATTCACACATCAATATACCAGGACTTCAATAATGACATGGACCACAGTAACTCCACAACTACTTCAACCATACCAGCCAAAACAGACTCCCCACAGCCTGTAAAGAGACCATTAGCCTCAACAAGTCTACACCAACCCTTGGAAGAGCATCATAACCTATTCCTGTCACCCTACATTTACCATTGCCAATCCATCTAAACTACATTTAAGATATTACAGGCCAATTTAGCAAATCTCTCATGGAGTTATTCTTCAAAGTCCTGCTGAAAATTAAAGATTTTCCTGATGTGTTTAAAGATATGCTTTATACGCAGGTCTCTGTGCCAAGTGCACACTTACATAGAATCCCTATTGCAAAAAACAGGTCCTTCAGCCCAAGTCCACATTGACCTTCCAAAGAGTGACCTCCAACCAGACCCATTCTCCTACCTTATTATCTCAGTTCTCCTGACCCATGCACCTAACCTGCACATCTTTGGATTGTGGGAGGAAACCAGAGCCCTTGGAGAAATCCCATGCAGAGACAGGGAGAATATGCAAACTCTACACAGGGTTGCCATAGACTGGAATTGAACCCAGGTCCCTAGTGCTGTGAGGCAGCAATGCTAACCCCAGCCACTGCGCCACCCAAATAGCTGGCACATACCTTATTTGGAATTATCTGCACACTAAACTAATCCTGAACGTTTCTTCCTTATACAGAGGAGACAGCAGTTACGGATTTCCTGCAATCTTAGTTCTTTGCAGACCTGAATGACTCAGCGTAATTCCAATCATAACAGGCCTTTGTAAAGCCTTGTATCAGTTCCTGTACCTTCAGCCTTATCCAACACCATACAACCATGTGGATGACCAAGACAGCAGACACATGGAAAGAACTCCACCTGGAGGTTCTTCTCAAAGTCTCACCGTCATGAATTTGAAATATTTCTGTACCTCTGTTGCTGGGTCAAAATCCTCAAACACTGTCAGCAGAACTAAGGCTGTATGTAAAGTTCAGGAGATCAGTTCACCATCACCTTGAAGGTCTTCTTACAGTTGTAGAAGATGGTGACCTGTATCACTACCAACCCCTCTGGATCAATTGACACAAATATGCAGGTAGTGAAATGATTTCAGTACAACAGAATTACTGTTGCAATTGACCTTTAATAAAAAAATTTAAATGTCACAGATTTAAATTAAACCGATACAATAAAGCCATCTTCAGGTAGGTAATTGAGCAGCAGTGGCTGCATCGTAATTTGGATGATGGAAGTTAAAATTTTAATGATAAGTCAATGTCACAATTGCAGAATGAAATTTCTAATTTAAAAAATCCTTGTCAGTTGTAACAAGTTTTAACTTTCAATGGTCACATTGCTATGATGTGTCAATCACATGAAGTAATCGTTAATATGATACAGAATCAGTTTCTAGAGGTTACATGAAGTAAATTATACTTTGAATTAAAAAGGATTAATCTCACATCCACTGAAGATTAAAAAAAATGGTGTGAGGTATTGCATTTTTCCAATGATTTTCCAGCAATTGGCAGGCAGTGTTTGAAAGTCATGAACATGCTGCTCAGTTACGAGATTCTGAATAAACTCATGTACAAAAATAATTCACCAATGACACAATAAAGGCTAATAAGGCACACAGCAGATTATTTTTGATGACTTAACGTGAACATCCAAAAAGATTTTGTGGATTACTAACTTTACTCAGTACAGATTTTCAACAACCAAGGTAAGGAAACCACTAGAAAAAAAACACACTAATGTTTAGAAATTGATTGAGCGAGAAGGGGTGGGGGCAGGAAGAAACTTCCATTCATCTTATATTTAAAAAAAAAAGTTAGAGTTTCAAAAAATTAACTGAACCAAGCTGAGTTACTTGGTAACTGATTAATGTTTGCTTTGAGATGACCTTATGAGTTCTTTGGATGACCTCCATGAGCATGACACTAACAAATCCAGACTGTTGAGAACAGCCAGCTGTAATCTGAAATTTGTTTATCCTTCAGGTTTATAATTTGACATATCAGAAAGTTCTTGATTTGAATTTATAAAACTGCTACTAATTCAGTGGTATTTATTTAATTGGGGAGATTTTCACTTGTGCCTATCAACTACAAGTATCTAACCATTGTGATAGCAATGCCAGTTGACATTCAAATGGAAATCTCCAATCAATATCCCTGGGGTTACAAATCAAAAACTGAACTGGAACAGGCATATAAATACTGTGGCTATAAGAATAAAACAGAGACTAGAAAATCTGTAGCAAGAAGGTTCCTACATAACTGTCTAAAGTCTATCCACCATCTACAAAGGTAAAGTCGGAGTGTGATTGAATACACTACTTCCCTGGATTAGTGCCATTCTATCAATACTCAAGTAGCTTGACAACAAAACAGTCTGCTGGAGTGGCACCCCAACTAACATCTTCATTCTTCTTTCCCTTCACCATAGACAGTGCCAGTGTTTCATTGACAAGATGAATGTAGCTTTCAGAGGTTCCTACAACAGCATCTCAAAAGAGGTCTAAAAAGGAATTGGCAGCAGATACATGGGAACCCTACCACTGCAAGTTCCTCCGAGTGTCACCATTCTAACTTGGAAATATATTGTTTTTCCTTCACTGCTGGGTCAAAATCCTAACATTATCTAAAACAACAGGTGCACCTACATCACATTAACTGAAGTATTTCAAGGCAGCAGCTGACCAGCACCGTTTCAAGCACAACAAATATAAACCATGAATGAAAAAACAAACTTTATTCACTGCAATTGACACTAAAATATTGGTTTGTGGTAAATCAAATAGAAAATTTAGATACAAGTCATGAAAATCATGGCCTGAAATCTTGGCTTACATTGCTATAAGAATGATTTCTCACTGACTATTTGGAAAGTAAATTTCTAAGTTGGGATTACAACACTAAATTATTGTAGAAATTTCAAGGAAACTTCACAAGATAAAGGTGCAACTGCTTTTCTAAAAACACATTTTGGCAAGGCACGACCTGTAATATGCCTCAACCCTCTGCATTTTGCAAACAAATGATGCTCGAGTGTTTGATGTGTGTGAAGTAGTTCATTATTGAGAATCAACTTTTCAGAAAGCTTTTATTTACAAGTTCATGAACATAAATTCAACTGAAGTTGTGTCTCAGATCAGACTTGGAAAAGCCATTTTAAACTCGACATATCCAAGACACACAAGCCCATTAGTGAAACAAATACTTAGCTTAAAAAGGGTTCCTGAAAATTCAAGAATGTGAAAATATAATTGGAATAGGTGTTAGTATAGGCAAACACTTTCTACACTCAAGATACAACTCTTGTATACTAAACTGTATACAGGATATACAATATTTATCAAAATGCTGATGGTTAATTAGGCAACTTTGCAAAATAATGATTTGGAGATGCTGGTGTTGGACTGGGGTGTACAAAGTTAAAAATCACACAACACCAGGTTATAGTCCAACAGGTTTAATTGGAAGAACTAGCTTTCGGAGCGACGCTCCTTCAGGTGGTTGCGGAGGACACAATTGTAAGTCAGAATTTATAGCAAAAGTTTACAATGTGATGTAACTAAAATTATACATTGAAAAATACCTTGATTGTCTGTTGAGTCTTTCATCTGTTCGAATACCATGATAGTTTCACTTCTTGCATGTGTAAATCTTAATTTTTTTAAAAATGGCATTCTCAGGTTAACTGTAACAATTGGTGCTAGCTAGACAATGGGCTAACACCTTCAATATATTGTCTAGCTAACACCAATTGTTACAGTTAACTTGAGAATGCAACTAAAAAAATTTGAGATTTACACACTAAAGAAGTAGAACTATCATGGTATTCAAACAGATGACAGACTCAACAGACAATTCAAGGTATTTTTCAGTGTATAATTTTGGTTACATCACACTGTAAACATTTGCTATAAATTGTGTCTTACAATTGTATTCTCCACAACCACCTGAAGGAGGAGCAGTGCTCCGAAGCTAGTGCTTCCAATTAAACCTGTTGGACTATAACCTGGTGTTGAGATTTTTAACTTTGCAAAATTAGAAATGTTTACTTCTAAATGATCAGTCTTAATTACAAAATGAAACTGATTAGCATTTTTAAAAGAAATAAGGAGTGCTCCAAACAGGAAATCTGATTTTTTTTCAGCTAATCCCTTGAGTTTTTAATTTTCCTGAAGATAGGTTTACAGTAAATGAACTCCTGCTCTTACTAGTATTGGAATATTGTGTTTATGAAACTATAAATATTTGGATAACACTCAGCACCCAACGTTCAGATAAAGTGGAAACTAGTTTATTCTATTTCACAAACTTCTGAACTTAACACTGAAAATGATCATAAAAAAGCTACTAATTTATAAACAAAAACCATTGCTGCTGCAAAAATACTTCAGTATAAAACAGAATTGGCCTATGAAAAGACCACCCCCCCTCTTCAGAATCAACTTCAGTGTTTGCAAGGATGCTGTGCCAACGGTAATGAATCCAGCCCTCCACACCCGCCCAAACAGTTCGCATCTTGTTATTTACAGCTTCCATCTTCTCAAAGCAAGACCCAAACTGCAGGCGTAACACAGAGTAACAACAAAACTGAATATCTGAAATGGAAGAAGAAATATTGTATATTAAAACAATGCAGTTTAAAATTTACCATGTGGCTACATTGCATTTTTCTGTATAACTGTCCAGTGGTTGATTTCTAAAATGGAAGAAAACTGCATTAGTTAGCCAAGAAAAAAATATGTAGTGCGAGCAGTAGCCCTAATCTCATGTATCCTTCAAACCCTTAGAGATGGCTAACAGGAAAATAAAACTATGATCAATTCTTAAATGTAATTAGTATCCCACAACCTCAAAAAATATATACCTTTTTAGTGATTTATGTTCTGGAGTCATCACTAGAAATTATTTACCAAGTCTGTCTTTTTTAATTACTCACCCTTGGGATGTGGGCGTTACTGGCTACACCAGCATTTATTGACCCTCCACTATCCCTCATTGCCTCAAGAATCGTTAACAATGAATAACATTGAGGTGAAGCTGAGTCACCTGTAGGCCAGACCAGCTAAGGATAGCAGATTGCTTTCCCTAAGGGACATTTGTTAATTAGTTTTTACAATGATTTTATTCCTGATAATCATTTTTAATTTAATTCAGATTTCTCCATCTGCCACAGTAGGATTCAGATTCATGTCCTCAGAACATTTGGATTACTTGTTCAGTGACATCACAGCTACAACACTGCCTCCCTGACATTTCTTAAAAAAAGTCAACATCTGACCTCCTTTGTTCCAACAAATATTTGAACTACTTTAATATTTGTATTTCGCTATATTGGGCAGTGGTTTATTAAATCTGTAATGTTTAACTTCCCAAGTCTCTTTCTCAGTGTTGAGCATCAAGCTCGAGTATCCTGTGGTTTTAAAAGTTTGCATCATGATCTATGTACTACTGTTGTAGCTTTCAAATCCAATATTCAATTAATTATGACCACATACATTTCAGCTCATGTTTTTAATTCTTTGCAAATACGCATCCTAAATTTGTGCTCCTCAGGTTACCCATTTATTCCTTATGTTACCTCATTTACTGATTTTGAATTCAATTTAACAATTTGCTCATTCCACATCTCATCTGCATCCCCTGCAACTTCCTTTAGTTCTTGGTTATTTTAACTGCTTTGGTCAAATCTACAGTCTGCACATTTGGGTGATGCTTCTCTCCTCGATTTTCAAATCATTAACGAGTACAAAGCACTCATTTTTCCTGACTGTTCATTTTAATAACTGCACATCACATTAGTTAACATTAATAAAACATTCTCTGCAGAGAAAATATTTCAGTTCAGAACAAGTGGGCAGCTGGAAAGATTTCACATTACATCATGGACCAAGAACAATCTCGTTTGTCAAAGGTTGCTTTTCATAGAAATTTTCTTTGTTGCATCATGGGTAAGTAACTACAGAATTACATTGCAATAATTCACAGTACAGAACAAACTAGTGCAAGCTGAAAATCAGAATTATACCACGTGAAAGAATTGTTTTGAATTCAAGTAGGAACTTATAATTATTTACTCAATTAGAAAGCTTGAGAGCCCTGCACAAGATTAGGACTGCTCCCAAATACTCAATTTCCAAAGATTTTCTCAAGTATTACTTTAATCCACCAGTTTCTGTTCAAATTGCAGCTACAGTTGCATAACCTTACAAATATAAAAACAAACACATTGGATTTCATGAGTGCTTAGTGGAAACATTAACTAACAAAAACCATTTGAGGAAGTGGATTTATGCAATACACACCCTCTTGCTGGATTGGCTCCTATAAAAGAAATATCCTTCATCCTTAACTATAATTAATGATTAACTTATAGTCAATGAGACATTGAATGCCACACCAATATGTTCTTTATTTGTTCCCAAAGTAATGAACAATTGATGGAACTTCCCACAAAGTGTCCTCAAGAGCAGCTAGTGTTGGATCCATTTAACATTGGTTTCTATCCATGCAGAGTTGCCTTAACTACACCAAGAATCACTATTTCTAGTCTCTTTGACCAAAACTGATCATTCTGGAATGTAACAAGATAATTCCCAGTGTTTGCTCCTCACCATGACAGTCTTATAAAATCCTTCTGTTCAGCATTCTCCACCCTCAATTTCAATAGTTTGAATGAACATCCCATGAACATAATTTTATTGACCAATTTGATCAATTAGCATTCAATTATCTAACCCTAATGCACCAAACTAGATTTCCAATGGATTACACCAAATTTAACCACAGTACCAACCTAGCAGTGAAAAATTTTCCTCTAGCTTTTTCCAAACACCTGGCTTGGAGCTCAGCCATAAAACCAACCCCTGCTTCCTGAACACACTTTTTGCTTTACTCTTGGACTTCCTTTCCCAGTCTCTACTTCAACTGATATCAGTTATATTGCAATTCCCTATTCTTGGGGACTGGTCTCCTTTCCTTCAAAACAGCCATCACCACCACCTGGCCCCTCCTTGTATTAGCTTAAACACACTAAAGAAACTTACCGTAGCAACAACGTTTATACTGTACTGCCGGAAATATAGAACAGTTACAACAGCAGCTGTGGTTGAATTGATCCTGTCAGGTTCTACAGCTGCAGCTGTTGTTGCAGCTTCGAGAACTGATGCTCCAAAGTAGAATACGAAGGCAACAAAATGATAGACAAAATCCTGCAATTAAAATATAGTGACCATTACAAACATTACTTATGTAAGAAAACAAAACATTAAATACTTGGAAATCTTGCCACTGTATAACTCAGTTATATAAAAAAACGTTCATGTCTGCCAATCTCACCGGAACAGTGGTCAATTAAAAGGCATTTTAAACTGCACCCCATCCATTCAATAACTTTTCTTCAGCCCTTCAACAGCTTTCTAACCCTGCCTACTCCAAAACCCAGTCTCAAACTCTGAAGTACTAAAATGGATCAAAGCAGGAAAACATTTGTAAAAAACTGCCTTTGAAGTTTTAGCTGTTAAATTTAGTGTTGGCAAATTAAATTAAGTAGAGGTGGAAGGGAGGTAGGCAATATTTGAATCTACAAATACACCATTCTGCTGACATGTGATGTGCAAGAGCAGGTTGGAAAACACTGCCATTCAATATTTCCAGGATTAACCCAAAGCTCAATTAGCTCACTTCAGAGCGGTAAATATGTCTAGACTAATCATGTGTAAATGTTCAAAGTAGTCTTCACAATACCAGATCATTTTGCTGAAAGCCAAATGTGGAAATAGAACCTCCAATGTTAGATGGGAGACCTTAAAAAGGTCATAGCTGTGTACACTTTCCAAAGATCAGCTCGCAGACTAATCTGATGCAAACATTAATAAGTGCGCCATTAAGAGATTTTATCTTCAGTAAGACGGAGCAGGTTTATTAAAATGTTATTTCAATTTAAACTCAAACTATCAATTCAAAAAAAATGCCTTACTTAAAAATTCATGCTTGTCATTTAAGACAATAGAATTAAAACAATTTTCACTCAAATTAGTGCATTCTTTCAATGTGTGAATAAGTCATGTGCCTGTGTGTCACGACTCAGCTAATTTCTCATGTGTTTGAAGTACTTTGCACTTTGTGCATTCAAATTCCTATTAAATGGTCATGACATCTCAAAGTCAATCCATGCCCAGGGATTTTATTAAAACAATTTATTGATCTGCCAAAAAAAATAAATTCCTATACAGTTAACAAAAGGCAACAGAAGATAAATTACATACAATTTAAAATAAAACAAAGAGTCGACCATTCAACCCCTCAAACCTGGTTGATCATCTACCTCAATGCCACATTCCCGCAATGTTCCCATATGCCTTATGTCATTAATAGCTGGAAATATACCAATTTGGGTCTAGAAATTACTTGATGACCAGAGCTAGATTCACCAGGGTGAATGAAGTTCCTCTTCATCTCAGTCCGAAATGGCTTACCTTTCATTCTGAGATTGTACTCTGATTCTACAGCTCAAAATTAGGGAAAACATTCTTTTCTGCTTCAACACTGTCCATCCCCTTTAGATTTGGAGATGCTAGTGTTGGACTGGGGTATATAAACTTAAAAAATCACACAACACCAGGTTATAGTCCAACAGGTATTTGGAAGCACTAGATTCCAAATACACCTGTTGGACTATAACCTGGTGTTGTGAGATTTTTAACTTTATCCTTTAGAATTTAAGTTTCTATGAGACAACTATTATTCTAAACTCTAGGGGATACAGTCTCAGTCTCTTCACAGGATAGACCCACCAGTCTACAGACCAACCTGGTGAATCACAGCTGCACTTCCTCTACTGCAAGTATATCTTTCCTGAGGCAAGGGACGAGAACCAGAACAATGCTCCAGCTAAATATCACCAAGTTTCCATGGAATCGAAGCAAGACTACATTGCTATAATAATCAAATCCTCTTGCGATAGAGGTTAACATATCATTTGCCTTTGAATAGCTTGCCGCACCTGTATGCTAGTTTTTTGTAAATATTGAGAAAAATTTTTAAATTTTTTTTTTTTTACAAAATTACTACAAAATAGTATAACAACCTGACAATATAATGACAATAACAACAGAAAAATACTTGTCTATTCCACAAACCACTGGGGGGGGGGGGGGGGGGGGGGAGGTGAGAGGGGGAAAGAAATCCTACAAAATCTACAATTCAATAAATAACTTAAGAAAAACAATTAAATTAAACCAAAGTAAATTTAATTATATTTGGTAAGTTACTGCACTCAGCGCAATCCCACCCAAGCTCCCCACCACCAGGAGCATTAATAAGCAAACGTGTATTTGTTTGGGATTCTTCCCCCTCCACCCGAGGGGCCCCTGGATCGCCAGACATAGCCCACATGACGACACGAAGGCCCTGACCAATATAGCTGACAAGTCTGCATCTATATAATTCAGAAAGGGCTGCTGTGTTCTGGTGCACCATACTCGTAAAGAAGTCCAGGGGGATGTGCTCCATGACTAATCTGCGCCAGCCTGCAAGTCCCAGGGGATTATCCGATCCCCAGCTCATTAGAATGTTCTTCCTCGCACAGAATGAAAGAATATTAAACAGTTTCTTCCCATGCACGTCCAAAGAGGGGACATTTGACAGACCCAAGAGGAGGGACACTGGATCCAACTTCTGTGCCAACATCTGTTTTACATTTAGGGCACACTGGGGATGCTCCGGTCTTAAATTGCGCAAGCCGCTCCAGAGTGGAATGAGTCACATGGAGTACCTTCAGCTGCATAGCCTGCATCCTGTTACAAATTGAAATCTTCCTTACATTCTCCCAAATATCCTCTCACATCTCAGATTTCCACCCCCAATTCCAGAGTCCAGATTCTGCATAACCGCTAAATATTCTTCGAAACATTACTTCCTAACAAATGATAGAGGGTGCTGAACGAGAGCGCACCCATAGACCAGAATACTCTCCTCTCTGTATCTGACTTGGAGGGACTAACCATCAATGTAGTTTTTTGTAGTGTAAAGTCCTTAACCTGAAAGTAATGAAAGAGGTCCCTCCTAGATAGCTCATTTCTGACTCAGCTGCTCGAAAGACATCATAACCTCCCCATCAAATAGTTTCACAAACAGGAGACTCCTCTAGACTCCCAGAGCTTAAAGCCAGAAGCCAACGACCCTGGCTGGAATCCTAACATTCCCATTATGGGAGCGAAAAGGGGAGGTTTATGTAAGTTGCCCTCACCTTGCTGCATCATTCTCCATGTTTTAACCATGTTAGGACAATCGGGTTTCTGCAACGGTCCATAAGAGTTATCTTGTCCATAAACAAGGAATTAATGAGATGGCATTTTGCCTGGGATGCCTCGATGTCCAACCAAATTGACCGCAGGTCCCGACAGGCCCAGTCAGCCACATAGGATAGTAAGGAACTCAATTGATATCCAAACCTCCTATCCCCTGCAGAAGCTGCAATTTGTCCAGCTTAATAAGAGGCCATCTGATGCCAGATGACAGATCCAAGCCAACTGTAAAGCTTCAGTAGTGCTTGCCTAGACAGCAAAGGGAGCATTTGTGTGGGATAATAATAAGTGAGGAACATTCATTTTGACCAGAACTATTCTACCCAACCAAGATATAGGAGAATTATCCCAGTGCCAAAGATCCTGCCCTACCTTCTCTAGCAACTGCAAAGAAATTAGCTTTATATAACTGATTGAAGGCCAGGGTGATAAAAATGCCTAAATGTAGGAAACCTCCCTGTGACCACCTGAAAGGGAAAATGGGTACCATCCCCAAAACTGGATATACTGGTAAGTCCCCCCACAGGCATGGTCTCCAACGTCATAATATTTATTTTATATCCTGAGAACAAACCAAATAGATTAACCACTTGTATTAAACAGGGCACAGATGTCAGCAGATCAGTTAAAAACAGAATAACATCATCCGCATAAAGGGATATCTTACACCAGCCTGTTCCTACCTCCGGGGCAATTATGTTGGGATCCCTCTGGATGGCCTCCGCCAGCGCCTCAATCACCGATGTAAATAGCGGCGAGAGGGGCGCCTTGTTGGTTGCCTATGCCGATACTAAAATTGTTGGATCATATAATAGTGCTTTCGGGTCACTACATAACATTGCCACCCACTTGGCAAAAACCGCTCCAGTACATAAAAAGGGTACAGCCACTCCACCCGGTCAAACGCTTTCTCTGTGTCCAGGAAGACTACTAAGCCCAGAATTGAGCCTTGCTTGCATACCTGGACCATGTTTAATACTCCATTATTAATACACCTACGACCCTTGATAAAACCTGTCTGGTCCTCCTTTACAATGAAAGGCCGTATGCTAGTTTTTAGTGATTTAATGAACCAAGATACCTAGATTTCTTTGTACTTCAACACTTTCCAATCTCTCGTCCTTGAAGTACTCCACACCTTTGATCCTCTAAAGTGGATAATCTCTATTTATCCACATTATACTTCCCTTGCCATGCCTTTACTCACTCAGCATGCATTTTTAAAATTCCTAGAATTGCAGATTGGGCCAGCATTTATTGCCCAGTCATAACTGCCCTCAAGAATATTGTCTCATCAAACTGCTAAAGTCCACTTGGTGGACTTTAGCAGTTCAAGATTTCAACTCACCACACCCACAATACCATGAAAGGAATTTCAGGATTGTGACTCTGATGTGAATAGTGGTGGATTCAGCAATGGTAATTCGATTGAATGTCGAGGGTGAAGGTTTGATTCTCATGAAAGGTCCATTGCTTGGCACTTCTGCAGAACAAATGATACTGGTCAGTCATTTGTCAGCATTTGTCTGGATATTGTCCAAATCTTACTGAGTTTGAACATGGACTGATTCAGTGGGAGGAGTGAGAAATAGCACTGAACATTATGCAATCCGTGAACGTTCCAACTTCTGACCTTATGATGGAGGGCAGAGATATCCTAGACCAGAGATGACTGACGCACAATTATTTTCCTTTGTGAAAGGTCTGACTCCAACCAGAAAAGAATGTCACCCCCAATTCCATGTGAGCACACGAGCAAAAGCGAAAGAAAATTGTTCAGATTCTATGAAGGCGGAAGGGTCCCCAAGCAGAAATGAGAGAAGTTTGTGCTGAGCCTTGCTGGACCTCTATAGCATGCCAAAGACAAATGTTGACCAGACAGCATGGTGGCATGTCAAAATGTCAGGCAACTGGAAACTTGAGGCAATTTTTGTGAAAAGTGTAGGTGCTCCACAAAGCAGTTGGCAATCAGCATTTTATCTCTGCCATGTACATTATGAGCAGACAGTATAATAGCCTAGGTTGCAGTGAAGTGTAGGTAAATTGCTGCTTCATCTGGAAGGTCTGTCTGGGATCTGGGGTGTTTTTTTTGGAGGGGGGGGGGGGGGGGGAGAAAAAGAGAAGGGCGATGAAGGTGGAGGGAATACAAAAGTTGCCATGGGATTCTGGAGATGTGCACGGTACAAAGGAGTAGATGAGTGTCATGTCGGGAACGATCCCTAAAAGATGCTGATAAGGGACGCAAGGGAAATGAGCGAGTGTCTAGTGCTGGAAATGGTGGGTCATGATCCTTTACATGTGAACACTGATGGGGTAGAAAGTGAGGACCAGACAGACTCAGTTATGGGTAGGAAGAGAAAGGGAGTGCACAAGTACAGAAAGTTGTTAAACACAGACTCCATCTCCACCTTTCCACTCACTTCTCCCCCCATCCACCCTGCCTTCAGCTTACACACCAGCTTTTCCTAGCTATCAATCAGCTCTGAAGTAGGGAGTCAGTGGACATGAAGCGTTAACTTTGCTTTCTCTACAGATACTGTCAGACTGGTAGAGTCTCACCAGTATTTTTCGTTTTTGTTTTATTTTGTTTCGAGCATTCACAATTCCTTAATTTTAGGGCACACAAATTTACTTTTCAAAAACATACAACTGCCTACATTTAGTCCATTGCAGTAATCCTTTGTGCACTAAATGCACAAATAACATAATACTACCAATAGAAGAGATCAAGGTAAATTATTATAAAAGCTGCAAAGCCATAGTTGGATTATATACAATTTCAAGCTTCACATTCAATGAAGGTTCTTAAGCTAATAAAGAGATTATGATTCATTAATTTCCACCTTGAGAGACAAAATAGTAATACCAAGATGACTCAAAATTGGGATTATTATTATTAGAACAGTTAGCGATTTGGGAGAGATTTAAGAAATAAGGTTTAAACTTAAGGAAGGTATAGGATAGAAACAAAACATTCGCAAGTTTAATGGCCTTAGTGTTGCCAATTTTGATTGTACCATGTGGCATTCAATCAGATGACATTAAGAATCTCAGGATTACTAAGACTCGAATGCAATAAGACTTTGTTTTTGAGAGATGAACAATGATTTATAGATTAAAGAACACAATAGAAAGATAATCAGGTCTCAGTATCAACCTCAAAAGGTCAAGTAAATACTGCTGATACAAAAATATCAAAATATGTCAAAGCAAAATTCTGAGCATGAGGGAACTCTGAAATTAAGAACAATGGAGAAACTCAGCAAGTCTGGCAACATCTGCAGGGAGAGCAATAATACTGAGGCCAGTATGACTGCTCTTTGGAACAATACAAGATAACAATAAATCAACACATGTAAGAAAATATTCAGTTACAATTTTGATTGTTTACACACCATAAAACTACAAATCAAAACCACAAATGAATTCACTGACTCCCATATCCATTCTGTGCATCAGACCTGTATGGGGAAAACACAAACTGCAGGATTCCCTTATCCTATGATACAAGCTGTTCTATATTTGGTTAAGTGGTTCAGAGTCAAAATATTTCATTCTTCAATATTTCCTTCCACATGTCATGCAGAGTTATCCAAAGCCACTCATTTTCAGGAGTGGTTGTTGGAATTTGATCAACATACCACAGTAAGTTATTAGGGAAACTTAGATAATAAGCCAATGTAAAAAGCTTCAAATCTGGTTAGATGGGCATTAAAAAAAACTCATTGTATGTTGTTGAACCTATTTTGTTCCTTATGGTTTAAAGTTCAATCCCTGTTCCATCCAATAACACAATTTGGGGCATTACCACCAGGCTAAACATTACTCTTGCTTCTCAACACTTCCCAGCAAGATCTGCAAATAAACAGATTGTTATGAAAAGGTTAGGATTGGGTACATTAATGTTTAGCCTCATTCAAGACTCACCATCTATACCTAAGAAAGAGTCATAATGGATAATTGGTCCATTACTACTCATAGAATTGTACTAACATGAGTCAGCAAACATAGAGTCAGATGTATAGCTCAGAAACTGACCCTTCAATCCAACTCATTCATGCTGACCAGATATCCTAAATTACTCTAGTCCCATGGGCAGCATTTGGCCCATATCTTTCTCAACCTTCCTATTCATATACCCTTCCAGGTGTCTTTTAAATGTCATTATTGTATCTGTATCTGACGCCTCCTCTGGTTGATCATTGCACACATGCACCACCCTCTGTGTGAAAGTGTTGCCCTTCATTTCCCTTTTAAATCTTTCCCATCTCACCTTAAACCTATACCCTCTAATATCAGGCTCTGCTACACTCCAAAAACTAACCTTGGCTATTCACCCTATCCATGCGCCTCATGATTTTATAAGCCTCTATAAAAGGTCACCCTTTATGTAAAGGAAGGAAATTAGAAAGAGGATAGATTAGTGGAGCCAGATAGCAGATAGCCCCAGCAGGAAGTGGGAGTTTGAAGAGATTTGGTAAGGTGAAAATTACATTAGTTCCAATGGGACTTTTTGATCTACAAAGATAGGAAAACTGCTCCAGAATACATAGATCATAGAACGTTACAGTGCAGTACACAGGGTCTTCAGCCCTTGATGCTGTGCCAACCTGTGAAATTAATCTGATGCCCATCTAACCTGCACCTTTACATTATTATCCATATGTACATCCAACACCCATTTAAATGTCTTTAATGTCAGCAAGTCTATTACTTTAGCAGGCAGGCCATTCCATGCCCCTACTACTGAGTAAAGAAACTATACCTGATATCAGTCCTGCACCTATCATCCCTCAATTTACAGCTATGTCCCCTTGTGTTAGCCTTCACCATCCAAGGAAAAAGGATGGTGTCCACCCTATCTAACCCTCCGATTATCTCATACATCTCAATTAAATCACCTCTCAATCATCTTCTCTCCAACAAAACAGCCTCAGTTCCCTTAGCCTTTCCCCACAAGACCTTCCTTCCATACCAGGCAACATCCTAGTAAAACTCCTCTGAACCCTTTCTAAAGTTTCCACATCCTTCCTATAATATGACGACCAGAACAGTATGCAATACTCCAGGTGCGGCCTTACCAGTGTCTTGTATAGCTGAAGCATGATCTCATGGCTCAGAAACTTAACCCCCCCCTTACAAATAATTGCCAACACACCATATGCCTTCTTAACCTTATCAACCTTGGTGGCAACTTTCAGAGATTTATGCACCTGGACACAGATCTCTGTTCATCTACACTGCCAAGAATGTTACCATAAGCCCAGTACTCTGCATTCCTGTTGTTTCCATAGTGAACTACGTCACTTTTCCATTTGCCACTTCTCAGCCCAGCTCTGCACTTTATTTATGTCCCTCTGTAACACACAACATCCTTCAGCATTATCCACAATTCTGCCTACCTAGTGTCATCCACAAATTCACTAACCCATCCTTCTATGCTCACATCCAGATCATTTAGGAATATGATAGGACCGCGAGGATGCACAAATAAAGTTAGAATAGAACGAAGCAGACTAGTCTACAAAGTTTTGCTGCTCCAGGTCTTTAATTCATATTGGGAGACACATGAAGCCCTCAATGATAATAGTGAAAGACTATAAGAGGTACCACAGCTTCTGTGCAATGACTGGATGTGACAGGGAGGCCTTTTCAACCGGATTAAAGCTCCCCTACTTTCTTATTACAATCCCTCACAATAAACAATATCCATTTACCTCCATAGTTACACGTCCAAGTATTAACTTTGTGATATTCAAGTACCAGGAAACAGATACTTTTGTATCAAAGTTCTGTGATTTTCCATTTAATGAGTATACTGATTTTCTGTTATTGATGCTGAAGTGGACAAGTCCCAAATTATACTAATCTAATTTCTTTTGCCTACTCAACCTATTTATACCCCCGTTATGTCGACTCCTCACATCCTCTACACAACTTACTCTCCCATCTATATTTGTCACATTAGCAAATTTAGCCACAGTAGGTTATGGCTGCCAAATCTCCCCAGAAGACTCTCTGATCCTTCAGAATCTGCCAGTGGCTAAATAAATCATTCCAACTAGTGATCAGGACTGGCCACCAGCCAATCTCAGCCCACACTCAAGTACCACTCCAACTTCTACATCGCTCGGACCAATTAGTTACTGTGTGCAATCAGATAATCAATACTCCCTGACACAGGGACACTGACAACCCATGTTTGGGTACCATTATACAGCCTCTATGTGAGCCTTAATATTTTCATAATTTTTCTTCTATCCCTCTTTCTAGTTTCATCTGCTTATGCCACATGTCATGATTTGCCGTTATATTGCCTTCTGCCACCACCTCCTGGAAAATGTCCAACCAGGATGGTGACATTCATTCCCAGTGTAGATATCCAAGTCAAATGGTAACTAAACTTGGGCTGTGATTGGCTGTCAACCAGTCCCAATGCAAAGATAAGTCAGGTGGTACCCAAACACAAGCTGTGATACAGTGCATAGACAAGGCCTCAACACAGAATCCTGTGGCACCACATTAATTACAATTGGCCAGTCCAAAGATGACTCAATTATTCCCATAAATGCTACCTTTTTGCTAACCAACAACTCCTCTATCCATGCTAAAATGTTACCCACTGCACCATGAGTTTAACATGTGTAGTAACCTTTGAAGTGGCACTTCACACCATTTGGAAATCCAAGTACATCATGTATATAGGCTCCCCTTTATCTGAGCTGCATCCTATTTTCTCAAAGAAAATGAATAAATCAAACAAACATTTTCATTTCAAAAACTCATGTGGATTCTAATTACATTAAGTTTTTCTGGAAGCCATGCGATAACCTTGTTAATAACAGATACTAAATTTTCCAATAACAGACATTGGTCTACATGGCCTGCAGAATCCTGCATTTTGTTTCCTTCCCTTCAAGGGAAGGGAAGGATTACATTTGCTATTTTCCAATTTGATTGGACCTTCCCAGATCTAGGGAATTTTGGAAAATTACAACTAATGCACTAATTCAGCAATTACTTCTTTTAAGATCCTGGTTTTGGATGAGATCCTGAGACATGTCAGGCTCTCATTCTGATAGTTTTCTCTGTACTCTGTGGTATTGCAATTATTTTAAATTCCTTCCTCTTTTCACCTCTTGATTTAAGACGATATTTTATAATCTAAACTTTCCACCATTTCCTTAAATCATATAGATTATATTCCCAGACTGACTTTGTGGAGAATCCACATTCACTTTAGCTTGGCAAGTGTAAAAGAAAAATTCTCAACAACAAACCACTCCAAAACAACATAGCACCTTAACAGAGCTGGGAACAAACAATTAAGTCTATTTAGACCTCTCATACCTAAGAAGTGGGATACTGCTCCTGAAGAATCTAAAGCCGTCCCTCCTGCATCACGTCTCCAGCCATGCATTTACCTGCTTTACCTTATTTTTGTCCCCACTGATGAGCAACACAGGAAAATTCAGAGGCCAACACCTTTGAGGTCCAGCCTTACAGTTACTTTCCAGCTCCCTAAAATTTGGCTGCACAACCTCACCCTTCTTTCTATTCATTCATTGGTCCTGATATGGATCACGACCAGTGGCTGACCATCCTCCCTCAGGGTGCTCTGCAGTCAGTGAAATCCATGTCCCTAACTAAGGCAGGCAATTCTGAACTCTGCAACTGCAGAGAGGATTCTCAAGGGAGAGAACAGCAGAACATTCAAGATTGTAACTGATCTTCCAATGACACCAATGAAAGAAACATTAAGACAAAAAGCAAAATACCCTAGATGGTGAAAACAGACTACCAGAAATATCCCACAGCTTAGGTCATTTTGGTGCAGAAAGAGTTAATGATTCAAGTCATTGATGTTTTGTCAGGACACAGCGGTTTCGTTCCTCCATTGATATGGCCTGACCTGCCATGCATTTGCATAATTGTTTTTATTTATGAATTCCAACATCTGCAGCATTTTGATCTGTTTATATGCATGGACTTCAGTTAAAATAGGGTGGGGGCTTGTTAGAATACCATCACCCAAAAATAGGATTATACATTAATAATTACCACTTGTAAGAAGGATACTCAACTCCACCAATTTATACAACAGTGACTAAACTACTGCTTAAGGCAGAGCATTAGGATGACTAAAGTAGTAACAAATACATGATTGCTAAGGTTACTCAATTTTCTATATTATGCAATGTTTATTTTTAAAAATGAGCTTTCAGAGGAAGAAAATTTCAATATAAATAAGCACGAGTAATTATTCTTTTCACCTAGTGATTTTAATTTCAAAAAACAGGAAGCAGGATATACCATTTTAAAAGCGGCAAAGTAGACTGATCATGAGTGAGAGCCAAGAAAGTTAGTGACAGATCTGTGGGCAGAACGTCCCTCTTGAGGCAGCATTTTTATAGAATCACAGAATCCCTAGAAGTGTGGAATTAGGCCAATCAGTCCATCAAGCCCACACTAACCCTCTGAACAGTATCCCACCCAGACCCACCCCTCAACCTTATCTCTGCAACCCTGCATTTCCCATGGCTAATCCATCTAGCCTGCATGTCTCCAGACACTATGGGCAATTTAACATGGTCAATCCACCTAACGTGAACCTCTTTGGACTGTATGAGGAAAACCACAGAAACACATGGAGAACATGCAAATCCACACACAAATAGTCACCCGAGATTGGAATGGGATCCAGGTCTCTGGTGTCGAGAGGCAGTAGTGCTAACCACCAAGCCACTATGCCACCAGTAGTTTCTTACATAATCAGAACAGCTCCTCTGACAGACAAATTCCTCAATTATAAAAAAAAACAGTAATCAAGTGTTAACAAGTCCAGATTTGTTTCCTGAATTAGTAGTGTGTTAAAACTTGGCAAAACATTGCATTTTGAACATAAAATGCTGGAATTATACTGAAACTGTATAAACATGTCTCATACATCATAGATACAGGGTGTAACATATTTGATCTATTCAAGTGGGGCAAAACTTTCTACAGCTTCATGCAGATAAACATCTGAATAACTGGATATAAAAATTATGATTAACCTTGTGAGCAATGTTAAGAGGTTAGAAGTCAAGGCCAATTTTAGAAAGCAAATTAAACTGTATGTAACAAAACATCATAGCCCTGCTTCCTGAACCAACCTACAAGCATACTTTCCCATTGAGTAGAATAGTGCAGGGCTTTCAGGAAAGAAGAAATGGGCTTACTTTGATAGTGTTTATAGGATATAGGCAACAAGGATAGTTCTTCTCCATGTTGCCATTTTTTCTTTTACACTCTACATACAGCACAGAATGATATATAATCTTCTAGCTCAAGATGTGAATCTTAATAGACTAGCTAATTTCATTGAACCATTATTTGAAGTTAAAATTTCGTAGAAGATAAATCTGCTGCAACATCTTTCGGCTGCTTTACATTTACTCAACTTAGTTCACCTGCCTTAAAGTCTTTTACTGCCTGACATTAAAAATTTTCCTTCTTCTGCACCAAAACGGAATCGTGTCACAGCACAGGAGGCTACTTAGCTCATCGTGCCCAAGCATTCATAAATATTGATATTCTGAAAGTAGCTATTAAAGGAAATTAACCTTCTTTTGTAAAACTACTCTGCTAATACTTCATTCATTACATCACCCAGGTAGTTCTGGATCAGGCCCCGTCAAATGTATTAAAGTACCCACGACCCTAACTTTTTCTTATTTTAAAGATTGAGGCGCTGTGTTCCAAGTGAGACTGGTCAAACTACTCTAAGTTAAGCAAAACACAATTTATTCACCCACAGTTAAAATACAAGGCAGAGAAAATTTTACAGAATAGATTATATTTTATTACTAAGCAGTAACTGATCCAATATAGTCACATCCCATAAACACACCCTTGGAAAAGGCAAATTCAGAATACAGAATGAAACACACGCAACTCCGGTAGTAAGCAGACAACCCCCAACTTTTGGCTGTAACCAAGAGAAGTGAAAACTATTCTTTCCCTCAAGACCACAACAACAACTGCTGAAAGCTGAACAAAATCTTGGTTGTGGGTGGGAGGCTGCTTTTGTTTTAAATGGTTGGAACAAAAAAATATACCCAAGGCTTCACAAGTTGTTTATCTTCTCTTCAACTGCTTGTCCCCTGTTTCCCTCCCCCCCACCCCCCACTATCCCTCCTAATCTCTTAAAAAAAGCCAGGACAAAAAAAAACCCACCTCTTAAAGCCACAGTATCATCACAGGTACTCAATATTAGCATGCGGCTCAAACATTGCAAATGTTGTATTGTCCTCAGCCAATGCTTGTACCTGTACTTTCCTGCAGGGGTTACTGAACAGCAACATGTAGAAAGAACACAAACCCAATTCTTTCTTAACCTTGGGTTGCTGAGACAATTATGCTTAAATTGTCTTAGGTATGACCACTAAATCAGCACAAGCCAAGAACCAAACTGGCAATTAGTTCAGCTATTTATGGTGACTGCGGCTTCTAATTTCAAAATTACTTTATTCATTTGCAAATCAGATCTACAAGATATGAGCTCAGCAACCAACTCATCCATCACTTGTTATGCCAACTGAATACATGTCCCAGTCATGCTGCACAAAACTGTTGCACAATGGAATCACAACGGAGGTAAATATGGACACAATTTGTTTAATCGTGTACCTTCAAAATACAAGTGCTATTGTGCTGATCTCATTTTTATTTGAGATTTTATCATTGATCAATTAACAAGAAGGGGGTCAATGGTCTTCTCTCGTACAATTACATTTCAATCAAAATACAGGACTTTTAACATAGGAGAAACACAGCTTACCAAAACAGACTCCATGTCTGAAAATGCAATCAACTGATTTTATACAGCATAAAATGGTGACATTTACTAAAGCATCCATTAACTGACATTTTTTGGCAAAGAGCATGGGATACATTTCACAACAACCCTTAAAACCAATTACAGGTATACCTGGTCATAGTTTGACCATCTGATACAAACTGTATTGCTGATGCACAAATACATATTACAGATACCAACATATTGTTTGGCAGAGGGCAGCACGGTGGCACAGTGGTTAGCACTGCTGCCTCACAGCGCTAGAGACCTGGGTTCAATTCCCGCCTCAGGCGACTGACTGTGTGGAGTTTGCACGTTCTCTGTGTCTGCGTGGGTTTCATCCGGGTGCTCCGGTTTCCTCCCACAGTCCAAAGATGTGCAGGTCAGGTGATTTGGCCATGCTAAATTGCCCGTAGTGTTAGGTTAGGGGTATGGGTGGGTTGCGCTTCGGCGGGGCAGTGTGGACTTGTTGGGCCGAAGGGCCTGTTTCCACACTAAGTAATCTAATCTAAAAAAAAATCTTCAAGCTAATCTTGAACAGTACCAAATCATTTTAGGTCAGGTTCATTACACAGTAGTACAAATCAGCAATGCATGTCTTGCTGGATTGATCTCATTGAATATTTGACTAGAGATTCCTGCATACCACAGGTAAGTGCCACTGTCATTAGGACAGAGATTTCCTATTGAAAACAAATTTACAATGCATATGTTTTACCCATACGTATCAACTATTACAGGTGAAGGAGCCAAAAAGCCGCACTTTAATAAATCAACTGATTTTGGACATCCAATGCCATTTAATGAGTGTTTCCTTTCGATCATTAAACATTCACAATTAAACAATGGGCAGTTTTAGGAAGTAACAAAAGAACAACTAGCATTCCCACATTGAATATTAGCTTTTTCCATAGAACTTGTCAGAATAAAGTATTAGCCATTTAGGGCTGAAATGGTAAGTCTTTTATCATTGTTGTGAATCTTTGGCTTTTGCTCCCCTAGGGATTTGTGAAAGATCAATTACTGAGCATACCCAAAAATGAGATGAATAGAATTTTGGGCACC
The DNA here is from genome assembly GCF_037043375.1 of Chiloscyllium plagiosum. Taxonomy (NCBI): domain Eukaryota; kingdom Metazoa; phylum Chordata; class Chondrichthyes; order Orectolobiformes; family Hemiscylliidae; genus Chiloscyllium; species Chiloscyllium plagiosum. The sequence goes on along the minus strand of NW_028270142.1, from coordinate 28,734,622 downwards.
AAGAGAAACCAAGAATGAGAAAAGCAGAATTGATATAACATTAATTGCAATCTTATCCTTACTAATCTTATTCAATGGTGCAGCAGGCTTGGAAAGGGCAAGGAAGAGAAGAGAGAGACCAAAGTCTCTGCTCTTAGTAATGTCTCTGTTCTCCAGGGTCCTTGGATAAGGTAGAGAGTCAATGAATCAGAGGCCTACAGTACAGAAAAAAAGTCCCTTTTACCCATTGAGTCTCTGCTGGTTAAAAACCACTTAACTAATCACATTATCCAGCAATTAGTTCTCACTATGTGTGAAAATGAAAAAGACATAAGTGAGTCAGAGAGGCAGGACTTGCACTGAATTGAAGTTGGTGCTAAATTAGCTCATCTTAGCCAGAGCTCCAACTGAGTTACTACAAGTTGTCTGTTTGCTGCTATAGAGAGAAGAGGAAAACAACAGAGTCTTGATCAGCTCCTACTGACATCCACCATGTGAATGTGGAATCATCAGTGGCTGGCAAGATTGATTTTTATCTGTAAAGTGGTCTCCTTTCTTCCTTGGTGTAGGATAGCTTAACACAGTCAAGAATAAAAACTCTTTTTAAGGTACAGGAAGTGAGCTTGACCTGGAGTTTCCTCTGCACTTGCACTGAGCCAGAAGGGATCTGGGAGAAAATTGAACCACATGATTTAATGGATTGTGAAACTTTAGCTGTAAATTTTAAGTTTGCAAGTTTAGTTGCAAATCTGATTATATTATGTAAAGTTCTCTCCAATTTTTGCCATACCTATGTAACCTGAATTTCCACACCCAATCACCTGTAGACTTTGGCTTCTGCCATACATACAAGCCTTATGAGCAAACTGGATGCCTTTATACATACATACAAGCCAGGGAACTATAGACCAGTGAGCCTGACTTCAGTGGTGAGCAAGCTATTGGAGGGAATCCTGAGAGACAGGATGTACATTTGGAGAGGCAAGGACTAATTAAGGATAGTCAACATGGCTTTGTGCGTGGGAAGCCATGTCTCTCAAACTTGGTTTGAGTTTTTTGAAGTAGTAACAAAGAGGATTGATGAGGACAGAGTGGTAGATGTGATCTATATGGACTTCAGTAAGGTGTTCGACAAGGTTCCCCATGGGAGACTGGTTAGCAAGGTTAGATCTCATGGAATACAGGGAGAACTAGCCATTTGGATACAAAATTGAAAGGTAGAAGACAAAAGGTGGTAGGGGAGGGTCATTTTTCAGACTGGAGGCCTGTGACCAGTGGAGTGCCACAAGGATCAGTGCTGGGTCCACTAACTTCCATTGTTTATATAAATGATTTGGATGTGAACATAAGAAGTATAGTTACTAAGTTTGCAGATTACACCAAAATTGGAGGTGTAGTGGACAACAAAGAAGGTTAACTCAGATTACAATAGGATCTTGATCAGATAGGCCAATGGGCTGAGAAGTGGCAGATGAGTTTAATTCAGATAAATGCGAGGTGCTGCATTTTGGGAAAGCAAATCTTAGCAGGACTTATACACTTAATGGTAAGGTCCTTGGGAATGTTGCTGAACAAAGAGTGCAGGTTCATAGCTCCTTGAACGTGGAGTTGCAGGTAGATAGGATAGTGAAGTCAGCGTTTGATATGCTTTCATTTATTGGTCAGAGTATTGAGTATGGAAGTTGGGAGGTCATGTTGCAGCTGTACAGGACATTGGTTAGGCCACTTCTGGAAAATTGCATGTAATTCTGGTCTCCTTCCTATTGGAAGAAAGTTGTGAAACTTGAGAGGGTTCAGAAAAGATTTACAAGGATGTTGCCAGGGTTGGAGAATTTGAGCTATGGGGAGAGGTTGAACAGGCTGGGGCTGTTTTCCCTGGAGCAGAGACTGAGGTGACCTTCTAGAGGTTTATAAAATCATGAGGGACTTGGATAGGATAAATAGATGAAATTTTTTCCCTGGGGTGGCGGAGTCCAGAACGAGAGGCCATAGGTTTAGGGTGAGAGGGGAAAGGCATAAAAGAGACCTAAGGGGCAACTTTTTCACGCAGAAGGTGGTGCGTGTATGGAATGAGCTGCCATAGGAAGTGGTGGAGGCTGGTACAACTGCAATATTTAAAAGGCATTTGGATGGGTATATGAATAGGAAGGGTTTGGAGGGATATGGGCCAGGTGCTGGCAGGTGGGACTAGATTGTGTTGGGATATCTGGTCGGCATGGACAGGTTGGTTTGAAGAGTCTGTTCCCGTGCTGTACATCTGTGACTCTGACTCCTTTGCCCACATCTTGGTATTTGTTTACCCAAATTCTTAGCTCAATCCTTCACTATTCCTTTATCTTCTATTAGGCTTGAAGCCCTCTTGAATATACCAGATTTTTATTAGCCTTAGTATCGTTAAAATAGTCAAGGCACACATTGCTTCTTCCTTCCCAAATAACCCACTATCTTCTTGAGGACCTTCCAACAGTGTACCAGCTCAGGACTAATCTTCTGCTTGTGTTCATTTCACTTTTACTTACCTACCAATGGATTTTGCTTAAAAAACTAACCACTGTCCTTTGCACACCTTCTTCCAGCAGGTTTGTTCACTTGCTAACAAGGCTTTGGCTGATGACGCCATTACGACCCTGAAAATTCACAACATGAAATATCACCTTGCTCCTAGCTTTTTTTTTCAAATCTCAAACCTACTCCATCATTCACTGAGATTGTGCCTGATTGTAACTAAACCCTGTAGAGCTAGTTTTGCTTAACAAGCCTTAATACCTTTGATAGCCAGGAATTTCAGTTTGAGAAGATTTGTAGCCCGGGTTATGGATAAAGTCATGGACTCGTTTGCCGAGCCGTTGTTTTTCTGCAAATGTTTTGTCTTCTTGCTGGGTGACATCAGTGTGTCTTTGATAAGGTGTTGGATGTCTGTCCTACCTGGTATTTGTATCTGTTTGTTGATACACTGTATCTGAGTGGTTTGTATACGGATCCAGTTCAATGTGTCTATTGATGAAGTTCCGGTTGGAGTGCCAGGCTTCAACGAATTCTCTGGCATGTCTGTTTTGCCTATGCTAGGATGGTTACATTGTTCCTGTTGACTTGGTGCCCTTCATTGTCTGTGTGGTGGGAAATGAGTGCGCTGGTTGTGTCTGGCAGAAAATTCCTTGAAGCTTGACACTCCAACTGGAACTCATTCAATAAACACATTGAACTGGATCCCGTATACAAACTCTGATACGGAACCTTAAGTACCATAGACATACAAGTACCCAGTGGGACAGAAAACCAACATCTTATCAAATATGCACTGATGATGTCACTTAGTGAGGCAACGAAACATTTACAGAAAAACACACTGGCTCAGCAAATAAATTCACAACTGCAGAAATTTCAGTCCTAGATTTAAAACTAATAGTTAACTAAATGCAATCTGAAGATAACTCCCAACTCCTACCATTCTAGCTGCAGTAGTGTTCTCCAACTTCACTTCGAAAAGACTAAGCTCTAAATTTTATATTGTGCTCCCTAGACTTTGTTTCTATTGGTTGGGAATTCTGTTTGTATTTACCATGTCTACCCTAACATCTTAAAAATCTTCAATTAAATCACACATTAACCTTCTAGACTTCAGAGAATGCAACCCTAATTTGTGTAATCACTCCTAATAATGCAACATCTTGGATCTGGGACCCAAGTATCATTCTCGTAACTGTATACTTGCACTTTCTTCAAAGTGTAAAATGTAGAGACTAGAACTGGCTATAGTAGTCCAAGTATGCTCTAATCAGAGCTTTGTATGACTATAAGAGGAATTTTAATTCTTTGTACAATGTCTTTTGGATATGTAAACCAGATTCATTAGCTTTTTGTTACAAAGATGACTCTCTACAAAGCGACAGGAATAGACCAATCAATCCCTCGAACCTGTCCCACCACAGACTGTTGTTGATCTGTGGCCTAATTATATTGAGAGATGCTTCCTAATATCTCCCCTGAATGCTCTGGTCCCAATTCCAAGACTACATCCATAACTTTATAAATGTATTACCTTATCTGTGCATAGTTCACAGCATATAGAAAGTACCCTGATATATCCATTCTCAAAAGTAGGTAATTTCACACGTGCCTAAATTGAAAACAATTTCCCTCAGTTTTGCCCATTGCTAGCATTTAACAACCCTACCCGCTCCTCTGCTTGTAGCTACCCCTAACAGGGGATCATGGTACAAAAGCCTCTCAAAACAGCTAGTCTGCAACCACTCTGATACCATTATAAGACCATAAGATATAGGAGCGGAAGGCCATTCAGCCCATCGAGTCCACTCCGCCATTCAATCATGGCTGATGGGCATTTCAACTCCACTTACCCGCATTCTCCCCGTAGCCCTTAATTCCTTGTGACATCAAGAATTTATCAATTTCTGCCTTGAAGACATTTAGCGTCCCAGCCTCCACTGCACTCTGTGGCAATGAATTCCACAGGCCCACCACTCTCTGGCTGAAGAAATGTCTCCGCATTTCTGTTCTGAATTTACCCCCTCTAATTCTAAGGCTGTGTCCACGGGTCCTAGTCTCCTTGCCTAACGGAAACAATTTCCTAGTGTCCACCCTCTCCAAGCCATGTATTATCTTGTAAGTTTCTATTAGATCTCCCCTAATCTTCTAAACTCCAATGAATACAATCCCAGGATCCTCAGCCGTTCCTCATATGTTAGACCTACTATTCCAGGGATCATCCATGTGAATCTCCGCTGGACACGCTCCAGTGCCAGTATGTCCTTCCTGAGGTGTGGGTCCAAAACTGGACACAGTACACCAAATGGGGCCTAACCAGAGCTTTATAAAGTCTCAGTAGCACAACAGTGCTTTTATATTCCAACCCTCTTGAGATAATTGACAACATTGCATTCGCTTTCTTAATCACGGACTCAACCTGCATGTTTACCTTTAGAGAATCCTCAACTAGCACTCCCAGATCCCTCTGTACTTTGGCTTGATGAATTTTCTCACTGTTTAGAAAGTAATCCATGCTTCTATTCTTTTTTCCAAAGTGCAAGACCTCGCATTTGCTCACATTGAATTCCATCAGCCATTTCCTGGACCACTCCTCCAAACTGTCTAGATCCTTCTGCACCCTCCCCACTTCCTCAGTACTACCTGCCTGTCCACGCAACTTTGTATCATTGGCAAACTTCGCTAGAATGCCCCCAGTCCCTTCATCCAGATCATTAATATATAATGTGAACAGCTGCGGCCCCAACACTGAACCCTGCAGGACACCGCTTGTCACCGGCTGCCATTCCGAAAAAGAACCTTTTATACCAACTCTCTGCCTTCTATCAGACAGCCAATCCTCAATCCATACCAGTAGCTCACCTCGAACACCATGGGCCCTCACCTTGCTCAGCAGCCTCCCATGTGGCACCTTATCAAAGGCCTTTTGGAAGTCTAGGTAGACCACATCCACTGGGTTTCCCCGGTCTAACCTACTTGTCACCTCTTCAAAGAACTCCAACAGGTTTGTCAGGCACAACCTCCCCTTACTAAATCCATGTTGACTTGTTCTAATCCGACCCTGCTCTTCCAAGAATTTAGAAACCTCATCCTTAATGATGGATTCTAGAATTTTACCAATAACCGAGGTTAGGCTAATTGGCCTATAATTTTCCATCTTTTGCCTTGATCCTTTCTTGAACAAGGGGGTTACAACAGCGATCTTCCAATCATCTGGGACTTTCCCTGACTCCAGTAACTTTTGAAAGATCTCAACCAATGCCTCTGCTATTTCCTCAGCCACCTCCCTCAGAACTCTAGGATGTCCAATTAGATTGAATTTTTCCCCTACTGCCCTCCACATTGTCTTCAAGTACAGTCAGCTCTTGTTCTTGCGCAATGCTACGTTATAAAATAAAAATCACGCTTTAGAAACAGTGATTATATTAGATTCCCTCAGTGTGGAAACAGGCCCTTTGGCCCAACCAGTCCATACCATCCGTCCGAAAAGTAACCCACCCAGACCCACTTCCTTCTGACTAATGCACCTATTACAATGGACAATTCAGCATGGCCAAATCACCTGACTGGCACATCTTTGGACTGTGGGAGGAAACCGGAGCACCCGGAAGAAACCCACGCAGACACAGGAAGAACGTGCTAACTCCACACACACAGTCACCTGAGGCTGGAATCGAACCTGGGATGCTAGTGCTGTGAGGCAGCAGTGCTAACCACTGAACCACTGTGCTGCCCCAAGTGCTTAAAATGTTGGCACTATAATCACATTACAGCCAACAGGTTTTAAAAGTTTGTGCTGTAGAAACAGCATTCCCCCAATTCATCAATCATATAACAGCAAGTTCGCTTTGACAAAATGTGCATTATAACAGAATGACCTTAAAGATATCTATAGCAATTCAACTTTTACCAATTACAGTATTCACTATCTGTACTTAATGGCTCAATAGGGAACAATCCAACTAGAAAATTTGTCCTCAATTCCATAAGGTTCAACTTTGGCAGTCTCTTAAGAGGGATTTTTGAAACTTCATGAGTAACATTTAAAGACATTCCCTTGTTCACTTCTTTAGTTACTCCACATTGAACCTCTCCAGTTAGGTTCCTGCCCTTGACACAATGAAAATGGCTCCAAAATCAAATTCAATGCTATGAATGGGGTGCATTTTTTCTACCCTCACATTCTCAAATTTGAGGCTTGAGGATTGAAAGTGTTTTAGAAACCAAAGGTTGATTAAAGGTAAAAAACGAAGGAAGTAAACTAGCAAAGAATGGAAAAAGCATTAAGAATGTTTACACTGCATTAAAAGAGAGAGAATAGCTAAAGTAATTCGCTTAGAAAGAGAAAATGTTGCAAATAAGGAAATGACAGGACTATTGAAAAAGTGTTTTGTTTCAGTCTCCGCAGCACAGACAGAAGTTATATAGTGGAAAGAGTGTATAGTGGTTTATGGCTAAGAATAAAAAAAGGTAGATGGAGAGAAAAACGTACTGGAGAAATTCAAGGAGCTAAAATTTGACAAATCATCAGGACATAACATCCTAATGTTCTAAAAACAACTGCAGAGATACTGGATATACTGGCTACAATTTTACAAAATTCCCTAGATTCTGGAAGAATCTCAGCACATTGAAAGTTATCAAATGTATCATTGTTTTCTCTGTCCTTCCTTCAATAGCAATGAATAATGAGTCAATCTGGCTTCAGGGAAAGCATTCAAATCTATTATTATTTGGGTATTCTTCACAATGCGCTCCAAAAGATTTTTTTTAAATCAACGTGCATTTCTTTGAAAGGGAAGTCCTTTATGATAAACATATTTAAGTTTCTGGAGGGTAAAATTGGTAGGATAAATAAAAAGAAGGGAAAGCAACAGCAGTGATAATGTCATTAGTAATCCAGAAGCCCAATTTAAATGTTCTGGTACAGGGGCTCAAACCCTACCGTGGCAGGTGGCAACATTTGAACTCTAATATTAATGATTTAGTGCTCAAAGTTTGTGAGTAGATTTAGTGCACTGGAAATTAAGTTCTACCATTCCTAGAGTAGTCATAAAAAGGTAACATTTTATCAAAGAATGCAAAGTACCCAACTTACCTGTCGCATACACAGAAGTTAACAGAAAACCAAGTCTCTGTACTCAAAAGGACCTATCTATTAGAAATAAATAAATTTACATCCACAGGTAAACAGCTAAACACTGCTGACATAACTGCTTGTTAATTTTCGAAAGCCATACAGACAGGGGGAAAAAATAATGTTATAAGTGAAAGGGGTGGGGGGAGGAGGAGAGAAAACACAGGGAAGCAGTGTAATTACCCAAGTCCACAGAATTCACTGAGGTGATCCTTTTGATTACCAAGATGTTCCATTCTTCAATCTCTCATCTACAGATTCTTTCCTTTGCAGAAGGCACACTAACTACAGCTCCTGTTAAAGGCCACAGCTTACAGCAACTGGTAAAGGAAAACAGACTAGCTTTCTTCAAACTTTTAGCTATCCTACTTGAGAAAGACATACCATCTGCCCATGCAATGGTCTGCTCACTGCAGCGTTCACACTCACAAGATGTTCACCCACCTACCCAGGAACCAGAGATCTGTCGTCACGCTAATGCCCTTTAGTATCCACAACTGGTCACAACTCCACAAATCAAACAGCAAACCTGTTGCTGGCCAAATTTCACTTAGAACACACCTGCTGGCGTTCGCCCAACCATAAATACCTCCTCCCAATGTTTGAACATGGCTTACAACGAGCTTCAGTAATTCACTTTTCAAACACGCAGCAATTCCTTCCATACCCTTTCTCCATTCTAGCCCGCAAAAAATAGACAAACAACATATTCTAGAAAGAAAGGCTAGTACAAAGAGGAATGGTTAGAGGCAGAGAATAAGGATTATTGGCTGTCACATTTATGTGGCTGTCCGTAACGAGGGGCGTGCTGTGATGGAATCACCCAGCTTTGAAGCCAGCTATATTATTGTCATTTTGTTTAAGTTTTCTGACAATACAAAATTAGGTGGGAATTCAAGCTGTCCGGAGAACAAAAGGGCTGCAAAGAGATACACAGAGAAACCTTGATTATCCACCATTCGATCAATCGAATTTTGGATTACCTGAACAAGATGGAAAGGTCCTGATGCTTGGCTAACTATGTTATCTGACATTCGATTAACCAAATGAAATATTCCCTGCTTGTGTCCTAGATTAACCCTGGATAATCAAAATTCCTCTGTAGACATCTGAATGGATAACAAGGTGGCATATGAAATATAGCATTAGGAAGCGAGAGGTTATTCACTTTTTTAAAAATCTTTTTACGACCAAAGATATATGCAACTTATAAATGTTAATATTCAGAATTACAAAATGTTATCATGTAGGTACAGGACTTGTGCACTTTAAAAATGCCATCAGAAAATTCTGCAGTCTTACCAAAAGTCTGGCCTGAAGCTTCTACTTGCCATAAGCTCGCATTCATCTAAAACTCTGTTCATACCTTAACCCACAGCAACTCTCGCTCTGCTCTCAGGATATGGTAATGCAGTGGCTATCTCAGAATCCCTACAGCGTGACCACACAAGTACCAGAACATCATAAAACCCATCAATTTCACTAATTTCCCTTCCATAACTGGTTTGGTGAAAATGTCCCATCACACAGTTAAATGTGTGCAGAATTAGCCTAACAAGCCACCACCATATTCTCCAAGATAATTAGGGCAATAAACAATAATGTTTCAGTGACACCTACATTACACAAAATAGAAAAGTCATCTCTAACCATCTGCACTGGTTCCTGGTCTTTACCTTCTCTACTTTTGTAACCTCTGGTCTTACAATGCTTCAAGAGCCTTGCTTATCTCCTATAATTACATGAACCTTTCACATCTGCATTGGCAATATATGCCCATCCCACTTGACCCTCTTCAAGTACATACATAAAACGTACTCTGATCAAATTTTCAAATACCATCTAGTGTTATTGTTTTAGGTTGAAATTTTTGCAAAGCATCAAACTTATTTAACTACATTAAAGACACTGTATAAACACAAGGGGTGCCCTTTTATAGAGTTATATACATCAGAACAAGTGGCTGTGGATTCAAGTTCCACTCTGGAACTCAATAGTTAAGGAAGGGGTTTTCATAATACAGCCTGATTGAATATCAATTCTCAGTCATGCAGACAGTAAGAGTGGAGATATTCCTGAGTAGTCAGTACAAAAGAAACAAAATTGAAGTCTCTACCACCACTATTTACAGTTCTTGTCTATGATCTGCACATAAAAGTGTACATTGCCACAGCAATTCCATGGAAAGCAGTAGTTACTTAATCAGATACTTAGATTTACTTAACTAACTGAATTTGTGTCTCCCAGGCTGCGATAATGAGATTTGAACTCACTCCGGATCATTAATCCGGACCTTTGGATTGATAGTCCAAAACGATAGCCACTGTGCCACCATGGTAGACAAGCTGAAAGAACACAGCAAGCCAGGTAGCATCAAGAGGTGGAGAAGTCAATATTTCAGGTGTAACTCTTCTTCAGGGTTGAGAGTGGGTGTATGGGGAGCTGCAGATCAAGGTGGTGAGGTGGGGATAAGTGAACACAAGTAGAGAGTATGACCTGGTTGGTTGATGGGAGGAATGAATCCAGTTGGAGGCTAGAAGGAAGGGTTGATGAGAGGAATTGAGTGGGAGGATTATTTCAAATTGGAGAATTCAATGTTGAGTACTCCGGGCTGTCGGCGGCCCAAATGGAATATGAGGTGTTGTTCCTCCAATTTACAGTTTCATTCGTCATGGCAATGGAGGAGGCCAAGGATGGTCATGGGAAGGAGAATTAAAATGGACAGTGACTGGGTGGTCAGGTCAGCCCCTGCTGGCCCGACTGGGATGCTCAGCGAAATAGTCCCTCAGGTTACATTAGGTCTCCCCAATATAGAGAAGACCACATTAGGAGCACCGGCTAGTGAACTAGATTGGAGGGGAGGCAGGTGAACCTCGGTCTCACCTGGAAGGACTGTTTGGGGCGGGGGGAAGCTGTTGGCAGATTTTGCATCTTTTGCTATTGCAGGGGAAGATAACTGCAGTTTGGGGGAAATGGGGGAATGGGGAAAGTGGCACAAACCAAGGATAGGGGAAGGGAACGGTGCTCCCATATCCCTATCGCTGAGTGAAAGTTGCTGTGGGAGAGGTTGAACAGTAGAGTTTTAGGTGAGTTTAAGGTTATGGCAAGAAGTTTTAGGCATGGAAACTTTGGGTAAGACCACAGTTCTTTGATGGTTTTTTTGAAGTGGAAAGTATAGTACTGGCTGGATGACTAATGTCCAGATTTATATCACCAGTGCAGGGTTCAATCCCCATTCCAACTGGTATTGATTCTCATTATCACCTTCTCTCTCCCACCTACCAGCAGAGCAGGTTATGGTGCTGAGTCACATCTGCTTTCAGGCAGAGAAGTCAGTGGTGACAAATAAATGCATGGTATCATTACAATATTTAAGAAACATCCACATGTAATTCGCAAGAACTACCTGGATGTATAAAAATTAGTCTCCAATTCAGTTTTCAGTAATTAGCTTTTTCAGCTGGGGTAACCAGTGAGGTGTTAAAATTGCCCTCTAACAGTGGGAGTAACAGGAAGGATCAGATTTCTCTCCAGCAATCAGTGAAGGCAGCTTAACGCGGAGACAAAAAGCTGGTGTTTATAAACGGCGCCCATTTTTCCATTCTAGCATCTTCTGCTCTGACATCGTCTTAGAAACGAAGCAAAAAAAGAGTCTGCCAGTCAGTCAATAGTCTGCGCGGTTACATATTCCCACGGTTAATTTTTAGTTCAGATTCTGAAACTAGCAGTTATAAATCCGAGCAAAATCGATTTGCAGATGCTCCAGCTACCTGCTATACCGCTGTACACCGCCAGACTGGCCTACCTTGTAGAAAAGGTGGAGAAAAAAAAAGCACAACAGGTACTTTCCCCTCGAAACTTAGGCGTTTTAGACTTTACCGACTGGCTATTTTTCACAGGGAATTTGTAGACCAGTAGGTTTACCTGCCGGCTCCGGACTACACCTTTGCTGAAGATGTCCCGGGCGGACTACTTTGAGCAGGGATAGACTGTGACAGAGAGCATTTACTTACAATCAAATTCCAGTCAGTATCCACTCGGTCAGCCAGCCCGCACAGGTACACACACAGGTACAGGGTGGAACACAGGAACATGACCACCGAAACAAACATCACCCAGCCTTGCAGCAGAGGCACAGGTACATTGGACGAGGCGACCAAAATCCACACCAAACCTCCAAACAACTTCGGGCAAAACAGAAAGACTAATGTTAGCAAACAACCTGGGCGTCATCGAACATGCAGAGCTTGGAACAATTACTCTCGACTCACTCACAATCTCTAAACAAATGAAAGCTCCAGAGTAGGTTTGCAGGACCGACATCCCCAGGGGTAAGGTTATCCGAGGAGCTGGGAAAGCCATGGCGTTAGAGCCCAGACTGGGGTTTGGAGCTGGAGCCGACATGGTGGTGGGTGGGAGGGAGGGTGCGACCGTCCGCGGGGATCCAGGAGACAGGCAACTAGCGGCTAAGCCGCGTGACACCCAACCCGGACAGGTGTAGCTGATCCGGGAGGGAGAGTCCCGCCCAGCGCGGCACGGCACAGCTCAGTCCCGCCCCCAGCGCGGCACAGCCCAGCTCAGCTCAGTCCCGCCCCCAGCACGGCACAGCCCAGCTCAGTCCCGCCCAGCGCGGCGCGGCACGGCACAGCCCAGCTCAGTCCCGCCCCCAGCACGGCACAGCCCAGCTCAGTCCCGCCCCCAGCACGGCACAGCCCAGCTCAGTCCCGCCCCCAGCACGGCACAGCCCAGCTCAGCTCAGTCCCGCCCCCAGCACGGCACAGCCCAGCTCAGTCCCGCCCCCAGCACGGCACAGCCCAGCTCAGTCCCGCCCCCAGCACGGCACAGCCCAGCTCAGCTCAGTCCCGCCCCCAGCACGGCACAGCCCAGCTCAGCTCAGTCCCACCCCCAGCACGGCACAGCCCAGCTCAGTCCAGCCCCCAGCACGGCACAGCCCAGCTCAGTCCCGCCCCCAGCATGGCACAGCCCAGCTCAGTCCAGCCCCCCAGCACGGCACAGCCCAGCTCAGCTCAGTCCCGCCCCCAGCACGGCACAGCCCAGCTCAGTCCAGCCCCCAGCACGGCACAGCCCAGCTCAGTCCCGCCCCCAGCACGACACAGCCCAGCTCAGCTCAGTCCTGCCCCCAGCACGGCACAGCCCAGCTCAGTCCTGCCCCCAGCACGGCACAGCCCAGCTCAGTCCCGCCCCCAGCACGACACAGCCCAGCTCAGTCCCGCCCCCAGCACAGCACAGCCCAGCTCAGCTCAGTCCCGCCCCCAGCACGGCACAGCCCAGCTCAGCTCAGTCCCGCCCCCAGCACGGCACAGCCCAGCTCAGCTCAGTCCCGCCCCCAGCACGGCACAGCCCAGCTCAGTCCCGCCCCCAGCATGGCACAACCCAGCTCAGCTCAGTCCCGCCCCCAGCACGGCATAGCCCAGCTCAGCTCAGTCCTGCCCCCAGCACGGCACAGCCCAGCTCAGTCCCGCCCCCAGCACGGCACAGCCCAGCTCAGCTCTGTCCCGCCCCCAGCACGGCACAGCCCAGCTCAGTCCCGCCCTCAGCACGGCACAGCCCAGCTCAGTCCCGCCCCCAGCATGGCACGGCACAGCCCAGCTCAGTCCCGCCCCCAGCACGGCACAGCCCAGCTCAGTCCCGCCCCCAGCACGACACAGCCCAGCTCAGCTCAGTCCCACCCCCAGCACGGCACAGCCCAGCTCAGTCCCGCCCCCAGCACGGCACAGCCCAGCTCAGCTCAGTCCCACCCCCAGCACGGCACAGCCCAGCTCAGTCCCGCCCCCAGCACAGCCCAGCTCAGCTCAGTCCCGCCCCCAGCATGGCACAGCCCAATTCTGTCCCGCCCAGCACAGCACAGCCCAGCTCAGTCCCGCACCCCCAAGCATGGCACGGCACAGCCCAGTTCATTCCCCCCACCCCCTCCAGCATGGCACAGCCCTGCTCAGACCCGCCCCCCCCCCCCCCAGCACAGCACTGCCCAGCTCAGTCCCGCAATCAAAGCACGGCACGGCACAGCCCAGCTCAGTCCCGCCACCCCTCCAGCACAGCACAGCCCAGCTCAGTCCCCCGCCCCCACCCAGCACGTCACGGCACAGCCCAGCTCAGTCCCACCCCATGAGGTACACCACAGCCCAGCTCAGTCCCGCACCGCACGGCACGGCACAGCCCAGCCCAGCTCAGTCCCAGCCCCCCCGCACGGCAAAGCCCAGCTCAGGCCCGGCCCCCCCGTACGGCACGGCACAGCTCAGCTCAGTCCCGCATTCCCCCCCACCCACAGTATGGCCACCGTCCCCCCACTCCCGCAGCACGGCACAGCTCAGCTCAGGCCCGGCCCCCCCGTACGGCACAGCACAGCCCAGCTCAGTCCCGCATCCCCTTCCACCTCCAGTATGGCACAGCCCAGCTCAGTCCCGTGCCCCCCCACACAGCACGCCTCTGCCAAGATCAATCCCGCCCCGCAAGGCACAGCAGGGCACAGCACAGCCCAGCTCATCCCGCCCAGCACAGTTCCGCCCAGCACGGCACAGCCCAGCTCAGTCCCGCCCCGCAAGGCACAGCACAGCACAGCACAGCCCAGTTCTGTCCCGCCCTGCCTAGCACAGCACAGCCTGGCTCAATCCCGCCCCGCCTAGCACGGCACAGCACAGCCTGGCTCAGTCTTGCCCAGCACGGCACAGCACAGCACAGCCTGGCTTATTCCAGCCCAGCACAGTCCTGCCCCACCTAGCACAGCACAGCCCAGCTCAGTTCCACCCAGCACAGCACAGCCCGGCTCAGTCCCTACCCGCATGTCACAGCACAGCCCGGCTCAGACCCGCACAGAACGGCACAGCACAGCCCGACTCAGTCCCTCTCCACAAGGCCCAGTATAGCCCAGTTCAGTCCTGCCCCGCACAGCACAGCACATCCCATAGCACAGCAGAGCCAGCTTCAGTTCAGTCATGCCCCGCACAGCACAGCTCAGTTCAGCACCAGCCCAGCCCAGCTCACTTCAGTCCTGCACGCAAACCCCAGCCCCCCTCGGCTCAGTCCCGCCCCCACCCTGGCGCAGTCCCGCCTTCACCCCAGTTCAGTCCGGCCTGTACCGATCCAAAACAGACAAGTGCAGCTCTTGTTCATTGTCCTTAGCGTAGCCCACCTGCAGATTGCTTATAATAAAGGGTTGACAACAGTGAAATTAGCTGCACCATTGGTCTATAAATTGTGTTTTAACTCTAGTCCCGGGTAGGACAGTACTGAGGTGCAATAACTGGGCATAGCGAGAAGCAAAAATCTACTCAATTTGTAAAACAAAAGCGATCCTTCTGTGAAAAGTATCATTGCACCCATTGTGCCTGACAGAGAAATGTACAGACAGGGTGCCCTTGATGACGTTTTTTAAAGGTCGAATCATATTTCAACTGGATCTGGTAAGATCATAAACGCACAATGTTTAGAGATTTCAGGATTAAGTGGCACAGCCAGATTTGTTGTAGGTACCAGCAACAGGCATTGTTTGTGGTATCCAGGTAATACTCATTGTACCTGAATACTATTCCACAGTAAAACCTGTAGTGCAGGGAAGTTAAATGATACTGCAACACTCTTTAACAATCGCTTCATTAGACCGTAAAACATAGCAGCAGAAGTAAGCCATTTGGCTTATCAAATCTACTCCACATTCAATGAGACTGTGGTTAATCGTATAATCTTCAACTTCATTTTCTTGCCTTTTCCTAATAGTTTGCTGATTAAAAATCACTTGACCCTTGAATATAAACCCTGTGCAGTGAATAATTCCACAAGCTGACTACAGTTAAGAAATTCCCTCTCATTTCTGTCCTAACTGGGCAAGGTGCTATTCTAAGATTATGCCCTCTGGTCCTAGGCTGTCACTCAAGGGAAACAAACTCTCTGCATCTACCTTATCAAGCCCCATAAAAGATTTGCATGTTTCAATAATGTCGCCTCTCATTCTTCTAAACAGGGATCAGTGCCGGGACACAACAGTTGACAATACATACTTGAATAAAAGAGGTGAACGTGTCATACCTAAATTTGCAGATGTCACAAAATAAATGGAAATGCTATTTGTGAGAGGATACAAGCCGTTTACAAGGAGACCTGGGTTAAGTAAGTTGAAAAACGTTAGCATATAATATGACAAAATGTAAAGTTGATAGCTTGGAAGGAATAAAAGAACAGAATATTATTGAACGAAGAAAAACTGCAGAAAGCTGCAATACGAAGGGACCCTGGGGGTACTTGTGGAAGAAACAGACAGCTAGCACACCAGTGCAGTAGATAATCAGGAAGACTAATGGAATGTTGGCTGTTATTGCACTGGAGTTGGAATAAAAGAGTGGGGACGTCTTATGCAACTGTACAAGGTGCTGTTGAGACCACGTCTGAAGTACTGTGAACAGTTTTGGTTCCCTTATTTAAGTAAAGATATTGTTTCATTGAAGATAGTCCAGAGAAGGTTCACTAGGATGATTCCTGCATGGAAATATTGTCTTATAAGCAAAGGCTAAACCGTTTAGGATTCTACTCACTGGAGTTTAGAGGACTGAGAGATGATATCAATAAAACATATAGGATTCTTAAGGGACTTGGTAAATGCTGATGGGATGTTTACCCTCATGGGACTGTCCAGGACAAAAGGGCATAGTCTCACAATAAAGGGGCTCAAATTTATATAATAAGAAGGAATTACTTCTCAGGGGGTTGTGAGTCTTTGGAACTCCTTGGTACAAAGAGTTATTGGGGTGGCGTCATTGGGTATATTTAAGGCTCAGGTAGATTCTCCTTCAGTAGTGGAATCAAGGTTCTGGGGAATGGGCAGGAAAATGGACATTGGATCAGTGATGATCATATTGAATTGTGAAGTAGGCTGAAGGGGCCAAACGGCCTTCTCATAGTCTTAAACTCCAATGAGTACAAACCCAAACTGCTCAACTGCTCTGAATAAGAAAATTGGGATCCATTTCATGAATCTTCTCTGGACTGCCTCCAGTAGGGGCTGTTATGGCACAGTGGAAATGTCCTGATCTCTGCACCAGGAGACACAGGCTCAAGCTCTACCTACTATAGAAGAGGGTAATAACGTGCCTGGACAGATTGATTAAAATACCTATCTTTCCTAAGCTAAATTGTCCACAATTTTCCAAAGAATAAATCTCAATGTTTGAAGTTCTAAATGATTAACTTTTTTGGTGTTATTTATGGCAGATCTGCTGATATTGTGGTAACACACCAATAATCTGTTAACAGTAAGGGTGGAGATAAGGACAGGGAATTAACATCGAGCAAAGACATAGGAGACTGGGGAGAATGCGAAGAAAGAAAAAGTGTAATAGCAGGGTGGTCATTGAGGAGTGGGTAGAAGAGGGGAAGAAGGAAGAAGGGGTGCAAAGGGAAAGAAACTATGTTAGTGTTGTAAGGGTGATGGAGATCAAAAAAGGAAGCCTGCCATTGGCCTCCATTCGGTAGGCAATTCTGGTGAGGATAAATGGCCTCCATTTCTCTTTCTCCATTACACTTTCAGGTATTAAAATGTTCACTTCAGTAAGGGTGGAGGAAGGCAGGAACCTCTCTTTCCCGCTGTTCAGGCCAAAAACTCCATTACAATTGGAGAGGAAGAGACTCAGCGAGATTCTGACTTCTCAATTAGGTTGCTGTCAAGGTGGAGCTGCTCTCCTACCCGGGTTTTGCAGTGGGCTAAGATTAGGGTCAATTGGACCTCAAAAGTAAAACTCTAAAATGAAGGAAAATAATTTGTTGCACTACTCACTCTGAATTTAAATCCAGCACTTGGAAGGCAATTACAGATCCAGTGAATGGGCAAGGGAAGAATAGCACAAAACATGAGTCATTTCTATATTGGATAATTGCAAGGTGGGTGAGTATAGGCGTTGCCAGAAAAATAACATTTTTGGGATATAGGTGCTTATGCAATTGTCAGTGCCTGGGCTGGTCAGCTTTCAGGCACATGTACTATCTTTGGAAGGATTTGGGCTTGTAATTAGATGTCACAATTTTCTCTACTCATTTCAGCTTAGTGTTGCTATGGGGCACTGTGATCACTGACCAATTTTATCTTTTTATTTTTCTTGAGATATGGGCATCATTGTCATGTCCAGCATCTACTGTCTGTCCCTAGTGAACTTATGCAGTTGAATGACCTTCTTGAACTGGTATAGTCTGTGCAGTGAAGATGTCCCCAGAGTGCTGTAAGATGGGGAATTGTAAGACTGTGAGCAATGATGACAAACAAATGGTGTATATGTCAAACTCAGGATGGTGGGGGACTTGGAATTTGTGGAGTTCCTGTATATCTGCCCTTCTAGGTGATTAATCGTGAGTCTGGGTGTCTGTTGAAGGACATTTGCTGCAATGTACCTTTCAAACAACATGCACATCTGTCACAAATGCTTCAGGTGTTGAATAGGATGCTGGTCAAGAGAATTGCTTTGCCTTGCATAATGTTGAGCTTTTTAAATGTTGCTGGATCTACATCTATTCAGACAGTATTCCATCACAATGTGAACTTGCGCATTCAGATGGTGTAAAGGTTTGGGGTAGTCAGATGGAAAGTCACTTAGTACAACTTACCCAGCCTGTGACTTGCTCTTGTATCCACAGTACTTATAAGGTTAGTCAAGTTAAATTTCACATCAATACTGTTGTTCGAGGAATTTGATGGTCGGGATTTTTAAATACAACGTTAATTAGGCCTCAACCAAAGTATCATGTACAATTCTTGATATCACACGTTAGGCACTGAAGTGGTTACACCATGTTATAGTAGAATGCTACAAAAGATTACCTCTAGGTAGGAGCACATTACTGCAGGTGCTGGAATCTGTATTGAAAACCATAAATGCTGGAAATCAGTGGGTCAGACAGCATCCATGGAGAAAGAGTAAGCTAACGTTTCGAGTCTAGATGACTCTTCATCAGAGCTGAAGTGAAGTGTGGAGGAACAGCATTTATGCTCTAGTTTGGGGTGATGGTTGAGAAACGATGTTACCACTTCAGAGTCTCACATTCTGATAGTTTAATCTGAACTATCAACATCTTATCTGCACCAGCACCCCACACTCTACCATCCCCACACCTCCACCTAAACTAGAGCATAAATGCTGCCCCTCCACACTTCACTTCAGTTCTAACAAAGAGTCATCTAGACTCGAAACATTAGTTTTCTCTCTCTCCATGGATGCTGTCTGACCCACTGTGATCTCTAGCATTTGTTGTTTTCAGAAATGATTACCTAAGTTATGAGAGATTGGAGAATTTGCAATTGTTTTGCTTGGGACAGGGAAGGTTAAGGGAAGACTTAAAAGAGATATTTCGAGTAGAAAATGTAGGGCAATCTACTTTGTCTGGCAAATGTTTTGGTAACCAGAATTCATAAACTTAAAACAATTAGCGAAGATTTAGAGGGGAAATTATAAGATAATTTCTTGTTAAGATATAAAATGTGTTGCCTGAAAGTGTGCTAGAATCACTTTCCATAGTAATTTCGAAAGGCAGTTTGATGGGAGGTCTAATTATTCAGTTTATTGATGAAAGAGACAGACATGGAGCTTAATTGGAGCCACTTCTGAAAAACTGGCATAAGTACAGTAAGCCAGATGGCTCTTGTGCTGTAGGATTCACTGATTCTACATTCCACAGAATGATTAAATTGTCTTATCAAAAATAATTATTGCTTGGCACTTAACTGGTTCACATGTTACAATCATCAACAAGTCCAGGTTTGGATGGGTGCTGTTCCAGCCTTGCTATGTGCAGGCTTCATTGTGGAATCGATTACAAATGGAACTGAACAATCAGCAGCAAATATCTCTATTTCTGACCTTATCGTGGTGGGGAGGTCATTGATTAAGCAATTGACAATAGGTCTAGGACATTGCACTGAGTAACTACTGTAGTGATGTCATGTAGTGGAGATGATTAGCTTGCTGCAACTACAGAATCTTTCGTTGTGCTAGGTATGTGTGATAGAATCAATAGTTTGCAGGACCAATGGAGGAGTATGTAGGTTAAACAGATGACATGTTGAACGCTCTATTACATGCACTGGTTAGAGACAAATGAACTGCAGATGCTGGAATCCAAGGTAGACAAGCAGAAGGCTGGAAGAACACAGCAAGTCAGGAGTTGGAGAAGTCAATATTTCGGGTGTAGCCTTTCTCCAGAACTGGGGTTAGGTGTAAGGGGAGCCGCAGATAATGGTGGGGGGTGAAGGGGTGTGGTTGTGGAATGGGGGCAGGGTGGTGAGGGAAGGATAGATGACACAGATAGATGGTCTGATCTGGTTGGTCGATGGGAGAAATGAATCCAGTTGGTAGCTGGTAGGAAGGGTCAATGAGAGGAATGGAAGGGGGAGGGGATGGTAAGGGAGTCAGGGGATGGGAAGGGAGGTTATTTGAAATTGAAGAACTCAACGCTAAGTACTCAGGGCTGTAGGCTGCCCAGGTGGAAGTTGAGACGTTGTTTCTCCAATTTGCGGTTTGGTTCATTGTGGCAATGGAGGGGACCAAAGATGGTCATGTCGGAGAGGAAATGGGAAGCAGAATTAAAATGGGTGGTGACTGGGAGGCCAGGTCAGCCCCTGTGGGCGTTGCTGAGATGCTCGATGAGATGTGCCCCGAATTTACGTTTGGTCCCAAATGTAGATAAGACCACATTGTGAGCACCAGATACAGTAAACTAAGTTGGAGAAGAGGCAGGTGAACCTCTGTCTCACCTGGATGGACCTTTTGTGGCCCTGGATGGAGGTGAGGGGGGAGGTGGTGTGTCGGCAGATTTTGCATCTTTTGTGATTGCGGGGGAAGGTGCCTAGAGGTTCGGAGGGGGGGGGGGGTTTGGTGGGGAGTGTGGCGCTAACCAAGGATTGGAGAAGGGAACGGGCCTTGAGGAAGGCAGAGATGGGTGGGGAGGGGAAGATGTTCTTGGTGTTTAAGGATGATATGTTATATGTGGAGACTGGTGGGTGGTACATAAGGACAAAGAGGGACCTTGTCTTTATTGTGTTGAGAGTGTGAGGGGTTTAGAGCAATGGAGCGGGGAATATGGGAGGTGTGGTGGGGGGCTGTCTGGATGACAGAGGGGAGGAAAGCACGTTATTCAAAATAGGGAGAAATCTGGGATGCTTGGAAATTGGAATGTCTTCTCGTCCAAGCAGATGCGGCGGAGGCAGAAGAATTGGGAGAGTGGGATGGAGTTCTTGCAGGATATTGGGTGGGAATAGATGTAGTCCAGGTAGTTATGGGAGTCTGTGGGTTTGTAGTAAATGTCCCTCTGGAGATTGTCACTGAAGATCAAAATAAAAAGGTGGGGAAAGGAGAAGGTTGTGTCTGAGATGGGCCAAGTGAATTTGAAGATGGGGTGGAAGTTGTGGGTGTAGTTGATGAACTGCTTCAGTTCAGCCTGGGTGCAGCAGACATCAATGTAAACAGTGGAAGAGTTGGGGCACAGTACTTGTGTAGGTACTGAAGAGGGACTGTTTGACGTAGCTAACAAAGTGGCAGGCGTAGCTAGGGGCCATCCGAATGCCCATGGCCAACCCCTGAACTCTGGAGGAAACTCAGTGATGACAGCATCGGTGCAGCATCCTGCACCCAGGCTGAACTGGAGCAGCTCATCAACTTCCACCCTGAAATTCACTTGACCCATTTCCTTCACCTCCCTGTCCTTTCTTGATCTCTCCATTTCCGTCTCCAATGACAGTCTCCAGATAGACATTTACTACAAACCCACAGACTCCCATAACTACCTGGACCATCCTGTTCTCCCAATCTCTCCACCTCTGCCACATCTGCTCAAAGAGACATTCCTCTTCCAAGCATCCAGATGTTCACCTATTTTGAACAATGTGCTTTCTCCGCCTCTGTCATCCAGACAGTCCTCTACCACACCTTCTCCATTCCCTACCCTCTAAATGCAATGAAGACAGATTCCCCCCTAGCTCTCACCTACCACACCGCCATTCTCTGCATTCGACACATCATCCTTAACCACTTCCGCCAACTCTAATTCGATCCAACCATCAAGAACATCTTCCCCACCCCTCTCTTGCTTCTGTAAGGACTGTTCCCTTTACCAATCCTTGGTTTGCGTGACTCTCCCCACTAACCCTCCTGACCCCCCAGGTACCTTCCCCTGCAACTGGAAAAGATGCAAAACCTGCCGACACACCACCCCCCTCACCTCCATCCAGGGCCACAAAAGGTCTGTCCAGGTGAGAAAGAGGCTCACCTGCCTCTCCTCCAATTTGGTTTACTGTATCCGGTGCTCCTGATGTGGTCTTCTCACATTTCGCCAAGCATCTCAGCCGGGCTCGCAGGGACCGACCCGACCTCCCAGTCACTGCCCATTTTAATTCCTCTTCCCATTCCCTCTCTGACATAACCATCCTTGGCCTCCTCCATTGCCACAGTGAATGAAACTGCAAATTGAAGGAACAACACGTCATCTTCTGTTTGGGCAGCCTCCTGCCCAGAGTACTCAACATTGAGTTCTCAGTTTCAAATAACCTCCTTTCCCATCCCCCGACTTCCTTCACATTCCCTCCCCCTCCCTTCCATTCCTCTGACTGACCCTTCCTTCAGTTACCCTTCATTCCTCTCATCGACCAAACAGGTCGCACCCTCTACCTGTCCTCACCTATCCCTACGTCACCACCCTACGTCACCACCATCCACCTTATCTGCAGCTCCCCTTGCATCCAGTCCAGTCCTGAAGAAAGGGTTATACTCAATATGTTGAATTCTCCACCTCCTGATGCTACCTTGGTTGCTGTGTTCTTCCAACCTCCTGCTTGTCTACCTATTAGGTGCACTGACCCTGGTTTCAATGTTTTATATTTTTTTGAGTCAGATCCTAACTGAAAGGTAAGCTGAATCGTTCAAGTTTCTAGGGAAACCAAAACTGGTTATACAACTGTATAAAAACTATTTGATTTATTTATTGCAAATGTGTATCTTTCTACAACATACAGTGAAAAATAGGGCCATCTTATTTTGAATCACCTCGTATTAAGATGCAAGGATGCCGAAGAGAAATGAAGGCTCAAAGTAGGAACTGATAATATGCAAAAATAAAGTTGATGCATCTGTTCCTATTACTTCAAGGAATTGATTGATCAGATTTGACTATACAGTACAGAAATGGATAAGTGTAATACTGGTGGATTCACACCATCGAGACTGTGGTGAGCAGAGCTGAGGAGGTTATGTAGAGGTATACTGTTGGAGGTTGTAAGACAGAAAGCTGGGTGATTGGGAATTACTGTCAGATGAGAATTGGTGACTAAACCTTTGAAGAAAAGAAGCTCGAATTCTACCTGAGGAGGTTCAAAACCTTGAACAACTTTGTGATGGAAATTTGTGGCATATATGTTGAATGAGCTCCCTCAATAAAGCTGAGAGGCCTTTCTTGAATCTGCTGTTTAACATTTAATGTGTAACATATTCTATTTCCTGTTTTAGCATATGATTATTTTGTCTTAATAAATTAAATGTTATAGAAAGTGAAATTTTGTCCATTAGATTTTCAACGTGTTATTTGATAAATTTGGTCGTTATGATTTGTTGATCTCTACAGGGATTGTAACACATGACTCCAGTCAGTGGAAATTTTATCTGATGATCCCCATTATCTCTATTTTTGTAGAGCTCCCTTATACCACACTCCCTTGCCTTGATGTCATGGTCAGTTTCTCTCTTCTTGTCCTTGGAATTCATATGTTTTGATCATGTTTGGACAAAGGCAGTGATGGATTCCGGAGCTGAGTGGTGCTGGCAGAGCCCAAACTAATGAATAGATTGTCAGTAAAGAATGTAATTGTACTGTTGATAACATCTTCCATTACTTTACTGATGTGTAGAAGTCGACTGAAAGGGTGGTAAGATTTGATTTATCCTGCATTTTCTTTGGACAAGACGTACCTGGACAATCCTCCACATTGTCAAGTAAACTCAGTGCCATAACTACTGGAACAGGTTGGCTAGAGGCACATATAGTTCTAGACTGCAGATTTTCAGAACTACAACTGATGTTTTCAGGGTATATAGCTTTTGATATGTATTTTAGGATATGTACTTGAGTATAATTGAACGATAACTGGTATCTGTGATACTAGGATCCATGGAGGCCCTTGGTAGATAATTAATTGAGTATCTCTGGCTGAAGATAATTGAACATTTCCATCTTACTTTGACCATCACATGCTAGGCTTTATCCTCATCCTCATTGAGAATGGAGATGTTCATGTAGCCACCTCCTCCATTTATTTGAGCAGTTTTGGGATTGCTCTAATCCGACTGAAGGATACAACAGTCCTTGTTCAGGATACCTGTTGTAATGTCACCAGTTTAACACCTCATTTTAATATATGACTGGAGCTGTTCCTAATATGCTTTCCTTATTGAACCAAGCTTCATTCTTTGATGGCTTGCTTTGACAATGGAGGAGGGATAGGCAGACAACAACATTACACATTGTAGCAGTGTACAATTCTGGTCGTACTGATAGCTCACAGTTCCTCACGGATGACCAGCTTTGAGCTATGAGATATGTTCTTCATCTCTCCCAACTAGCAGAGTGGAAATGCTACTTTGCAATTAGATTATAATTTGGGAAAATGTAATTTTTTTCCCTTTGGTAGGAAGAATTAAAAAGAAGCATTTGATTTAAGAGGTGTGAGATTGCAGAGCTCTGAGATGCAGAGGGATCTGGGTGTCCTGGTATATGAATTGCACAAGTTTAGTATGCAGGCACAGCAAGTAATTAGGAAAGCTGATAAAACATTATCATTTATTGTGAGGGGAATTTAACACAAAAATAAGGACGTTATATGCCAATTATATAAAGTACTGGTGAGATCACTATGACGAGGCACTATGTGAAGTAATGGTCAGCTTATTTAAGGAAACATGTCAGTACATTGGAAGAAGTACAGAAGAGGTTTACAGACTAGATGATTTCAGAATCTGATCAACTACATGTTTGATTTTAAGATTTACAAAACTTTTAGACTTTAATCCTTTTTGTTGTAAATCTATCACAGTGAGTAGGGTGAGGATTTTTTATGTTTTACTGAGATCCATCTGTATAGGATGGGCTGAAGGGCTAAAATTGTTGATGATATTCGACAGCTGCATGACTTTGACTGAGTCCTATGAATGTTCCCATACCTGCTAAAGACAGCACAATCAAAGTTGCTTTTCTGTATCTTGCTGCTTGTTACACGATATGAGAGAGAGAGTTTTGTTCTGGGTTTTTAGATTTCACCTCGGACAAGGATCGCTGATGGTGCCAGGAGCAAAGCTAAGCATCAATCGAGAGGTCCCCGATGGGCAGGAGGGCGTGAGGCTCATTGCTTTCTTCTCCTTTCTTTTTCATCGTTTTTTGATACCTAATAGATAGTCATAGTTCAGTCTTCTATTTTTTCTTCCTTTTCCATCTTTTATTATTACTCAATAAATGTTCATATTTAAGCAAATTGCTGTTCTCTTAACTACAGTTAACAGAATCCGAAAAGAACTGCTTGTAAACACCCTGCAATAGAATATAAGCGAGGTACTAAGTTATCCTAGAACAGTGTTTTTGAGCAGTAGGACTGAGCCAACACTGAGTTTTTATGAAAGTGTGTTGTGTTTGTTTATTTTGAGTATATTCTGGGTCTGTAGATTGTTTAAGGTGCAGAGATTGGTTTTAGTAGAGTGATGTGCTCTTAATGGGAGATTAGGGAGAATTTCAGTGTTCCTCGAGATTATGGCTGCAGGATATGTATGTGGATGCAGATCATATTGGATTACATGGATCGCTAGGACTGACAGTTAGAGGCAATGAGGAATTTACAGGAACCGGGGGTGTGATGGATGGCAATTTGAGGAAGACAGAAAAACCACAGATACAATCAGGTAGATGGGTTTCCCTATTCCAGACTCTCCTGTGGCTATCCCCATGTGGCTATCTCAAACATGTTTGTTGTTTTAGATGCTGTAGTGGGTGATGGCCTCTCAGGGGAATATAGCACTGCCAGCTAGTGTTTCAGCACAGAGACTGACTTACTGTAATGAGGGGTGTGTCAGGTTCCAAGCAATCGATTGTGCCTGGGGACCCTAGTCAGAGGCACAGACAGACATTTCTGCGGCCAACAGCAGAATGGTGTGTTGTCTCCCTGGTGCCAGGGTCGGTGATGTCTCGGAGAGTGTGTAGAATATGCTCAAAGGGGAGAGTGACCAGCAGAGGGTTGTTTTACATATTGGTATCAATAACATAGGAAGAGAAAGGGACATGGTTCTGCAGAGAGAAGATAGGAAATTAGACAGGAGGCTAATATGTAGGTCCTGGAGGGTAGTATCAGGAGGGCAAAAAGGGGACCTGAGTTAGCTTTGGCAACTAGAGTTAAGGAGAATCCAAAGAGATTCTAAAATACGTTAAAAGCAAAAGAGTAACGAGGGCGAGAATAGGACCCTTTAAACATTAACAAAGCTGTCTATGTGTGAAACCACAAGAGCTGGGTGAGATATTAAAGGAATATTTCACGTTAGTGTATATTGAACAGAAGGACATAGAAGATGGAGAACTTGGGGAAATAAGTAGTGATATCTTGAAAAATGATCATATTACAGAAGAGGAGAAGCTGGATGTCTACAAACGCATAAAGTTGGATTAATCCCTGGCACCTGGTCTCCTCTACATTGGGGAGACTGGGCGCCTCCTAGCAGAGCGCTTTAGGGAACATCTCCGAGACACCCGCACTAATCAACCAAACCGCCCCGTGGCCCAACATTTCAACTCCCCCTCCCACTCTGCCGAGGACATGGAGGTCCTGGGCCTCCTTCACCGCCGCTCCCTCACCACCAGACGCCTGGAGGAAGAACGCCTCATCTTCCGCCTCGGAACACTTCAACCACAGGGCATCAATGTGGACTTCAACAGCTTTCTCATTTCCCCTTCCCCCACCTCATCCTAGTTTCAAACTTCCAGTCCCCTTGACTTGTCCGGACTTGTCTGACCTGCCCAGCTCCTTTTCCACCTATCCACTCCACCCTCTCCTCCCTGACCTATCACCTTCATCTCCTCCCCCACTCACCTATTGTACTCTATGCTACTTTCTCCCCACCCCCACCCTCCTCTAGCTTATCTCTCCATGCTTCAGGCCTCTGCCTTTACTCCTGATGAAGGGCTTTTGCCCGAAACGTCGATTTTGCTGAAGCTCCTCGATGCTGCCTGAATTGCTGTGCTCTTCCAGCACCATTGATCCAGAATCTGGTTTCCAGCATCTGCAGTTATTGTTTTTACCTGATCAGGTGTATCCCAGAACTTTGTGGGAAGCTGGGGAAGAGATTGCTGGATACCTTGCTAAAACATTTGTAGCTGAAAATGTGTTGCTGGAAAAGCGCAGCAGGTCAGGCAGCATCCAGGGAACAGGAGAATCGACGTTTCGGGCATAAGCCCTTCTTCAGGAATGAGGAAAGTTTGTCCAGCAGGCTAAGATAAAAGGTAGGGAGGAGGGACTTGGAGGAGGGGCGCCGGAAATGCGATAGGTGGAAAGAGGTCAAGGCTAGGGTGATAGGTCAGACTGGGGTGGGGGTGGAGAGGTCAGGAAGAAGATTGCAGGTTAGGAAGGCGGTGCTGAGTTCGATGGATTTGACTGAGACAAGGTGGGGGGAGGGGAAACGAGGAAACTGGTGAAATCCGAGTTCATCCCTTGTGGTTGGAGGGTTCCTAGGCGGAAGATGAGGCGCTCTTCCTCCAACCGTCGTGTTGTCGTGGTCTGGCGATGGAGGAGTCCAAAGACCTGCATATCCTTGGTGGAGTGGGAGGGGGAGTTGAAGTGTTGAGCCACAGGGTGATTGGGTTGGTTGGTCCGGGTGTCCCAGAGGTGTTCTCTGAAACGCTCCGCAAGTAGGCGGCCTGTCTCCCCAATATAGAGGAGGCCACATCAGGTGCAGAGGATGCAATAGATGATGTGTGTGGAGGTGCAGGTGAATCTGTGGCGGATATGGAAGTTTCCTTTGGGGCCTTGGAGGGAGGTGAGGGGGGAAGTGTGGGCGCAAGACTTGTTATGACGAGACTGGGGACAAGGTTGCCAATATCATTATGGCCTGATGAAGGGCTTTTGCCCGAAACGTCGATTTTCCTGCTCCTCGGATGCTGCCTGACCAGCTGTGCTTTTTGAGCACCACTCTAATCCAGACTGCCAATGTCATTACATTTACCTATTTTGTTACAGTTCCAAATAGGAAACCTCAAATAGTCAAGCGCCCAGGTGAGGAGGGAAGAACAGGCTCCCTTTCTTTATTAATCTGTATCCTTGGTTGATCACAACAAGATTCATTTGAGAAAGGACCCAAAACCCTTGTGAATCCTTTTTGCCTCAACTCAAATAAATTTACGTTTTAGAAGGAGCCAATTTAATCAGGCTTTCATTAGTTAACTAGAGTGAGTTTATTCATAACTGTAAATATGAAGAAATAATGTCACCACACTCACATATATAGAAATGTGAAAGGAGCTCAAGAAGAGTTAAAAAATGTACAGCTCAGTTTCTGAGTCATTAATGAAGATTGGGTAAGTAGTTAAGCAGTAGATTTTGAGATGAAATGCTTTGCAGGTTAGATAAAACTCTTTAAACTTGGCAACATCTGGAGTGAGACAGTCCTTCTTTTCTGTCATAGAGTCATAGAGATGTACAGCATGGAAACAGACTCTTCGGTCCAACCTGTCCATGCTGACCAGACATCCCAACCCGATCTAGTCCCACCTGCCAGCACCCGGCCCATATCCCTCCAAACCCTTCCTATTCATATACCCATCCAAATGCCTCTTAAATGTTGCAATTGTACCTTTACATTTCATTGGCTTTTCCAAAGACACTTTGCACAGACCAATAAGGATGCAGTTGATGGATTGGACCAGCCTGTATCTCAGAGCTGCACACTGCTTTCTTAGTGCTCGCTCACCTGGATGCTCTCAGAATTTGTGTCTTGCCTTGACTTGTTGTGTCAATTAGCACAGTTACACATCCAGACCGCTTGCCTTGCTGCTGAGGCAAGGCTACTATACAGTAATGTGCTACGTCATGTGCACACATGCACTACGTACCAGCAGTTTATGTGCTGAACACACTACATGTGTGGCAAGCAAGCAGCCATATCTCATCGTCTTCAGGGAGCAGTCCTCATTGAAGTCTATGGAGGCACCCATCAGTAAGGGAGTCCCAGCACAGTAGGTCAAGGGTAGCCTGTGATACCAGTCCATAAGTTTGGCCACAGTCAGGTATCTCGTCTGGGCCATGGGGACTGTGCCTCTGCAACTGAGGAAGTGGGTCGCTGACATTCTGCATCTCCAGGGAGACTATCCAAATAGGATAGAGCTAAAAGTCTTGGGGAGATATACAGGCATAAAATCAAGGATCTTTTGGTCTGGGACTGTCCATTTAGGTCTCTCAAGGATGTGGGCTGTGGTCATTCAGATCCATCAGAGGATCTAAGGAAGTTGAGGGGAATGCTGCAGTGGGAAAGAGTATCAACAACCTACTCTTTGGGATTTGGGGTTGCAGACTGTGGGGAAGGGTTGATAACAGTTATGAAAGGGTGGGAGGGGTGTAATCGTATTTTTAAGGAACAACATAGTAATATGATGGGAAAGAGTTCATGTCGAGTGGGCTTGTCTATCGTCAGCATACCCTGGCTTCCAAGAGGAATAGTATATGACTACACCTATCATAGTCAACTTACAGGGCAGGGGCTGCAGGAGTAAAGTTGGGCTGGTGCAGATTCAGATTGATGGGTTGGGTGGGGAGCTGGGCAGATGAGGTACCTATGAAGTTCGCAGAAAGGGGCTTTAGTGACACAAAGAGGTGGAGGCAGGAAGCCATTGCCTGAAGAGTGCTGACTGTTGAACAACACTTTTGGACTCAAATTGTCAAGAAAAGAGTTGGGATGTTGTTGGATTAGTGTCAAAGGTAATAGCAGCACCAATTGACCTCTATATGCCGTGTTTCCCTTGCTTCTAGATGCTAGAGTAAGCTATCCCCACAGACATCGATGCATGAAGATCATGTGGGGTCATAGCTTTCGGCACCATGCCAGCATCCAGTTAATTTGGGGCATCAAAAACACTCAAGGAAATAGATCTACATTCAACACAATGAACTTTATACAAATGAGAATTCACATACAGTGCAATGACATCTATGTCACTCGAGTCATAGAGATGTACAGCTTGGAAACAGACCCTTTGGTCCAACTCATCCATGCCGACCAGGTATCCTAACCTAATATAGTCCTATTTGCCAGCATTTGGCCCATATCCCTCTAAACCCTTCCTATTCATATTCCCATCCAGATGCCTTTTAAATGTTTTTATTGTACCAGCCTCCACCACTTCCTCTGCAGCTCATTCCATACATGCACCACCCTCTGTGTGACAAAGTTGCCGCTTAAGTCCCTTATAATTATTTTCCCTTCTCACCCTATTCCTATGCCCTGTAGTTCTGGACTTTACCACCCCAGGGAAAAGACCTTGTCTATTTACCCTATCCATGTCTCTCATGATTTTATAAACCTTCATAAGGTCATCCCCCTCAGCCTCAAACCCTCCAGGGAAAATAGCCCCAATAGGTGCTTGAAGAGGTTTTTGCCTTTCTCTCCCTCCCATTATGTCTTGGTATTGCAGGTTCTGCAGCTTGGTTGGAGGGAAACTGCTCAGACATGGAGCCTGGAGGTTTGACTGGCCAACACTTGTATTTGAGGGGAAAGTGAGGACTGCAGATGCTGGAGATCAGAGCTGAAAATGTGTTGCTGGAAAAACGCAGCAGGTCAGGCAGCATCAAAGGAGCAGGAGAATCGACATTTCGGGCATGAGGAAGGGCTTCCTGAAGAAGGGCTCATGCCCGAAATGTCGATTCAACATTTGTATTTGGTCAGGCCAGACATGCTGAGTGTCTTCTGGCCTGAAGCAAGTGAACCTTCCTCAACTTGAACTTCCAAGAAGGGGGTCAGGCAGGGTGGAGGTGGAGGGCCCAGGTACCTCTGGACAGTCCTGAGAGAAGAATTATGAGGGGCCTGTTGGTGTGGTTTCTCTTGGAACCAGGTGCTTCCTGGCACCACCCTGTCTCCACATGAGGAAGATGTACCCGCGGTGCATACCAGGTTCACCATCCCTTGGGCACCATGCCTTCAGTCCTGAGGACCAGTGGTGGAGTGCAGGTGGATGGGCCTCTCCAGCAGACACTGAAGGTGCTGGACTTTACTCTCTATGGCTTATATCAATCTGTCTATGGAGGCAGACACACAGTCTGTACTCCTGCAGGCTCTGGGCAATGAGGGCCATTGCCTCCCGCATACCCGTCTGCTGCCTCAATTCCTCTCTATCCATGTGGATGAATTGCCTGATTGCTGACACCACAGGGCCCTTTTCTGCCTGTGGCTGAGCAAGTGCCTGGTCTTTGGTGGTCCTCTGAGTAGCAGCAGCCTGTGGCATTTCTATCTCCACCAGCTCCAGAGCTGTTGCAAGGAGATGCTAACCAGATTGTGCTCCCAAACCTTCTGTGGCTAATGTTCCCAATGATTTGGCCATATCTGAGCTGGAGGAGGAGGATGGGGTGCAGGAGGCAGCCTTGCCGATATTTCCTCTGAGGCGATAGGGTCCAAGAGGTCTTTTCTGGCAGATCTGGCCGTTTATCCAAGGAGGTGGTGGACATAGAGTCATACAGCATGGAAACAGACCATTTGGCCCAACTAGTTCATGCCAGTTGTAATTCCAAACTAAACTAGTTCCATATGCCTGCTCCTGGCCCTCCAAACCTTTCCTATTCATGTACTTATCTGGAAGTTCATTCCACACGTGAACCACCCTTTGTATAAAACCTTTGCCCCTCATGTCTTTTTAAAATCTCTCTCCTCTCACCTTATAAATATGGCCCTGGTTTTGAAATCTCTCATCCTAGGTAAAACACACCTACCATTAACCCTATCTATACCCTTCATGATTTTATAAACCTCTATAAGGTCACCTATGAACCTCCAACGCTACCATGAAAATGTCCCAGTCTATCCAACCTTTCTTTATAACTCAAACCTTCCATTCTCAGTAACATCCTGGTAAATTTCTTCTGAACCCTCTTTAGCTTTAATAATATCCTTCCTACAACTGGGTGATCATAAACAGACGCAGTATTTCAGAAAAGGCCTGACCAATATCCCATAAAATCTCAAATAATTTCCCAACTCCTTTACTCAAAGGACTGAGCAATGATGTCAAGCGTGCCAAATGCTTTTTTAACCATCCTGTCTATAAGTGACGCAAACTTCAAAGAATTATGTACCTGAACCCTAGGTCTCTCTGATCTATAAAACTACCCAAGGCCTGCTGCGCTTTTCCAGCAACACATTTTCAGCCCTATCATTAATTATATAAGTCTTGTGCCTGTTTGCTGTATCAAAGTACAATACATCGCATTTATCCAAATTGAACTCCTCTGCCATTTTTCAGCCCATTGACCAATTTGATCAACAACCCTTTGTAATCTTTGAAAACCTTCTTCATTTGCTGGGAGCTGCAAGGCACGAGAGAAGGTATCACAGCCAGTGGTTAGAACTGGTGTGCAATGAATAACACTGACAGAGGGATTAATGTGAGAGTTGGAATGAAGAATGGAACGCACTCATTTGGCAGGACAAGGATGTCTCAGCATTCCCATCAAAACAATCCCAGTCATCCATGAAGGCCACAATTCTCTCCCCATAAGGGCTGAAGTCTAATGTTGGGTACTTCTCCTGCTGTACCGGACCTTGCTCCCTCTTGTCCTCTTTGATAAGACCAAGGGAGGAAGTAGTTGACATAGCTATTAGTGCCAATGCAGATGGGAGGGAAGGCAGTGAGGTGATCAGACTGAATGAGTAGGCAATGCAAAGGCCATGCAGTGTTAATGGTGTAGGAGGTTTGGGGGGAATCAGTAAGTTTGGGTGAAGGAAGCTGTTCCAGGTCACAGTGAGATCGGCAGAACATGAACCTTAGTGGGATGTTGATGTAGTAGCTGAGAGAGTGTGTAATTGCGAGTTAACTGAAAGAACAGTGTGTGACACTTAACCTGGCAGAACAGAGAATGTCATTGACCTTTTCATGGCATTTCTCTGCTCCATTGAGACAGGACTGACCAGGGTGTCAGCCTTAGACCAAGCTGCCAGGGTCTGTTGGCATGGCCTCCACTGGTAGACCTCTGGGAAGAGGACATCCCTCTTGGAGAATTGCAGCTCTCTCGTTCAAATGCTGGCCATGAATGAGCTGGTCAGCTTCAGAAAGCCATTGCTCACACGAATGCACAATGGTCTCTCGAAGGTGGTGCAGATGCCTTGGATACTGTTTTTTTCAGAGGATATTTGCTGATTGACAAGTTGTTCTGGGAATGGTACATGGCAGGATGGGGTTAGAATTGGAAGTGAGGGTCAGAGTAGATAGTTAATAAAGTGTATTTGGTAAGATGCAGCAAGAAATCTCATTGGTCACATGAGTGTCTTTTCCTGGCAGTGGGGAAAAAGTATAATAAAGTCTGTTTGTGAAGGCGTCTTTTTCTTTATCTCCCACATATAAAATTAAAACAAATGTGTTAAAAATCCATGGGTGATTGGGAAAAATAAAAGGCACAATTGAATCCTATAAGAAGAGAAAAGAATAAGACGTGTTGGTGCTATTACCAGGCATTGTCTAAAATTTTTTTACAAAGCATGCAGAGGGAGAGGCTTGATTACAATAACCCCTCACCCTTGCTGCCGACCCCTTTCCCGTGAACCCCCACACTGCATCGCCATCTCAGCTCCATCATTTGGGCCTGAGATTCTTTGATGATTCTGGGCCTTTGGTGGGTGTTTTGTTAGCTGTTCCCACTGGCGCTGCCAACAGCCAATAGTTGCTGGGTTCTGTTCTGAGCTTCTGATCAGCAGCTCTCAAGTAAGGGGCTTCTGTTCCTAGGGTCCCTGATCTTGTGAAAAGCATGCAGCTGGCTACAAGTGCCTGGTCAGAAATGAATACACCAGGCCTTCTGCTAAGGAGGCAATCTCTGGTCCTCACCAGCTTTCTGACTGGTGTGTGAGACTCCTGTCTCCTGGATTAAATACTGCCCTCTGTGGGTTTCACTCCATTCGAGGTGTGACGGAACCCTATGCAAAAGAAATATGAGAGCTCATTAAATAAACAATTAGCAGGAGTCTCTTCGGTGACTTAATACTTTACGGTAACAACAGTTTGCATCTATATGGTAAATTATTATTTTAAAACATCATCACACAATACTCAACAGAAATGTAATCAGAAGATGCTGAGCTAGAGGAAGTCATTTGTGAGCTGAAAATGTGTTGCTGGAAAAGCGCAGCAGGTCAGGCACCATCCAAGGAACAGCATCCTGTTCCTTGGATGCTGCCTGACCTGCTGCGCTTTTCCAGCAACACATTTTCAGCTCTGATCTCCAGCATCTGCAGTCCTCACTTTCTCCTCGAAGTCATTTGTGAGGAAATGACCCAATGAGATGGGCCTGAAGAGTGGTATAATTCAGGAGATGGAACTGGTGAAGCAGAGGCAATTCAAGAGCACGGTATCTAGGTGATTGAAAAATCCTTCCAACAATACAGTCAAGACATGGGTGATGTGCAAGAGTCCAGAGACAGAGAAGGAAGTCACGAGGACAGATATTGCACAAAGCATACAGATTTTTTTCCAAGCATTGTGAAAACCATGAACCTTGACATAAAAGAGACCATGTGCCTCGGCCTGGTGCTGTGGAACCTGCCCTTTAGCTGGAGCAGACAGCATAAAAATTGTCAGCCCTGGGTTGATTTAATCTGACAGCATAAAGGTGAAAGTACAGTGCATCTGAATTACTGCTGCAAAAAAAATCAAACTTATTATATTAATTCAGGGAGCCTATGTTTAAAGAAAATTGTCAGAAGGATTTTATCCTTCATAAAAGAAATTCTGCCTTGCTAGTTGTTCATTGTTTATTGAAGTTAATCATTAATGGTTCCCACATTTGCTGTTCCTTTCTTTGTGCTACGTGCACTGGAATGTGGCTTGCAATCTACACAGAGCCACTCCCTGTGAGATCCTGAGTCATTTTCAATGTTGTCGCCTGGTGTTAACCTGCCCATATTAGTACTATTGTGCAAACCAGTCCTTGAACATTTGTAACAAATATCTGATGGTATTGTGATTCATCTTTATTTCAGTTGAACAGTGAAAGGGTCAATAAACAGATTCTTGGTGTATATAAGACAGAACTCCTGTTTTGTAAAGCAGATCATACATTCATTTTGGTGCAAGTGACTTGAGTGTAAAAACAGGCTAATATAACAGGTATGTAGATTAGACATAGGATTGGAGAAATCCAGACAACAATATTTATATTCTCCAAGTTAAAGTAGCCATGGTTGGTGTGTAATTATTCCACTTATAGATTTTGAAATTAATCTCCCTATAAATGTGTTTGTTTCTAATGTCCAGAGACACTGATTAGGAAATTAAAGGTAATTGGCACCTGCTTGATGAGCATTCTACTTGTATTTTATTAAATCAGCTTAAATTGTTTCCTGCTTTTCCAGAAGTGCAAAGCTTAGGATTTAGAATGTTTGAAAAGGCAACTCAAATGAACTCAGCAAAGGCAGCGAAATATGTCTTCCAACTGGTCCTACCTGTTTCAGTATAGAGCTATAGAGAAATGGGCATTTTACTTGCAAATACTGCCTCTAGGAGGGTTACAATTAAGCCACTTCCTGTACTATGTAGTTTTTAAAAAAATAGTTTCAAGTATCTGAAATATTGTGAATAGACTTTTTAATATAAGCACCTAGCCTTTCTATTTGTAGTCATGCATTTTGAACATGGAGAAAGATTTCTTTATTTCTCATGGGGTTAGATTTTATCATTATTGCCGACATGGAGTTTGGAAAGGAGAACTCAGCAGCAAGGATCATCGACCTGTACCTGAGCCACCTTAATTATCATTCCACTTAACATAAGAAAAATGAGGGAAAATAAATTTATAAAAAAACCTTCACCAGGTAGCTTACAAATAAAATGAGATGAGTTGTACAACTGAGATATCTAAGCCTATTTTTGGTAATCACGGGTTTGAAGGATTGAGAAAGATGCAGACTGGAACATGTAACTTTTGCTGTCAATTAGGGTTGCACATATGCCCAGAACCTTTGTGCTCAAATAAAATGCTTCAGCTCCATCTTTTCCTTTCATGCTACCAGTAGAAGGAATCCCAGATATGTGTTTTGAAGTGTCATTATTTATAAAAGGAACAGGGATTCCCTTCCCTTAATAACCATAATCTGTAGTTTATGTAGAAATGGGTGCATTTCCATGCCCCGTTCAGTC
The DNA here is from genome assembly GCF_037043375.1 of Chiloscyllium plagiosum. Classification (NCBI taxonomy): domain Eukaryota; kingdom Metazoa; phylum Chordata; class Chondrichthyes; order Orectolobiformes; family Hemiscylliidae; genus Chiloscyllium; species Chiloscyllium plagiosum. Next base: position 28,698,606 of record NW_028270142.1, on the reverse strand, counting down.
TGTGGCCAATTTAAAGAACACCACCATCAGCGTTATGTGGGTTATTCACACCCTCCCCCTGAAAGTCTTACAAATGCACACACACTCACACAAGAACACAAAAGATACCATTGGTGCTAAGTGAAGGAAATGTTCAGCATTCACATTTTTGTCTCACCTTGGAAAGTTGCAGACGTTCACATTCTCATAAACAAAGAAATCTTTTCCACTCTCAGATCATAACTTATCTGAGTTTGAATAGCTGGAATTATTGCAGGATTCCACCAAAGAGCTAGCCTTTCAGCAGATCATGAAGTTGTTTCGTTGTGGTTCTCTTACCAGAAAGTCCAGCTCTGTAATGATGGACTTTTGAGGGAACGGAATCAGACTGAGAAACATTCAAAAATTTACAGTCCCCTTTGTTTAGATAGAAAGATGTTACTGCCCCTTACTGCAGTTGCTATAATGTTTTGATGTTTTCTGCAGAAAAGTGGCAACTCAAAACATGTCTGCCTGATAAGATGGCTGCCTAAAACCTCCCTTCAAATATAGATTAGATTAGATTATTTACAGTGTGAAAACAGGCCCAACAAGTCCACACCGACCCATTCCCCTACATTTACCCCGTCACCAAACACTATGGGCAATTTAGCACGGCCAATTCACCTAACCCGCACATTTTTGGACTGTGGGAGGAAACCGGAGCACTCAGAGGAAACCCACGCAGACACGGGGAGAATGCGCAAACTCCACACAGAGTCACCTGAGGCGGGAATGAAACCTGGGTCCCTGGCTCAAGTGAGGCAGCAAGTGCTAACCACTGTGCCACCGTGCTGCTCCATATAGGTTGGCCTTAATTTGATTATTCACATCCTGGGCTATATTTTCACCTATTCTGCCAGGTAATTGATAATTTTGTTACTGAAAAGACACATGAATGCAGAATATGTGTGTTGGCAGATACTGTCTGAAATGATTTGGAGATGCCAGTGTTGGACTGGGGTGTACAAAGTTAAAATCACACAACACCAGGTTATAGTCCAACAGGTTTAATTGGAAGCACACTAGCTTTCGGAGCGACGCTCCTTCATCAGGTGATAGTGGAGGGCTCGATCGTAACACAGAATTTATAGCAAAAATTTGCAGTGTGATGTAACTGAAATTATACATTGAAAAATTGATTGTCTGTTAAGCCTTTCATCTGTTAGAATCTGTTAGAACCATTTCTGAGAATGCAACTTTAAAAAAAGGGTTTTGTGATTTACACATGAAAGAAGTGAAACTATCACTGTATTCTAATCTTTAATTCTATTTGGTGCCTTAAAGTTACAATACTTCCAGAGTCTCTTGTAGATTTATGCAGTTGCTCTCCTGATGGCTCAGTCTCTGGGTCTGCAAAGCTCTTTTCTCCCTCTTTCTAGATTAGAGTGGTGCTGGAAAAGCACAGCAATCCAGGTAGCATCCGAGGAACAGGAAAATCGATGTTTCGGGCAAAAGCCCTTCATCAGGAATAGTGCCTGCAGGTCATTTATTTCTCCACCCTGCATGGATGCTGCCTGAACTGCTGTGCTTTTCCAGCACCACTCTAATCTAGAATCTGGTTTCCAGCATCTGCAGTCATTGTTTTTACCTCGCTGATTTTAACCCTACTGCGAATCCTCTTGCAAGGATGCCTGCCTTGAAGAAGTTTTCCTCCTCTCTCTACAAGAATCTCAAAGAGTCCCTCTCCCACTGCAACTCTAGTTTCTCCCCACCCCCACCCTCCTCTCATTTATCTCTCTACCCTGCAGGCACTCTGCCTCTATTCCTGATGAAGGGCTTTTGCCCGAAATGTCAATTTTCCTGCTCCTAGGATGCTGCCTGAACTGCTGTGCTTTTCCAGCACCACTGTAATCTAGAATCTGGTTTCCAGCATCTGCAGTCATTGTTTTTACCTGTTTTTTCCCTCTGTCTCTGGATGGTCAGTTGGTCTCTGCCTCTTGTCATGCTGGCCTCATCAGACGGTTCCAAGAGCGAAATCTGCAGGTGAACCCTGTTTTATATCTTTTAGATGGTTTACTGGAACTTTCTATAGTTCTGGGAGAAAATGAGGACTGCAGATGCTGGAGATCAGAGCTGAAAATGTGTTGCTGGAAAAGCATAGCAGGTCAGGCAGCATCCAAGGAACAGGAGAATCGACGTTTCGGGCATGCGCCCTTCTTCAGGAATGAGGAAAGTGTGTCCAGCAGGCTAAGATAAAAGGTAGGGAGGAGGGACTTGGGGGAGGGGCTTTGGAAATGCGACAGGTGGAGGGAGGTCAAGGTGAGGGTGATAGGCCGGAGTGGGGTGGGGGCAGAGAGGTCAGGAAGAAGATTGCAGGTTAAGAAGGCGGTGCTGAGTTCGAGGGATTTGACTGAGACAAGGTGGGGGGAGGGGAAATGAGGAAACTGGAGAAACCTTGTAGTTGGAGGGTTCCTAGGCGGAAGATGAGGCGCTCTTCCTCCAGCCGTCGTGTTGCTATGGTCTGGCGATGGAGGAGTCCAAGGACCTGCATGTCCTTGGTGGAGTGGGAGGGGGAGTTGAAGTGTTGAGCCACGGGGTGGTTAGGTTGGTTGGTCCGGGTGTCTCAGAGGTGTTCTCTGAAACGTTCCGCAAGTAGGCGGCCTGTCTCCCTAATATAGAGGAGGCCACATCGAGTGCAGCGGATGCAATAAATGATGTGTGTGGAGGTGCAGGTGAATTTGTGGTGGATATGGAAGGATCCCTTGGGGCCTTGGAGGGAAGTAAGGGGGGAGGTGTGGGCACAAGTTTTGCATTTCTTGCGGTTGCAGGGGAAGGTGCCGGGAGTGGAGGTTGGGTTGGTGGGGGGTGTGGACCTGATGAGGTAGTCACGGAGGGAGTGGTCTTTTCGGAACGCTGATAGGGGAGGGGAGGGAAATATATCCCTGATGGTGGGGTCCGTTTGGAGGTGGCGGAAATGACGACGGATGATACGATGTATATGGAGGTTGGTGAGGTGGTAGGTGAGGACCAGTGGGGTTCTGTCTTGGTGGCGATTGGAGGGGCGGGCTCAAGGGTGGAGGAGCGGGAAGTGGAGGAGATGCGGTGGAGGGCATCGTCGATGATGTCTGGGGGGAAATTGCGGTCTTTGAAGAAGGAGGCCATCTGGGTTGTACGGTATTGGAACTGGTCCTCCTGGGAGCAGATGCGGTGGAGACGAAGGAATTGGGAATATGGGATGGCGTTTTTACAGGGGGCAGGGTAGGAGGAGGTGTAGTCTAGGTAGCTGTGGGAGTCGGTCGGTTTATAGTAAATGTCCGTGTTGATTCGGTCGCCCGAGATAGAAATGGAGAGGTCTAGGAAGGGTAGGGAGGAGTCTGAGATGGTCCAGGTGAATTTGAGGTTGGGGTGGAAGGTGTTGGTAAAGTGGATGAACTGCTCAATCTCCTCGTGGGAGCACGAGGCAGCGCCGATACAGTCATCGATGTAGCGTATAGTAAATATCCGTGTTGAAGGAGTTTGCACATTCTCCCTGTGTCTGCGTGGGTTTCTGTCCGGTGCTCTGGTTTCCCCCCACAGTCTAAAGATGTGCAGGTTAGGTGGATTGGCCATGCTAAATTGCTCATAGTGTCCAGGGATGTTCAGGCAATGTATGTTAGAAGTACAGCAATAGTTTGTGGGGTAGATGAGATGTTTGCTGGTGGGTTGGTGTGGAGTCCTCTTTCTATAGTTCTGGCCAATCAAAGAGATACACTTAATAGTCTGAAACAAGAGTTAATCATTAGATGGCATGCTACTGTTAGTTTCTTTGTGTAGCAAGACCTGATGCCTTTCTGTCTGGGCCTTCCTTTATTTAGTGGTTAAGTTGTTGGGAGTATGTCTGTCCAGAATAACTGTTGCCCTTTACATTATGCTGATGTTATTAGCACCTGACTGCTGTGTTTGCACTATGTCTGGTGTGTGGGTTTTGTGATTCAAGGTTTTACTTGGCCAATGTATCCAGCATCCCTTGCTGTATGGCCAAGTTAGCAATCTATCTATGTTTTAGCAGCCAGGAGGCTGCTATGGGTGAGTTGGACCAAATAATCTGTTTCCATGCTGTACAACTCTATGACTCAATGACTCTGCAATAGTCCAAAAGGCAGAATAAACAAGGTGATAAGTATATTGAAAGCATTGTTTAGGGTTTGCACCCTCAGACTCCCCCTTTATATCCTCATCCCTTGTCAGATGCTGTGGAGGGTTCACTAGTCAGGGCAGATCAGGTACCTGCTCCAAAACTCCCACCGCTAACATTGTCACTAACTCCTCCAGGCTATAGAGTGTTGCCTGCAGCCTCTACATTTCAGTGCACTGTTCCTTTATCCACACAGAATGATACCATATACAGCTATCCATGAGATTAGCTCCTCTATTGGCTGAAGTTCTCAAAATCCTGAGCCATTGTGGCACATATGAGTTGCATGAACTGCACTTTCTCACCATTACCCTGTACAACTTCAAGGAACTGCGATATGTGACTTTGTCACCTTCCACTGCTGTCATAGTTTCCTTTCCTGTGACCCCTGAGGCCCTGCATCTATGCCTAGTTGAGCAGCATTATGTCTGTTCTCCCTTTTCTGAGATGGACTATCCACAGTTGCCTCTGCTCTGGAATCCCTTCCTGAATAAGCTGTTCAGCTGATGCAAACAGGTGCTGGCACCCAAAGCGGTCAGAGTATCAATGCTGGTGAACTATGCACTTGTGAGGCAGACCACTGCTTCCTCAGTTTTGTGTGATCCCCTGTGGCTGTAAAGGGTGAGGATGGCAAACACAAGGAGAGATTATGTGAACCAGCCTAGCAGATGAGAAGCCACTGAAATGCTTAGCATAATGATAATGCTACTGAGGGCTTAGCATAATACCAGTTGGGGTGGCATCCCCTTTACTCCTGAGATCGTATCTCCTTCATGGAATTCCAGTTTCCAAGAGTGAATTCCTCCACATCTGGAACCCTGAGTGTGTCCATTGCCCATTCTTCCATTAATATGATCCTCTAAGCATGAATACTCACCACCTTTTCCAGGCATTATGTTCTTTTGTAAGGAAAGGGAATGACATATAATGCTGCAATCCTCTATGGCCAATAGCATCAGCTCCTATAACACCTGCACTCAATCATATAATTCCTACGTCTGGAAGCAAGCCATTCAACTCCACACAGACCATCATCTGAGGGTGGAATCAAACCTGGAACTCTGGTGCGGTGAAGCAGCAGTGTTATCATGCTGCCCAAGTCAGCAAGTGTTTTCCCAATCTTCCAGTGCTTGTTATTTCAATGCATCACCTAAATTTCATGCTGTCAGTTCCTCAGTCCTAGGCTTGCTGCAGTGTTCCGGTGACGTCCAATGCAAGCTGGAGCAGCGGCAGCACCTCCTTTTCTGGTAAGGCACTTTACATCCTTCCAGAGCAGCATTGAATTCAACAACATCAGAACATGATCACTGTCCTCCATTTTGATATTTTTCACTGCCCAGTGTCTATTGTTTTGCTTTCAGTCAGAGTTGGCATTTATTCTGCTATTGTTTTCAAACCGATGACACAGATTGATGAAGGCAGACTGATAGACGTTGTCCATATGGAACTCAGTAAAGCATTCAACAAAGTTCTGCCTGGTAGACTGGTCAATAAAATTAGATCACACCAGATCTAGGGGGAGTTCGCCAAGCAGATATAAAATTGGCTTGAAGGTAGGAGACAGAAAATGGTGGTAGAGGGTTGCTTTTCAGAGTGGAGATCTGTGACCAATGGTATGCCACAAGGATCGGTGCTGGGTCCATTGCTTTTCATTTATAAAAATGATTTGGATGTGAATATGGGAGGCATGGTTCATAAGTTTGCAGATGACATCAAAATAGGTGGTGTAGTGGACAGTGAAGAAGATTATGTCAAAGTACAACAGAACCTTGATCAGATGGGCCAATTGGCAGATGGAGTTGTTGCATTTTGGTAAGGCAAACCAGGGCAGGACTTCTACAGTTAATGGTGGAGCCCTGGGGAGTGTTGCTGTACAAAGAGACTTAGGGGTCCAGGGTTAAAAATCATACAACACCAGGCTATAGTCCAACAGGTTTAATTGGAAGCACTAGCTTTCGGAGCGCTGCTCCTTCATCAGGTGGTTGTGGAGGACACAATTGTAAGACACAGCATTTATAGCAAAGGTTTACAGTGTGATGTAACTGAAATTATATTTTGAAAAATACCTTGATTGTTTGTTAAGTCTCTCATCTGTTAGAATGACCATGTTAGTATCACTTCTTTCATTCGTAAATCACAAAACGTTTTTAAAAAATTACACTCTCAGATTAACTTTAACAATTGGTATCATCCCAGATAATGGTCATTCTAACAGATGAGAGACTTAACAAACAATCAAGGTATTTTTCAGTGTATAATTTCAGTTACATCACACTGTAAACATTTGCTATAAATCTTGTGTCTTACAATTGTGTCCTCCACAACCACCTGATGAAGGAGCAGCGCTCCAGAATCTAGTGCTTCCAATTAAACCTGTTGGACTGTAACTTGGTGTTGCGTGATTTTTAACTTTGTACACCCCAGACCAACACCGGCATCTCCGAATCATGATTAGGGGCCCAGGTGCATAGTTCCTTGAAATTGGAGTTGAAGGTTGACAGGGTGGTGGAGAAGGCATTTGGCATGCTTGCCTTCATTGGTCAAGTCATTGAGTACAGAGTTGGGACATCATATTGCAGTTGTACAGGACATTTATAAGGTGACTTTTAGAATACTGAGTGCAGTTCTGGTCTCTCTGCTACAGGAAGGATGTTGTTAAGCCTGAGAGGTTTCAGAAAAGATTTACAAGGATGTTGTCAGGGTTGAAGGGTTTGAGTATAAGGAGAAGCTGAATAGGCTGGGTTGTTTTCCCTGGAGTGTCAGAGGATGAGGGGTGACCTTATAGAGGTTTATAAAATCATGAGTGGATAGGGTAAGTAGGCAAGTTCTTTTCCCTGGGTTGGGGGAGTCCACAACTAGGGCAGAGATTTAAAGTGAGAGGGGTAACATTTAAAAAGGACCTGAGGGGTAATTTTTTCATGCAGATGGTGGTGTATATATGGAACAAGCTGCTAGAGGAAGTGCTGGAGAAGGGTACAATTACAACATTTAAGAGGCATCTGGATGGGTACATGAATAGCAAGCGTTTAGAAGGAAGTGGGCGAAATGCTGGCAAGTGGGACTAGATCAGATTGGGATGTCTGGTCAGCGTAGACAAGTTGGGCGGAAGGGTCTGTTTCTGTGCTGTATACCTCTATGACAACTGTGTCACAAGGGTCAGTGCTAGGGCTTCATGTCCACTATTTATATAAGTGCTTTGGATGAAGGAATCAAAGAAGTTGTTGCTAAAGTTGCTTATTACTCAAAGGCAAATAAAGTAAGTTGTGAAGAGGACACAAAGGTGCCACAAAGCGATATGGATAGGTTAAGCGAATGGCAAAGACCTGGCAATTGGAATATAGTGCAGGAAAAGTAAATCATAAGCAAATTATCTGTGCAGTGAGGAATTGTAGACAGAGCACTGAGATGCAGAGAGATTTGCGTGTCCTCATAATGAATCATAGAAGGTTGGAATAGAAGTATAGAAAGCTATTAGAATAGCTAACAGAATACCACCATTCATCACAAGTAGAATAGAATCTACAAGTAAGGAGGCTGAGTTTATAGAGGCCGCTGGTAAGATCACAAAAAAAACCCAAAGAACTGTGGATGCTGTAAATCCAAAACAAAAAACAGAAATTGTTGGAGAAACTCAGCAAATCTGGCAGCATCTGTGGAGAGAAAGCAGAGTTAATATTTCCAGATCCAGTGATCCTTCCTCAAAACTGACTGTAGCTGGAAAAAGGTAGACATATATGCCAAAGGTGGGTTGACGGAAGGGGGTGGGGATGAGTGGGGGGGTGGGGGGGGTCATGGTGAGGAATGAATGACAGGTAGAGTTGGAGCACATAGATAAAGAACAAGTTGTGCAGACATAGAAATGGGTTAAAGTCAGCCTGGGAAATTCAATAGCTTCTAATGTGGAGCATTAATAGCTGACAATGGGATACCAATGGGTTGTGATAGCAACCCATATGATGACAAGGCCTGCATATGTAGGCGTTGGGGAAAGGATATGGGGTGCTCAGACCCTAAAATTATCAAACTTGATTTTAAGCCCTGAAGCTGCAGGATCCCAAAGTGGAAAATAAGATGCAGTTCTTCCAGCTTGCGCTGAGCTTCACTGGAGCACTGCAGCAAGTCCAAGGTAGAGATGTTGGCCTGGGAACATAGTGGTGTGTTGAATTGACAGGCAAATGGAAGCCCAGGGTCATTTGTGCGGACAGAATGTAGGTGTTCTGGAAAGCGGTCCCTCAGTCTGTGCTTTGTTTCCCCAGTATAGAGGAGACCACATTGTGAGCAGTGAAGTCTGGTTGAGTGAATTTCAAGCAAACTGTTGCTTCATCTGGAAACTGGGTCTGGGGCCTTGGATGGTAAAGAGGGAGGAAGTAAATAGCAGGTATTACCCTGACTATGATGGTGTGGCTGGAGTCCACAAACTGGAAATTCCGAAACTGATAGAAAGTGTCAGAAGAATTGTGGATGTAGGCAAAACGGACAGGACAAGGGGAGAAAAAATTGTGTCGAGGTAGGAAGTGATGAGTTCTGTAGGCAGAAACAATGGATCTACCTGGCAGTTTGTCGATTTTGGGAAGGAGTTAGAAGTGAACTGTGTGGCATTAGGAGACAATGAGCTTGGAGGCAGTAGTGGGGAGATTACTGGATGAAATGAGAACAGTATGGGGGTGACCTTATCGAGGTTTATAGAATCATGAGGGGTAGGATAGGATAAATGGACAAGGTCTTTTCCCTGGAGTGGGAGAGTCTAGAACTGGAGGGCATAGATTTAAGGTGAGAGGGGAAAGATAAAAATGGGACCTAAGGGGCAACTTTCTCACACAGAGGATGCTGCCTGTATGGTATGAGCTGCTAGAGGAAGTAGTGGAGGCTGGTACAGTTACAGCATTTAAAAGGTATCTGGATGGTTATATGTATAGGAAGGGTTTAGAGGGATATGGGCCATATGCTGGCAAATGGAACAAGATTAGTTTAGGATATCTGGTCGGCATGGACAAGTTGGACCAAAGGGTCTGTTTCCATGTTGCACATCTCTATGATTCTGTAACTCTAGTTACTGGCTTTCCATTAATATCCTAATATACTGCAGTTCACTCCAAGATTCACAGGAAACCTTCATCTTTCTCCCCAACATTTAAAATCAGTGCACGATGATGGTTTTCGTTAAGTTCGGCCATACTTCATCTGACTGACTTCTGTTTCTGCCTCCATGTTCTAATTGGCTACCAAACCTGACTCCATCTGATTATGCATTCAATCTGCTCCCTCCAGAGGCAGTTCTGAACCTGGAAACAGTGCCAACTTCTATTTCCTGCCCTCAATGAGAAAACTTAGCCTTTATTTCCTAATTTCACGAAAATAGATTCTGCGTGGCTAACTGCACACTGAACGTTCTAACCAAAGCTCCTGTTTTTCTGGTACCTGCATACAGAAGATCCTTAAAGGCTATGAATCTGACAACCCTTGACCTGACCAAAGATTATTGTTAGGCACAGCTAACCACCAAAGTCCAGTTATATTCATTGTTTGCCATTCTGCTGCCATTGTAGAGTTTACAGTTAAACAAAAACCAAAAGAACTTACGGAAGCTGGAATTCAGAAACAAAAACAGAAATCGCTGGAAAGGTTCAGCAGGTCTGTCTGCATCTGTGGAGAGAAAACAGAGTTAACATTTCAGGTTGGACCTGTTTGGGATAAACAAGTATCTTCCATGTTTCAGTGGCTATTGCATTGTGTTGGTTGTTTTCAGCACAAGGACTGAATGACATTACAGGTTCTAAAAAGAGACAGTGCAAGATAGTAGACGATGACACATCCCTCCCAGATTGTCTCAACACCTTCTATGCTCACTTTGAGCAGAATTTAGGCGGAGAGGTAACACCTATTCTGACAAGTCCTGACAAACCTATCCCAACTGTCACTGCATCAGAGATCAGATCAGTTTTCCTTTGTGTGAATCCAAGGAAAGTGATGGGACCAGACAAAGTACCAGGCCGTGCACTCAGAGCATGCTCAGATCAACTGGCAGAGGTCTTCTCGGACATCTTCAACCTCTCCCTGCAGCAGGCTATTGTCCCTGCCTGTTTCAAGAGGGCCAGTATCATCCCTGTGCCTAAGAGGGCTCATGCAGCATGTCTCAATGACTACTGCCCAGTGGCCCTAACTTCGGTGATCATGAAGTGTTTGAAAGGCTGGTCATGACATTAATCAACTCCAGCCTCCTGACTACTCTTGACCCACTCCAATTTGCCTATCAAACCAACAGATCCACATCAGTTGCCATATCACTTGCCCTTCACTCCTCCCTAGAACATCTTGACACCAAGAACAGCTACGTAAGAATCCTATTCATTGACTACAGTTCAGTCTTCAACATTATTATCCTCTCGAGACTGATCACTAAACTTCGTGATCTCGGACTAAGCCGCACTCTCTGCAACTGGATCCTCAGTTTCCTGACCCACAGGCCACAATCAGTGAAGATTGGGGACAATATTTCATCCTAACTAACACTCAACACTGGATCCCTCCAGGGGTGCGTATTCAGCCCCCTACTGTACTCACTGTCTACCCATGACTGCGTCGCCAAAAACCAGACTAATGCCATTTACAAGTTTGCTGATGACACCACCATAGTCAGTTGAATCTCAAATGGCGATGAAACAGACTACAGACAGAAAGTGGAAGACCTGGAAAAATGGTGCACTGAGAACAACTTAGCTCTCAATGCTGGCAAAACCAAGGAACTCATATTGACTTTTAATGGGATGTTACTCATGCCCCACTACACATTAACAGCACACAGGTGGAACGAGTAGAGAGTGTCAAGGTCCTGGGAATGGTCATCCACAACAAGCTTTCATGAGCTCTTCATGTGGATACACTGGTTCCAATGTCTCTTCTTCCTCAGGCAGCTGAGGAAATTTGGCATGACGGTAAATACCTTTGCCAACCTTTATAGGTGCGCCATCGAGAGCATTCTGTCTCGATGTATCACTAACTGGTATGGCAACTGTACCATTCAAGATTGGAGACGGTTACAGAGAGTGGTGACTCGGACTGGACAGTCACAAAGGCCAATTGCCCACCCATAGAATCCATCTACCAGGCCCACTGTCAAGGAAAGGCCAGAAGCATTCTGAAAGGTCCATCCCAGTCTGGCAATGCTTTTCTACAACTTCTACCATCGGGGAGAAGGTACAGAAGCCTGAAGACATGCACCAGCTGGTTTCGAAACAGTTTCTACCCTACTGTTGTTAGAATACTGAATTTACTCACAAATGCTTAACATTCGCCTGTATCTGTGTTTTTGGTTTTGCCGCTGTTTACCTATTATTTACATTTCTATGATATTTAACTATGTGATCTGCCTGTGTTGCTTGCAAGGTAAAGCTTTTCACTGTACCTTGGTACACATGACAATAAATTAAATTCAATTCGATTCAATTCATTAGCCCCTGTCAGGCCTGTGTTGATCTGAAGCAACTGGGCGGACATCAGCTGTCGATTTTACCTGCTCCTCGGATGCTGCCTGAATTGCTGTGCTCTTCCAGCACCACTGATCCAGAATCTGGTTTCCAGCATCTGCAGTCATTGTTTTTACCTCGTTGATTTTAACCCTACTGCGAATCCTCTTGCAAGGATGCCTGCCTTGAAGAAGTTTTCCTCCTCTCTCTACAAGAATCTCAGGGAGTCTCTCTCTCACTGCAACTCCCAGGTCATTTCCTCAGCCCTGAAGCTCTTACTCTATGCCACTCTCTCCCCACCCCCACCCTCCTCTAGCTTATCTCTCCACGCTTCAGGCTCTCTGCCTTTATTCCTGATGAAGGGCTTTTGCCCGAAACGTCGATTTTGCCTGTCCTCGGATACTGCCTGAATTGCTGTGCTCTTCCAGCACCACTGATCCAGAATCTGGTTTCCAGCATCTGCAGTCATTGTTTTTACCTCGGACATCAGCTGTGTTAAGTGAAGCCCATGGAGAGAGGGTAGAGGGGGAAGAAGGGCTCAAGAAGCTCGACATTAGGAACTTTACTTAAATTTATGGAACAGGTATAACACCTGATCTGCCTGAGGCCTGGAGATTGCACAACCTGTTTCTTTTGCCTGCAGCAAAGTACAAATGGGTGTGCATTTCCTGCCTGACCTTTTGGAGACTTAGGATCTCATTTAGCAGTTCAAAATGATTTGGGATAATATGTTGTTATTGCTGTTTCTGAACTATTTGACACAGCCTTTTCTTTATTGCTTTCAGCCTTCCATTTTAAATGCTGTGTTAATGAATGACTTGAATGTTATTTGGCAAATCTGTCATTTCAAAATGAAATCACTGCTGTTAGGAGCACCACCTTAAGGAATAAAGTGGTACTACATTGTCATTTAATTAATTTTTTTTCAGTTGCATCTATTTAGATTAGATTAGATTATTTACAGTGTGGAAACAGGCCCTTCAGCCCAACAAGTCCACACTGACCCGCCGAAGCGCAACCCACCCAGACCCATTCTCCTACACTTACCCCTTCACCTAACACTATGGGCAATTTAGCATGGTCAATTCACCTAACCTGCACATTTTTGGATTGTGGGAGGAAACCAGAGCATCTGGAGGAAACCCACGCAGACACGGGGAGAATGTGCAAACTCCACACAGTCAGTTGCCTGAGGCAGGAATTGAACCCGGGTCTCTGGCGCTGTGAGGCAGCAGTGCTGGATTTGGGAGGATAATCACAGGATAGAAATACTACATGTGTAATTCACCACCTGACTCTCCAAAGCCTGTTTGTCACCTACAAGGCATAAGTCAGGAGCCACTTGTCTGGGTGAGTGCAGCTCCAACAACATTCAAGAAGCTTGACACCATCCAGGACCTTATAGAGGTTTATAAAATCATGAGGCCATGGATAGGATAACTAGACAAGGACTTTTCCCTGGGGTGGGGAGTCCAGAACTACAGGGCATAGGTTTAGGGTGAAAGTGGAAAGATTTAAAAGGAACCCAAGGCAACTTTTTCACGTGGAGGATGGTGCGTGTATGGAATGAGCTGCCGGAGGAAATGGAGGAGGCTAGTACTATTACAACATTTAAAAGGCATCTGGATGGGTATATGAATAGGAAGGATTTAGAGGGATATGGGCTAAGTGCTGGCAAATAGGACTAGATTAATTTAGGACATCTTGTTGGCATGGACGAGTTGGACCAAAGGGTCTGTTTCCACGCTGTACATCTCTATGACTCTGTGACAAAACATGGCACTTGATTGGCACCACATCCACAAGTATCCATTCTCCCCACCACTGATGCTCAGTAGCAGCAGTGTGTACTATCTACAAGATGCACTCTTGAAATTCACCAAAGACCTTAGATAGCTGGTTCCAAACTCACCACTACTTTCATCTAGATGGACAAGGGCAGCAAATACTTGGGAACACCATCACCTTCAAGCCACTCACCATCCTGCCTTGGAAATATATCGCCATTCCTCCACTGTCACTGGGTCAAAATCCTGGATTTCCCTCCCAAATGGTATTGTGGATCAACCCACAGCAGGTGGACTGCAGCAGTTCAAAAATATAGCTCACCACCACCTTCTCAAGAGAAACTAGGGACAGGCAATAAATGCTGGCCAATCCAGTGATACTCAGTGAATAGGTAAAAGAATAACTACTCGTGCAATGCCTTGTGTGAAATGTGTGTTTTAATCCAGTCTGTTGTAGAATAATTCAATTTCTCCACAAAGGGAAATTTGAACCAGGAACTGTTGAGCAGATTAAAGATCATTTTATAGCACAGCATTCACTAAACTGACTTTAGTAAAGGTTATGTTTCTTGTGATCCCCACCATCAGGATGAACACTTAATGCACATGTGCAGGAAGACAGTGTCGCAGCCAGTTGATGTCACTTCCTGTGCATGTGTCAGTGTGATGGGGAAATGGATTGAGGTGAGGAGGATTGGAGTTAGGAGATGGGAACGATTCTACCAGACCATCCCACACCCTGCACCTCACTTAACCTGGTGACATTAGCAGTACATGAGCAGATATGTCCTGCAGCCTGTCATAGCCAACTGACCCATTTCGCAATGTCTGCACATGTGCGGGACCATTTTCCCATTATAGCTAACCACTTCGTTCAAAGCTGACCCTATTGTGTTCAGGGAACGGACTGAATTTTTTCAGCCAGAGGGTGGTGAATCTGTGGAACTCGGTGTCGCAGAAGGCTATAGAGGCCAAGTCACTGAGTGTATTCAAGACAGAAATTGATAGGTTCTTGATTAGTAAGGGGATCAAGGGTTCTGGGGAGAAGGCAGGAGATTGAGGTTGAGAAGCATATCAGCCATGATCGAATGGCAGAGCAGGCTCAATGGGCTGAAAGGCCTAATTTTGCTCCTATGTCTCATGGCCTTATGATAGTCCTATAATATTCCATTTCAGTTCTCCTACTCTTATCAAATGGTAGATACATCAGAATCATCATTTCTTTACCACCTTCATTTTTGTACAAGTCTTCTCTATTGCACAATCCTCCGCAAATGCCTGTAAATGGTCACTCAGCTAGAGGAAACCACACTTGTCTGGCTCCTTTCTCATACAATCATATAGTTAGAGAGTCAAACAGCTCAGAAACAGACCCTTCAGCCTAACTCATCCATGCTGACCAGGTTTCCTGAACTGAACTAGTCCCATTTGTCGACGTTAGCCCATATTTCTCTAAACTTTTCCCATCCATGCATCTGTCCAAATGTCTTTTAAATGTTGCAATGTGCCTCTACCATTTCTTCTGGCAGCTCATTCCATATTCCCACCATCCTCTATTCGAAAACTTTGCCCTTCAAGTCCCTTTTAAATCTTTCCCCTCTCAACTTATGCATTTCACTACCCTGGAGAAAAGACCTTGGCTGTTCACCCTATCCATGCCTCTCATGATTTAATAAACCTCTATAAGGTCACCCCCCCCACTCCCCCCCACCTCCAATGCTCCAGGGAATGAAGTCCTGGCCTACCCAGGCTCTCCTTATAACTCAGAGGAGAAAGTGAGGGCTGCAGATGCTGGAGATCAGAGCTGAAAATGTGTTGCTGGAAAAGCGCAGCAGCATTCAAGGAGCAGGTTCCTGAAGAAGGGCTCATGCCCGAAACGTCGATTCTCCTGCTCCTTGGATGCTGCCTGACCTGCTGCGCTTTTCCAGCAACACATTTTCAGCTCTCCTTATAACTCAAACCCTCCAGTCTTGGTAACATCCTTGTAAATCTTTTTTGCACCCTTTCCAGTTTTAGAACATGTTTCCAATAGCAAGTTGACCAGAATTGTATGCAATACTCCAAATGTGGCCTCACCAATGACTTATACAGCCATAACATGACGTCCCAATTACTGTACTCAATGCTCTGACCCATGAAGGCAAGCATACCAAATGCCTTCTTCACCATCTTGTCTACCTATGATGCCAGTTTCAAGGAACTATGTAACTACACCCCCACCCCCCTGCCCCCTGACACTGGTCCCTCTGTTGAACAACTGTGTAAGTCCCGCCCTGGTGTGTCTTACTAAATGCAACACCTCACATTTATCTAAATTAAATTTTATCTGCCATTCCTTGACCCACTGCCCCTGTTGATCAAGATCCTATTCTACTCTTAGATAACCTTCTTCACTATGCCTATACCATCAATTTTGGTGTCATCCACAAACTTACTAACCATGGAGACAGTGAGGTCTGCAGATGCTGGAGATCAGAATTGAGAGTGTGTTGCTGGTCAGCACAGCAGATCAGGCAGCATCTGAGGAGCAGGAAAATCGACGTTTCAGGCTAGAGCCCTTCATCAGGAATGAGGCTGGGAGGAAGATAAGGCATTCTTCCTCCAGGCATCAGGTGGTGAGGGAGTGGCAATGGAGGAGGCCCAGGATCTGCATGTTCTCGGCAGAGTGGGAGGGGGAGTTGAAAAGTTCAGCCACTGGGTGGTTGGGTTGGTTGGTGTGGCTGTCCTAGAGATGTTCTCTAAAGTGCTCTGCGCGAAGTTGTCCAGTATCCCCAATGTAGAGGAGACCACATTAGGAGCAATGACGTGTGGGCGTGCAGGTGAAACTTTGATGGATGTGGAAGGCTCCTTTGGGGCCTTGGACAGAGGTGAGGGAGGAGGTGTGGGTGCAGTTTTGCAATTCCTGCAGTGGAAGGGGAAGGTGCTGGGAGGGGAGGGTGGGTTGTTAGTGGACGTGGACCAGGTAGTTACGAAGGAAACAGTGCCATTCCTTCCACAACTACCTGGTCAGGAAGAATGCCTTATCTTCCACGTCAGAACCCTTCAACCCCAGGGCACCAATGTGGACTTCACCAGTTTCCTCATTTCCCCTCCCCCCACCTTACCTCAGTTCCAACCTTCCAGCTCAGCACCGCTCTCATGACCTGTCCCACCTGTCAATCTTCCTTTCCACCTATCCGCTCCGCCCTCCTCTCCGACCTATCACCTTCACCCCCACCTCCATCCACCTATTGCAGTGTCAGTTACCTTCTCCCCAGCAGCACTCCCCTCCCATTTATCTCTCCACCTCTCCCCCACCCACCCCGAGGGTCCCAGCTTCATTCCTGATGAAGGGCTCCGGCCTGAAATGTCGATTTTCCTGCTCCTCGGAAGCTTTCTGACCTGCAACACATTCTCAAAATTTACTAACCATGCCTCCTATGTTCCCATCCAATTTGTTTATGTAAATGATGAACAACAGTGGACCCAGCACTGATCCTTGCACCACTGGTTACAGGCCTTTAGTCTGAACCATAACCCTCTAACACCACTCTCTGTCTCATATTGTCAAGCTAATTTTGTATCTAACAAAAACAGAAAATGCTGGAAAAACTCATCAGGTCTGGCATCATCTGTGGAGAGAAATCAGGAGTACCATGTCAGGTCAAGTAACTCTTCTTCAATTACTTCAATTTCTGTTTTTTTTTCTGTTTTCCAGTATATGCAGTTCTTTTGGTTTTTAATTCAATTTTGTATGCATTTGGCTCGCTCTCCCTGGATCCCATGTGATCTAACCTTACTAACTAGTTTACCATGTAGAAACTTGTTGAAGGCCTTGCTAAAATCCATAATGACTGCGGTGTGCTTGCAATTGCATGGGGATCCAACAGGGGGCAATGTTTGACACAGGAGAAAGATTGAAATGGCAGGCTCTGAATTTTCATACAAGAACACATGTGAAACAACGCATCGTAAATGAGAAAAGCAAATTTTGCTGAACAGCATAGAATCCCTACAGTGCAGCATAGAATTCCCTGAACATCCCACCCATATCACCCCTCCACCTTAAACCCATAACCCCACATTTACATGGTTAATTCACTTAGTCTGCACATGCTTGGACAATGCAGGGCAATTTTGCATGGTCAGTCTTACAACCTGCACATCTTTGAACTGTGGGCATCAGTGCAGTTGTAGCTGGAGAATCCCCTGCCGTGATTTTCTCTTCACTGTTCCACACTGTACCTCTCCTTTCTTCCAGGGATGTAGCCTTACCTCATCCTATTTCTCGCCTACGTGACCTCCTCACTGACATCATCTGAGAACACAGTGTCAGTTTTCACGGGCATATTGATTACACCCACATCTACCTTATACCACCACCAACTGCTGCCTCTACCACTCACATTATTCCCACTCCTACTGACTCCAAAGTGTCAAACTGTCTGCTAACTGGGACTAATGAACTGAAATTTCCTCCAATTAAACATTGGAATTGTCTTTGTTCCTTGCCCCCTGACACTAATATAATTACCTAACCAGCAACTCTATTCCCCTCTTTGGCATCTCTCTGACTGAGTATTTCACAACTTTTCTGTCCATAATTGACATCAGGATGAGTTTTCAACCACAGCATCACCAAAGCACCATTTCCATCTCTACTCCCACTCAATATTGCCCTGTTCTGCCTCAGTTATTCTGCTTCTAATTTTGCCAATTTGACCACTTCTACCCACCCCAGCCAGCATCGCTTCTAGTATCTTCAAACTTGAAATCTCCATCAATGTCATCTACTGTATCCATTGCACTCAATCTGGTCTCCTTAACATCGGGGAAACAGGATGCCAACTTACAGATCGTTTCAGAGAACATCTCTGGGATACCTTGACCAACCAACCAACCCCACTGCCCCATGGCTAAACACTTCAACTCCCCCTCCAATATATCAAGGCAGGTCCTGGGACTCCTCCATTGCCAAATATTACCACCTGATGCCTGGAGGAAGAACGCCTCATCTTCCACCTTGGGACCCTGCAATCCCACGGTATCAATGTGGATTTCACCAGTTTCCTCATTTCCCCTCCTCCACCTTATCACAGTCCCAAGCCTCCAACTCAGCACCACCCTCTTGACCATCACCTTCCCCACCTATCCGCTGCACCCTCCTCTCTGACCTATCACCTTCTCCCCCACCTTTATCTACCTATCACATTCTCAGCTACCCCCCCCCCCACCAGCCCCTCTCCCATTTATCTCTCAGCTCCCCCCGGCCCACAAGTCTCATTTCTGATGAAGGGCTTATGCCCGAAATGTCGATTCTCCTGCTCTTCAGATGCTTCCTGACCTGCTGTATTTTTCCAGCACCACACTCTCGACTCTAATCTGCAGTCATCACTTTTGCATATAAGATCTAGTTGTCTAAGTCCTGACTTGCATCAATCCCCTCACATTACTCCTGTACTCTCTGGTTTACTTCAGATCTTGGTTAAGCAAAGCCTCAATTTAAAAAAAAACTCATTCTTGATTTCAAATCTCTTCATCACCTCACCATTCGCTTTTATGCAATCTCTACCATCCCCATAAGCCTGTGAGGAATCTGTACCCTTCTAATTCTGGCTTCTTGAGTGTGCTTGATTTTAATGGGGTGGCCTGGTGACTCAGTGGTTAGCTTTGCTGCCTCACAGTGCTAGGGACATGGGTTTGATTCCAGCCTCGGGTGACTGTCTGTTTACATAGAGTTTGTAAATTCTCCCTATGCGTGTGTGTGGGTTTCCTCTGAGTGCTCCAGTTTCCTCACACGGTTCACTGATGTGGAGGTTAGGTGGATTGACCATGCTGAATTACCTCATATTGATTGAGCAAATAGTTCAAATAGTTTGGATGGAGCTAATTTTGTCAGGTGTATCCAGGAAGGATTCCTGACTCAATATGTAGATAGGCTGACTAGAGAAGAGGCCATTTTGGATTTGGTGCTTGGCAACAAACCAGGTCAGGTGTCAGATCTCTTGGGGAGAGCTTTTCAGTGATAGTGATCACAACTCCCTGATCTTTACTACAGTTATGGAGAGGGATAGGAGCAGATGGTATGGGAAAGTATTTAATTACAATGCTATTAGACAGGAACTGTGCAGCATAAACTGGGAACAGATATTCTCATGGAAATGCATGACAGAAATATGAAGGTGGTTCAGGAAGCACTTTCTGATGGTGCTGGAGAGGTTTGTCCCACTGAGGCAAGGAAGAGATAGTAGGGCGAAGGAACCGTGGATGACAAGAGATGTGGAATATCTAGTCAAGAGGAGGAAGGAAGCTTACTTAAGGTTGAAGAAGCAAGGTTCAGACAGGGACCTAGAGGATTACAAAGTAGCCAGGAAGGAACTGAAGAATGGGATTAGGATAGCTAGAAGGAGCTTGACGGGTAGAATTAAGGAAAATCCCAAGGCATTCTACAATTGCATGAGGAACAAGAGGATGGCCAACTTGGCCACCCAAGTTGATAGATTGTTGAGAAGGCGTACGGTGTGTTGGCTTTTATTACTCTGGCCATCCTCTTGTTCCTCATGCAAATGTAGAATGCCTTCAAGGATAGTGGAGGGAACTTGTGCCTGCAGTTGGAGGAGGGAGGGGAGGTCCTTAATGTTTCAGTACTCACCTGTTGTTTGTGAGGACAGCATGAAACAGGCGGATATGCTCGAACAGGTAGATGTTAAGAAGGAGGATTTACTGGAAAGTTTGAAAAACATGAGGATAGATAGGTCCCCGGACCAGACAGGATATGCCCTAGTTTACTACAGGAAGTGAGGGAAGAGATTGCTGCGCCTTTGGCAATGATCTTTGCATCCTCACTGTCCACTGGAATAGTACCAGATGATTGGAGAGTGGCAAATGTTATTCCCTTGTTCAAGAAAAGGAATAGGCATAATCCTGGGAATTACAGACCAGTCAGTTTTATGTTGATGGTGGGCAAATAATTAGAAAGGATTCTGTGAGACAGGATTTATAATTATTTGAAGAGCATAGTTTAATTAGAGATAGTCAGCGGGCTTTGTGAGGGGCAGGTCATGCCTCAGAAGCCTTATTGAATCCTTTGAGTATGGGACAAAACACATTGATAAAGGTAGAGCAGTGGATGTGATGTATATTGATTTTAGCAAGGCATTTGATAAGGTTCCCCGTGGTAGACTCGTTCAGAAAGTAAGGAGGCATAGGGAAATTTGGCTGCCTGGATACAGAATTGGCTGGACCATAGAACAGAGAGGGTGGTGGTAGATGGAAAGTATTCAGCCTGGAGCTTGGTGATCAGTGGTGTTCTGCAGGGATCTGTTCTGGGACCTCTGCTGTTTGTGATTTTCATAAATGACTTGGATGAGGAAGTGGAAGGGTGGGTTAGCAAATTTGCCGATGACACAAACTTTGGTGGAGTTGTGGATTGTATGGAGGGCTGTTTTAAGTTTAAACAGTATATTGACAGGATGCAGAGTTGGGCTGAGAAGTGGCAGATGAAGTTCAACTTGGAAAAGTGTGAAGTGATTCACTTTGGAACGTTGAATTTGAATAAAAATTACAGGGTTAAAGGCAGGATTCTTGGCAGTGTGGAGAAACAAAGGAATCTTGGAGTCAATGTACATGTATCCCTGAAACTTGCCACCCAAGTTGATAGATTGTTAAGAAGGCGTACTGTGTGTTGGCTTTCATTAGCAGGGGGATTGAGTTTAAGAGGAGCAAGGTTATGCTGCAGCTCTTTAAAGCCCTGGTTAGACCACACTTGGAATATCGTGTTCAGTTCTGGTCACCTCATTATAGGAAGGATTTCAAGTTTAGAGAGGGCACAGAGGAGATTTACCAGGATGCTGCCTGGACTGGAGGGCATGTCTTATGAAGAAAGGCTGAGGGAGCTGGGTCTTTTCTCATTGGAGCAAAGAAGGATGAGAGGTGACTTGATAAGGGTGTACAAAGTGATGAAAGGCATAGATAGAGCGGATAGCCAGTGATTTTTTTTACCCCAGGGCAGAAATAGGTATCATGAGGGGGCATAATTTTAAGGTGATTGGAGGAGGATTTAGGGGAGATGTCAGAGGTAGGTTCTTTACACAGAGAGTGGTGGGTGTGTGGAATGCACCGCCAGCAGCGATAGTAGAGTCAGATACGTTAGAGACATTTAAGCGACTCTTGGATTGATAGATGGATGACAGTAAAATGAAGGGTAGGTAGGTTCGTTTGATCTCAGAGTAGGAAAAAGGTAAGGCACAACATTGAGTGCTGAAGTGCCTGCACTGTGCTGTACTGTTCTATATTGTACAGATTGGCCCGTAGTATCCAGGGTGTGCAGCTCGGTGGATTAGTCATGGGAACAACAGGGTTACAGGGATGGGGTGGGTCTGGGTGGGATGCTCTTTGGAGAGTGGGTATGGACTCGATAGATTATTATGGGGAAAATCACCATTCTCGGAGTCAGAGTCGGGGTTCAGCGGCAGAGTTTATTGTACAAGGAAATACCGAGCTCCGGGGAGAGAAAGACACCAACAGCTCAGTGGTCAGCTGCGAGTCTTCTCTCCCCCCGGAGCACTTTTGTGATACAGTAGGTCAGTGATGAGATTATTGTTTTTGTAACATGATTTGTTTATGACAATCATTGCAGAATCGTTAATAGTTTTGATACAGTCATTATCAGTTCCAGTGCAGACTTCGTTAATTTCAGTGCGGTTGTTAGTTTCAATGTGGACATTGTCAGTTTCAATGTCTGCGCAAAAGTCCTTTGCTGTAGTAATGGGCACTAATTGCTTTTCCTGAGAAGGACGATTACTGCAGCACTGGCTATTAGCACTCAGTATTGAGCCCATATCAAACGGTTAGCATTTCTATCAAAGGGACCCAGACATTTCGGCGAGCAGTGTTCATTACTCATGTGTATTCTCTCCCTCACCCACCTTAAACTAATCAACTAGGTTGTGAGTGCATTGTGCTGGCATTCTGGTGGCCCCAGGTAGTGTCTGTGTTTGCTCTGCTGTCTCTATTCATATTGTGGTCTAGTGGCCATCTTATGTGTCAAGTGTCCAACTGATGGCTCAGCGGCCATCTTGTGTGTCCGTGTGTCTAGTGTCACCCTGCCCCATGCAGTTCCCATTTCACTCCCCTTTGTGGTCAAGGAGGCAACTTCGGAGATCTCCCGCAGATCACCCAATTTACATGTAGAAGTAGGTCATCTCTAGGACGTCTTCCTCCTGACAGGTATCATGGAGTGCTAATTTCATTGGGGTCTCTTCCATCAGTTCTCGTCAGTTGCGCCTTACAGCAGAGCTTTAAACACCCGAGGCCCACACAGCATGCCAGCATGAGTGCAATTAGGAGAACTATCCCGTGTGCCAAATAGGCTCCCCAAGACTTACCTATCAACCAATTTAGCCAGCTGTCTGTGATTGTGACTCCCTGTCGAAAATTATCTAGCTGGTCTCGGATATTCTTGATGGATTCTGTAGTGTTATATGAGGCATCAATAACATGGGTGATACAATCGTCATCAATAATTGTACAAACTGCCCCCTGTTGTGCTAATTGCTAATCCACCACATGTCTGCTGTGTGTAGAGTCTGAGTTGAGCCAGCTCTGTTAATTGCTTCCAGAGCTTTTGAGGTACGATTGCCTAGGATAGTCAGGCCACATACAAGATAATTTTGGTTTTTAGCGCTGATGACCTCTGCAGCGCCCCTCCCCAAAGATAGAGATCCCAAGGGGTGGGGACCTGCTAGTCAGCTCAGAACTCCTGACTGATGGAGTGGGTCACTATCCTTCTCCGAACATGTCCCCCGCTGGGAATGGTACAGTAAGAGATCTCTACTGCGAACAGGTCTGGGAGGTCTGATGTGTCTGTCACGTAAATCCTCTTCAGTAGAAAAACAAATCCCTTCGCTGCTCAGTAACAGACATTGTCCTGTCCTTCCATCTGTCTGTGCACCCACATTGTCACTGACCCCTGGGCGCCCCACCCGAGCTGGTGAATATTGAACGGGTACGTCCATGTGGCAGAGCTGACATGGGTGCCATTGCACTGACCACATGTATTAGATTAGATTAGTTACAGTGTGGGATCAGGCTCTTCGGCCCAACAAGTCCACACCGACCCTCCGAAGAGCAACCCACCCAACTATCTGCCCGCGGTCACATTCAAGCACGCCTGCTCGCTGCAAGTGCAGGTAAACTGTCCCCTGGTGACTGCTTAGTGCTGATAAGTGCACTGAGTCTGGAGGCAGGAGTTGTTTTTGGGAACCAGGGCATAAATGCATCCCCATCCCTGCCCTGTGAAACAGAGTGGGTAATTACTGGGTTTTAAATGGGTCTTCCCTTCCCTAGGCTGGGGCCCCCGGCCCCATGGGCTGGTGGTCCTGTTCAGCTGCACACACCTACCTTGGAGTCCCCATTTGTATTTCTCTATTTGCCCTTTACACGGCGCTCCAGAGTTGTCTACTGTATACAGGTCGCGAGGAGTTCACATCGGGGGCGGGGGGGGGGGGGGCCACAAATAAGGATTTCACTCATCGTGCCACTGGGTAGCAGACAGTTCAGTTCCTATGTAAGCTTAGCTGGGTTTGAGACAAGAGGTCATCCTCAAATCCTGACATGTTCCTGACAGTTTTGACACTTAAACACAGTGAAATGCATACAGATATATACATTTTGCAGTCAAAATAAAGTTATCAGTCAAAGTCTTTGCTTGCGTCAGGAGGTGCAGTCGTGCTTTTGTGTGGTTTGTTCTGTTGGGTTTTTTGGTACCCCCCCTCCCCCCCTGCAGGATGACTGTCCTGTCTGCTGTTCCTGTCTATACCTGGGGAATTGCCAATGACATTAGTTTGGTCACAGGAGTTTTTAAACAGTTTGATTTGGGTCCAGTGCTTCCATGTGCCTTTTCCTTTACTATCTATGCAGGCACAAGGGTCCCCACTTATTACCACATCGTATGGCCCATTCCATCTTGGAGCAAAGCCTGGTTTGTTGGGCAGTGCTTGCACCAGGGCATGGCTTCCTGCTGCTGGGACCTCAGGGAAGATTTCGAGTTCCCCTGCCCTGTCCTTTTTGTTTTGTTTATCAATTGCAGATTTCTGCATCCCTTTCCATTGGGCACTCAATTCTATTACATATCGCAGAATTTTGTCTTTTAGTGGACCCACAATGGTGCCACCTGTGATTATTGTCTCTGGCAATTGCATTGCTCGCCCGGTCATTAATTCATATGGTGTTAGCCCAGTTGCCTGATTCATGGTAGCTCTGAATTTCATTTGTATGGCTGGCAGCACTTCAACCCATGTTCTGTCTGAGGTTGGTATAGTCTTAGCTAAAGTATTTTTGAGCATTCTATTCAATCTCTCTACCATCCCTGAGCTCTGGGGGTGATAGGGAATGTGAATTTTTTGTCTAATGCTGAGTAATTGGCAGACAGTCTTCATGGAGAAAGTGAGGACTGCAGATGCTGAAGATCAGAGCTGAAAATGTGTTGCTGGAAAAGCACAGCAGGTCAGGCAGCATCCAAAGAGCAGGAGAATCGATGTTTCGGGCATGAGCCCTTCTTCAGGAATGAGGAAAGTGTGCCCAGCAGGCTAAGGTAAAAGGTAGGGAGGAGGGACTTGGGGGAGAGGCGTTGGAAATGTGATAGGTGGAAGGAGGTCAAGGTGAGGGTGATAGGCCGGAGTGGAGGTGGGGGCGGAGAGGTCAGGAAGAAGATTGCAGGTTAGGAAGGTGGTGCTGAGTTCGAGGGTTGGAACTGAGACAAGGTGGGGGGAGGGGAAATGAGGAAACTGGAGAATTCTGAGTTCATCCCTTGTGGTTGGAGTGTTCCTAGGCGGAAGATGAGGCGCTCTTCCTCCAGCCATCGTGTTGCTATGGTCTGGCGATGGAGGAGTCCAAGGACCTGCATGTCCTTGGTGGAGTGGGAGGGGGAGTTGAAGTGTTGAGCCACGGGGTGGTTGGGTTCGTTGGTCCGGGTGTCCCAGAGGTGTTCTCTGAAACGTTCCGCAAGTAGGCGGCCTGTCTCCCCAATATAGAGGAGGCCACATCGGGTGCAGCGGATGCAGTAAATGATGTGTGTGGAGGTGCAGGTGAATTTGTGGCGGATATGGAAGGATCCTTTGGAGCCTTGGAGGGAGTAAGGGGGTGGATGTGGGCGCAAGTTTTGCATTTCTTGCGGTTGCAGGGGAAGGTGCCGGGAGTGGAGGTTGGGTTGGTGGGGGTGTGGACTTGACGAGGGAGTCACGGAGGGAGTGGTCTTTTCGGAACGCTGATAGGGGAGGGGAGGGAAATATATCTCTGGTGGTGGGGTCCGTTTGGAGGTGGCGGAAATGACGACGGATGATACAATGTATATGAAGGTTGGTGGGGTGGTAGGTGAGGACCAGTGGGGTTCTGACCTCGTGGTGATTGGAGGGGTGGGGCTCAAGGGCGAAGGAGTGGGAAGTGGAGGAGATGCGGTGGAGAGCATTGTCGATCACGTCTGGGGGGAAATTGCGGTCTTTGAAGGAGGCCATCTGGGTTGTACGGTATTGGAACTGGTTCTCCTGGGAGCAGATGCGGCGGAGACGAAGGAATTGGGAATATGGGATGGCGTTTTTACAGGGGGCAGGGTGGGAGGAGGTGTAGTCTAGGTAGCTGTGGGAGTCGGTCGGTTTATAGTAAAAGTCCGGACCAACCAACCCAACCACCCCGTGGCTCAACACTTCAATTCCCCCTCCCACTCCATCAAGGACATGTAGGTCCTTGGACTCCTCCATCGCCAGACCATAGCAACATGACGGCTGGAGGAAGAGCGCCTCATCTTCCGCCTAGGAACCCTCCACAAGGGATGAACTCTGATTTCTCCAGTTTCATCATTTTCCCTCCCCCCACCTTGTCTCAGTCCCAACCCTCAAACTCAGCACCACCTTCCTAACCTGCAATCTTCTTCCTGACCTCTCCGCCCCCACCCCACTCCGGTCTATCACCCTCACCTTAACGTCCTTCCACCTATCGCATTTCCAATGCCCCTCCCCCAAGTCCCTCCTCCCTACCTTTTATCTTAGCCTGCTGGACACACTTTCCTCATTCCTGAAGAAGGGCTCATGCCCGAAACATCGATTCTCTTGCTCCTTGGATGCTGCCTGACCTGCTGTGCTTTTCCAGCAACACATTTTCAGACAGTCTTCACGACCTTGCCTGTAAAATGTTTTCCTTGGTCGGAGTCAATCCGGAGGAGTACCCCCCACCTAGGCATTACCTCCTCCACTAATATCTGGCTACAGTGGTTGCAGTGTAGCTTCTGGTCGGGAATGCTTCTACCCACTGGTTGAATTGGCCTACGATGACCAGGCAGTATGTTTTCCCACGGGAGGGTGGTAGTGGCCTGTAAAATCCACCTGAAGGTGTTCTCAGGTTCCCCGAGGTCTGGATTAGCTTCCCGTCTGTACCTTTACTGATCTCTCTGGGTTATGTTGTGCACAAATCATGCATCTGTGGCAGTACTTGGCCACGTCTCCTTTCCACCACCACTCTCTCCCTATGCTTGCTATCATGGCCTCTCTACCTGTATGGGAGAGCCCACGGTGCAGTTCAAGAAATGTGTTCTGTATACATGCGGGTGCTACCACCTTGTCTGTTCGCCTCCAGACACCATCCTCCCCTTTGAATGCCCCCTGAAGTTTCCATTGTTCTGTCTCTTCCTGCGGGGTGTCCTTCTGTCGCTGCTGAATTTGGATAGCGTCTTTCACTAATTCAATAGTGGTTATTGCAGCCTCATCAATGGCTTCTTGTTCTGGGGCTTTCTGAGCTGCTCAGGCTGCTGCCTGGTTTCCTTTGAATTTTAGCCAACCTGGACACTCTTTTGCTGCCTCCTTTTGATGGGGTTTTATTTTTATTACTGCAACCTCTTTTGGCTGTTCACTGACAGGCAATACTGCCTGAATCCTTAATTGGTGTCTGATACGGGTTCCCCCTATAGTGGTGAACCCTCTTCTGCCCCATGCCACCATGCACCCGAAGGTATAGTGACTGTTTGTATACATATTCATGATGTTTCCTTTTGCTAGTTCCAATGCTTTGGTGAGTGCTACAGTTCTGCTACTTGTGCGGACTGACTTCCATCAATCCTTCCGCACATATGTGTTTCTAACTTATCATTTATCACAGCCCATCCTGTTCGGGGCGACCCTGCTATGTATTTTTGTGACCTATCACGAAGAGGGTCTCCTCGGCTGTGTCCAGGGGGTATCCTTTACTCTCCCCCTACCCTCATTCCCATCTATAGCCCCACAGCTGTGCAGTTCCCCTGTGTCTGGAATTCCCTCAGCTGTGTTTTCTCCTGTATCCCTAACTATTACCACAGACCGACTTGGGGGTAAAAGAACTGCCTCCCACTTTGCCACTCTCGTATTGGAGACGGCGCTCAGTTTCCCTGAATTTAGTATCTCTACTAGGGTGTGTTTAGTGTGGAGGATGACATTCCCTGTCATTACTATGGGCTTGCTTACCCTAATGGCTCAAGCAGCACAGTCCAAGGCTGCTATGTACCTGGGCAACCTGCTGACTACTGGTACTTCTGTAGTTGAGTAGTACCCTATGGGCCTTCTCCTGCTACCGTGGTCTTGGGTGACCTCCCTGCAGAGGAAAACCCTCCCTCATTATTACAGTGGATGTGAAAATCCTTGCTGGGATCTGGCAGCCCTAGCCCGGGGGCCGATATAGTCGAGTTTAAAGCTGACTGTATGCCTCCTCCTGTTCTGGTCCCAAGATTACAGGTTCCAAGGCAGGATTGCCTCCTTTAGTTAATCTCTGATCGGTTCAGCCAATTTTGCAAACTCAGGTATAAAGCTCCGACTGTAGTTAAATAGCCCCATGACCTTTCTGACTCACCTGACAGGGGCAGGTTGTGGCATCTGTTGGATTCCCTTCTTGCAGTCGTTGGGCATTTCTCTGAGTCCGTGGGATATAAGGTATCCCAGGTATAAGAATTGTGTTTTGCCAGTCTATGCCTCTGTAACCTTTGACCCTATGGTTGCCAATTCCTCTAATAGTAGACATAAAGCTTCCTGGTGTCCTGACCCGGACTCTGAGGCAATTAGAATATCACCAACATATTGGAGGGCAGTGCCACCCTCTGGTAAATCTACTCTCTTCAGAATGTCGCTCATCACCCTGTGTGGCAGGCGGGTCCACGTGTACTGCCTGTACGTTATTGTAAAAGCGAATTTGATCTGGGACTCAGGGTGTAACAGGGTAGACCAGAAACCGTTGGCTATGTTTAAAACAGTAACCATCTTGTGCTCAGGGGCCAAGCCGTTTAAGATGGTGGAGGGGTCTGCCACCATGGGGTGCAATTTGGGGGTGACCTTATTTAGTCCTGTATAATCAATGGTGAGCCTATAGCTCCCATCAGACTTTATTACTGGCCATGTTAGGGAATTAGTTGTACTTGTGGGTTTTTTCAGGATTCCCTGTTTCACTGGTCTTTGCACTATCTCCACAACGGCTTTTTCTGCTTTGGATTTTATTGGGCATTGCCGGTGGGGATTATGCTCCCATCCGGGAACCCGTACTGGGTCTATGTTAACTAGATCTGTATCTAACTTTGTTTCTGCCCATGTCCTGGGGATGGAGGCGCAGATAGCTCTGAATCCCTCCTTTGAGGTTCCAGTCCCGACTGGTGACTGTAGCCACTTTAATAGTTTCAACGTGACTTGTAAGTTTCCCAATCTCAGTCTTCGTTATTTTTGCATACATAGAGTTTCATGGGGATATATATATTGTTTAATTCTACGAGGGTAGTTTCACTTAGGTAAGCTGGTGTTTTATCCCCTCCTACCCCAGTTAAGTGAATCATTTTATTTGTGTGGGGTAAGGGTAAGCTTGTGATATAGAGTCATAGAGATGTACAGCATGGAAACCGAACCTTCGGTCCAACCCATCCATGCCGACCAGATATCCCAACCCAATCTAGTCCCACCTGCCAGCACCCGGCCCATATCCCTTCATTCCTGAAGAAGGGCTTATGCCCGAAACGTCGATTCTCCTGTTCCCTGGATGCTGCCTGACCTGCTGCGCTTTTCCAGCAACACATTTTCAGCTCTGATCTCCAGCATCTGCAGACCTCACTTTCTCCTTAAATCCCTCCAAACTCTTCCTATTCATATACTCATCCAAATGCCTCTTAAATGCTGCAATTGTACCAGCCTCCACCATTTCCTCTGGCAGCTCATTCCATACACGTACCCTCTGCTTGAAAATATTGCCCCTTAGGTCTCTTTTATATCTTTCCCCTCTCACCCTAAACCTATGCCCTCTATTTCTGGACTTCCCCGACCCAGGGAAAAGACTTTGTCTATTTACCCTATTCATTCTCCTCATAATTTTGTAAACCTCTATAAGGTCACCCCTCAGCCTCCGACGCTCCAGGGAAAATAGCCCCAGCCTATTCAGCCTCTCCCTATAGCTCAAATCCTCCAACCCTGGCAACATCCTTGTAAATCTTTTCTGAACCCTTTCAAATTTCACAACATCTTTCCAATAGGAAGGAGACCAGAATTGCACGCAATATTCCAACAATGGCCTAACCAATGTCCTGTACAGCTGCAACATGACCTCCCAACTCCTGTGCTCAATACTCTGACCAATAAAGGAAAGCATACCAAACATCTTCTTCACTATCCTATCTACTTGCGACTCCACTTTCAAGGAGCTATGAACGTCTCTTTGTTCAGCAACACTCGCTAGGACCTTACCATTAAGTGTATAAGTCCTGCTAAGATTTGCTTTACCAAAATGCAGCACCTCGCATTTATCTGAATTAAACACCATCTCCCACTTCTCAGTCCATTGGCCCATCTGGTCCAGATCCTGTTGTAATCTGAGGTAACCCTCTTCGCTGTCCACTACACCTCCAATTTTGGTATCATCTGCAAACTTACTTATGCTCGCATCCAAATCATTTATGTAAATGACAAAAAGTAGAGGACCCAGCACCAATCATTGTGGCACTCCACTGGTCATAGGCCTCCAGTCTGAAAAACAACTCTCCACCACCACCACCTTCTGTCTTTTACCTTTAAGCCAATTTTGTATCCAAATGGCTGGTTCTCCCTGTATTCCATGAGATCTAACCTTGCTAATCAGTCTCCCATGGGGAACCTTGTCGAACGCCTTACTGAAGTCCATATAGTTGGATAGATGGATACAGCCGCTCCTGTGTCTACTAACATTTCACATTTCCTCCCTCCTATTACTGCAGGCATGTAAATTTTCCCCTCTCCCTTGCCCTCATGAATGGGGGCAGCTGGTTGTCACGTCTGCTTACCTTGGGACTCCTGCGGTTCCGCGGTGTTCCGGGTGGTGTTTGGGGGTGCACCATTCTTTTCCCAGCACATTGCTTCTATGTGTCCTGTTCTTTTGCAGTGGCTGCAGTATTTTATATTGGTCCCTGGTCTATCCCCTGCTCGTGGTACCCTACACTCTCCAGCAAAGTGTCCCTGCTGGCCCACAGTTGTGGCAGGATTGTTTTATTCTATTCTTGCCTCCATTCCGGTAGGCTGCTTTGTCAACTTTTACCATTATCACAGGAGCTTCTGCATCCTGAACCCCGCTAGCCCACTTGACTAGGTCATCATAATCCTGGGACATTATTTCTCCGATTTTCAACATGCCTTGGTGGACGCTAGAGAGTCCATTTTTAAAAGTTTGAATGAATGCCCGGTTTCCCCCGATCTGGGTTTGCTTGCCCTGAGCATTCCTGATAGACCCTAAATAATCATTCCTCATATTCAGAAGCTCCTTCCCTTTTAAGTTGCTTAGTGTTCGTGATCTTGCTCCAGTTCTTGGGAGCATTTCCTAGCACCCTCTGGATTTCTTCTTGAAAGTTGGTGAAGGGGGCCTGCTGGGCATCTATCTCAGCTTTGAGGGCAACGGCATGTGTCCACTCTCCTCCCTTAAAGTCTCGGGCTGCTGTGATGTCGGGTCTGCCAGCTATCTGCCTCCAATTGTCCGCTGGGCAAGCAGCCTGGACCAGCTGGTGTATGTCCCTCAGGTGTAGTTGGTGCCCTATCCATACACCATCCAGCTCTTCCCAGAACAGGGTGTTTGCACTCCAGGACTGTAATTTGCCCAGTGAGGCCGTAATCTGCTGCCTCTCCCCTGGGTGAATGGCTTATAATTCGCTTTGGGTTGTGATTCTGTCCCCCCTCTGGTAATGGGTGCTAAGTTATACTCTTGCACGATTTGTCCAACAGAGGGAGCAGTTGGTCCCCGCTAAATGGTTTTGTAGGAGGGGAGAGTGTCAATTTCTCTCTCCTCTTGTATTCTTTCTAATGTGAATTCTGGATCCTTTATCCTGATCTCCAGCTCTTTAACTTGTTCCTGGTCCTTTCTCCACCTACTCGTGGAGGCAATCACTTGTTCAATTAGGCTGGCTAATTGGTATGCTAACATTACCCCTATCTTTTTAGTTTTATTCCAATGGGTCCCAACCACTTTTCTTCATTTGCTCTGTCAGCCCTTGTCTGCCTGCCTTATATTTCTCAATAAGGGAACCTACAGTATCCCCCTTAAAACTTTGATCTGCCATTTAGTAGATTGTGTACTCCTGGATATCACCAACAGTAAATGTTCCTAACCAGTGCAGACTTCTCTACCCCCTGGCTAATAACACTGTCCCAGCACCGT
The DNA here is from genome assembly GCF_037043375.1 of Chiloscyllium plagiosum. Lineage (NCBI taxonomy): Eukaryota > Metazoa > Chordata > Chondrichthyes > Orectolobiformes > Hemiscylliidae > Chiloscyllium > Chiloscyllium plagiosum. Next base: position 28,666,576 of record NW_028270142.1, on the reverse strand, counting down.
CAGTACAGCAGTAGCAGTCTCCTAACAAGGTGTCTGTCTACCGGTAGGACTTCTCTACCCTTCTGGCCCCCTCTACTGACCCAATGCCTCCTGATAGGCCCAGAAACCTACCTCCAGCCCGGTGTGCTCTCTACCGGTGGGACTCTTTGCCCTCCCGGCCACCGCCACTATTCAAGCTCTGTCGTTCTACTATGGACTGACAGGGTATCACGGTTACTCACAGCATCCACGTTCCCCACTTTGGTAACACGCGCTCCACTGAGGTTTGGCTCTTGGTCAGATTGATCAGCTCCTCTTCCTCACCACACTGGAAATTATAACAGCACCCAACTTTTAACTTAATCTCCAACTGGACTCTGTGTTGTTCGCCCCAATAGAGTCCAATGTTACCTGACTTCACAGTTCCTAGTGCCCTCGGCACCTCAATTCCCACTTCAAAACTCAACTTTGCATGGGGGGGCTACCCCTCTTAACAACCAGTTTAGGGCACGGTTTTTGAGAAAGGCACTACCTTGTCCTCTGGCTGTTTCAGCACAAGCAGCAGGTTCTTACAACAGTTAAACACCTATTCTCCACAGACATGCACTTGAAAATTTTAACTCAGTACTGCAGCAAATCAGACATTACAATCAGTATACCTTTTAAACTGTGCCCTTGGCCCGGTCTGACTCTTCCCATTTGCGGGTACAAATTGGTTCTTATTCCAGCGCCCCTGATCGTGGCCTTCGACCAGGGCACAGTAATAAGAACCCTGCTCGCAGTGCCAATTGTTATGGGGAAAATCACCATTCTCGGAGTCAGAGTCGGGGTTCAATGACAGAGTTTATTGCACAAGAAAATACCAGAGCTCTGGGGAGAGAAAGACACCAACAGCTCAGTGGTCAGCTGCGAGACTTCTCTCCACCCGGAGCACATGTCAAGATACTTTTATACACCTTGTGATACAGTAGGTCAGTGATGAGATTATTGTCTTTGTAACATGATTTGTTTATGGCTATCATTGCAGAATCATTGGTAGTTTGATACAGTCATTGTCAATTCCAGTGCAGACTTCATTAATTTCAGTGCGGTTGTTGTTAGTTTCAATGCGGACATTGTCAGTTTCAGTGTCTGCACAGAAGTCCATTGCTGTAGTAATGGGCACTAATCACTCTTCCTGAGAAGGATGATTACTGCAGCCCTGGCTATTAGCACTTTGTATTGAGTCCATATCACACTGTTAACATTTCTATCAAAGGTGATGGCTGGACCCAGATACTTTGGTGGGCAGTGTACGCTACTCATGTGTATTCTCTCCCCCAATCACCTTAAAATAATCAACTAAGTTGTGAGTGCATTGGGCTGGCATTCTGGTGGCCCTAGGCAGTGTCTGTGTTTGCTCTACTGTCTCTATCCATATTGTGGTCTGGTGGCCATCTTATGTGTCAAGTGTCCAACTGATGGATCAGCGGCCATCTTGTGTGTCCATGTGTCTAGTGTCACCCTGCCCGTGCCATCTCCCACTGCAGGCTGAATGGCCTTCCACACTGTAGGGATTTTAAAAACTGCTTTTCCATTAGAGGTGATGGTTGACTAGTTCATTTCGATATCGTCTGGTAGCCTCTATGGCACTATCCATAAAATGGTATAGATTAGTAAGCCTTTCTTCTCTCTGCCACTCATTAAAATGTGTTAAAATAAAGAGTTATTGTCTGTTAACAGTATATCTTGGTGTGAATTATATCCTGAGTAACGGTCAGTCAGGTAAATCAATCATCTTGGTAATCTAATTGGGAATTTTGTGATAGCTTGTGGAACAATGGGGCAAGATTATCGGTGTAATCTTCCTAACTAAATCATGAGAGTGGTTAGTTGGGTTACGTTAGGGAACAGTCAGGTTAGAGTTGATTGTGGGGTGTTGGGGTGGGGGGGAAGGTGGTTTTTGGTTGTGATGTTTGGTTCACTTGCATTGACCAATCACCAAGTTAGACCAGACATTAACCAGAACAGCATTTCTTGGTAAGTGTCCAGGTAAGTTTTATGTATCTGTCCCAAGTCTCTGACAGAGCTCAGGCCTGGTGTTATGTCCTAGGACAGCAGAAATCAGACCATCAGGAGTTTCAATGTATGTGTGCACATCAGGACATCCATGGGTTTCTGATACACATCTCTCAACTCGCATCCTTTCTCTGTCCAAACCATCTTTAAGACAAATGTTGAGATGTGAAAAATCAAGCTTTTTTTTAGTTACTGTTTCTCACGATTAACAAATAGATCTTGATAATTTATCATTATCATTTAATAATAATCAATAACTTAGCTATGTGAGAAACAATAATGATCACAACCATAAAACCTGTTCCTCCAATGAAAGTCTCACCTGTAATTGTGTTCTAGCTGCACAACTGATCAGGTTTATTTAGGGCACACTGATCCTTTTAATTAATGTGATCATTTGGAAGCTGTAAAGTACAGCATAATGCATAAAAATATGCCTCTTATCGTTCTTGACTTAACTTTTAAAAACTTTTCCATGATAATGTGATAAAACTGGAAGACGTTGTGTGTTGCAAATTTAGATTAGATTAGATTGGATTCCCTACAGTGTGGAAATAGGCCCTTCGGGCCAACCAGTCCACACCGACCCTCCGAAGAGCAACCCACCCATACCTATTCCCCTACATTCACCCCTGACCATTGCACCCAACACTATGGGCAATTTAGCATGGCCACTTCACCTGACCTGCACATCTTTGGAGTGTGGGAGGAAAACTGAACCCCTGGAGGAAACCCACGCAGACACAGGGAGAATGTGCAAACTCCACACAGACAGTTGCCAGAGGCTGGATGAAATGTGAAAGAGCCTCAGAGAGCTCTAAAGCTGAAGAATGCAATCTGCTGCCCTGGATGTGGAAGGAGTGGCCTTTACCATTGATTTTGCAAATCAGATTGGCATAGTGTTCCTGTAAATCAATTTTTAAAATCTATTTGAAGTGTAACAGTTACACAACCAGTTAAAGCTCCACCAGTACTATGACTGAAATTCATGCATTCTGTAGTTTCTGTCTTCCTGTGTTATTACACTTAGAGGCTGAAGCAAAATAAGTATCATTCACAGTCAATAGAGGGAGTCATCCACCACACCTCAAATTACATATTTTGACTAAGTCTGAATTCTCCACATTTATTTGGAAGGTTTGAAGCTCTAAGGCCTAGCAAGTTCTCGTTGTTTCTTACTGAAGCTGCCTCATTACTTACCTACCACAACCGTATAGGATCTCTCACGCCCAATTTCTGCCCTGCCCATCAGACACCATTCCCTGAACAACTTGCCGCTCAGCAGATATCTTGGAATTAACTGGCATCTTTTATGCCCATGTCATCTTTAAAAGCCTGTTGTGCACCCAGACAAACAATATCAGTGTAGAGCTGACTTGCACAGTTGCAGAGATTTGCCCCGGACATTGCAGTCACAGGGAAATTGGCACCCTGCTTTGGGAACAGGGTCTTGGCGCTCCCACTGGATGGGTTGGTGCTGATTTGGGACGTTCTCTTCTCCCAGGACCAGCAGTGGAGGCCATAACACCAGAGCACATCATGGCAGTCTGACCCAAGGTTGCCACCTGGGTTAGTGTGGTCTCAGTGGTCTGGAGGAATGCCAAGACTGTAGGAAGAAGGTCAATCACCTTCTCCACTCCATCAGCATGAGTTCCTCCATTTTTTCTCTGATATCTCACACTTTAAGCACGCTACTTCCCACCAAGGTTCATGTTCTGACACTCCCACCATTGTCTCCAGTATCTTCCCTCAGCTTGCTGCAGCATCACAATGATTGTTGCTGGTGCAGGCCAAGATGCAGCATTGAAGTGCAGAAGTATCCTGCAAATGAATTGGAAATGCAACATGTAGGTTCTTAAAGGCTGGCACTTGTCATATGCAAATGTCTATTTATATGGGCACATGTAGCCATGCCCATGAAGCATATTCTGAAATGTCGGTGCCTGGATATAACACAGAAGTAGTTCAGAGCCAGCGGTGAGCTGAACCTATCAGGTGCCTACTATGGTTTCCTTGTTGGGTTTTCCCACTTTTGAGCTTGCTTGAGCAATTTAGTCAAATGAAAATTTGAATGTCAGATAATTATGCAAGTCAATGACTTAACAGGTCAGGCTGTCCTGACAAATAAGTGGAAAGAATTTAACAAGTTCCCATTATTGGTGGACCACAAAGTTTTGGTTGATTAACTTTTAGCAGTCTCGCATTCACACTTGGAATCCTAAACTTTAGATCTACACATCCATGACTATAATTTCCGGACCTGGGTAAGTAAAGAGGTTCTTTCCTTTTCTTCTCAATAGTCAAGAAGCAGAAGAATATTATTCCAGCCTTGCTTAATTTTGGGAAATTCTTTGAGATAACCTGAGCAACTCACTATACACCTCACCATTCCTGTTTTACTTGCTTCTGTCATGTGTAGTGTGCAGTTTCCAAATAACACAAGCAGAAGTTCAACCTATATGATTTCTCGGAAAATAGAGTTGAAGCCTCTTAAATGTGATTACAGTTTTGCAAGTACATCAAACTAAACATTTGATCAACAAAACAAATTGACTTGTTACACCAAAGTGCCAGATAGAGTGGCACTCCTATTAGTACCAGTAATAGGAGACATGTGATTAATTTAAGTTACCAGAAATATAATGGCCATTTTATTTTGTGTTTGACAGCTGAACCTATTCCTTATGATTTTCTTTTCCTAATTTCTGAATGATTTCCTGCTTCTCCAAGAAGCCTGCTGAAGACAGGTTCAATTGTGGCATTAGTTGAATATTTAAATGGAATAAAATCTGCAGGGTCATGGGAAACAGACTTGAGATTGAAACCTATTGAAATAGCTCAGAAAGACACGATAGGCCAACAGGTCTTCTTCTGCACTGTAATGATGCTATGATTCTGAGAACCATCTGCACAAGAGATATCTGAATTCACTGTTTTAAGTTAGACAAGTGTTTGAAGGATAAAGACATAGATGGCTTTGAAGGTAGATTTAAATGAGAAAACTTAGAAGGGTGCTTGAATAAAGCAAAGGCACTAGCATGAACTAGTTGAGCTAAATATTCTGTTTCTTTTCCATTTTTCCTATGTTGTGTGGGGCTTGGCAAACACTTGAAATACCCTTTTGAGTTTCAAAATCATTTTACCTTGACCGATTTTCTTTTCATCTCAGCGATGTGGTTTTATCAGGATGCCATGTACACATCACCATCTCATAAAACAGTAATAGAATTAATGGCAATTTAGTTGCCTGCAGTCTTATTGAGGAGAAAAATGAGTGTGATCCAGGAAGACGAGCAGAAATAGTTTCCTCTTCAGCTTATATCATGATTTACCCAATGACTTCCAAAAGCTCCTTATTGTGTTTGTCCATCGATTATATGATCGAAGTGTGAAATTATTCATCCAGTAATAAATGAAAACTGAGTGAAGATGTTATGATTATGGGAATGGGAGGCTGGGTCCACTGCTTTCCGTCATTTATATAAATGATTTGGATATGAACATAGGAGGTCTAGTTAGTAAGTTTGCAGATGACACCAAAATTGGAGGTACAGTGGACAGTGAGGAAGGTTACTTCAGATCTTGATCAGACGGGCCAATGGGCTGAGGAGTGGCAAATGAAGTTTAATTTAGATAAGTGTAATGTGGCACATTTTGGAAAGGCAAATCAAAGCTGACTTATACACTTAAAAGCAAGGTCCTTGGGAGTGTTGCTGAACAAAGAGACCTTGGAGTACAGGTTCATAGTTCCTTGAAAGTGGAGTCACAGATAGATGGGATAGTGAAGAAGGCATTTGTCATGCTTTCCTTTATTGGTCAGAACATTGTGTATAGGAGTTGGGAGGTCATGTTGTGGCTGTACAGGACATTGGTTAGGCCACTTTTGGAATATTGTGTGCAATTCTGGTCTCCCTCCTGTTGGAAGGTTGTTGTGAAACTTGAAAGAATTCAGAAAAGATTCAGAAAGAATGTTGCCAGGTTGGAGGATTTGAGCTATAGGGAGAGGCTGAATAGGCTGGGGCTGTTTTCCCTGAGTGTCAGAGGCTGAGGGGTGACCTTATAGATGTTTATAAAATCACGAGGGGCATGAATACAGTAAATAGACAAGCTCTTTTCCGTGGGGTGGGAGAGTCCAGAACTATAGGATATAGGTTTAGACTGAGAAGGGAAAGATTTAAAAGGGACCAAAGGGGCAACTTTTACATGTAGAGGGTGGTGTGTGTTTGGAATGAGCTGCCAGAGGATGTGGTGTAGGCTGATACAATTGTGACATTTAAAAGGCATCTGGATGGGTATATGAATAGGAAGGGTTTAGAGGGATATGGGCCAAGTGCTGGAAAATGGGACTAGATTAGGTTAGGATATCTGGTCGGCATGGACAAGTTGGACTGAAGTTGTTTTCGTGCTGTACATCTCTATGACTCTAAATGTGGTTATCTCTTTAGTTCTGGCAGAACAAGCGAGTTAGATTGCATTTGTAATGTTTCCAGATTTCTCCTGAAAACATGTACAAGACCACCTGCAGCTACTGCACAACACCTGCCATGTGAGTACATTTTCAATTTTTGTCAGATCTGAAAGGCTTCTCCTGAAAGATAGTCTGTGAAATCTTCAAAAGAAATACAGAGAACTTGCATGTTCACTTATGCAGCAAGTCAAATGAAGCTTTTTTCAATTTGAATAAGGTAGATTATGGGGTAATTTGATAGAGATGATTAAAACAGTGAAAGGGATGAAGAGATAAAAATACAGTGATTCCCTTGATTTAGGGTTCTAGAATGAATGGACATAGATGGAGGATAAATACAATATACAGTGTTTAGGCCAAAGTGGTTGAAACATTTAACACAGAGGATTGCACATAATTAGTGATAGAAGTACAAAGTATGTCAACATTTAGGAAAGGCTTAGGTGGAAGTGATGGGAATAGGGCTTGTTTATCGCTGGAATGTGGTTAAAATGTACATACAGAATAAGGATCCACTATACAGACTGGAAATTTAAACAGATTGATCACAAGTTGATACAAGATTAAAAAAAGGAAACAATATTCAGACCAATATTTAATGCTGTAAATTATCAAGAATGATTATTGAACATAATATGGAGGAGCAGAATGTTGTGATCAGACATAAATTTTAGACTAAGTATACGTGTGGCTCTGTAATCACTTGCAGCTGTACAGGCCATTGGAAGGGAAAGTAATAGCTATCACATTGCTCTAAGATTATTTATAATCTTTGCATCAAGCAATTCAAACTAGGATTCAGGAGACTCCACTTCAAGGTATTTGTCAGTACCTCTGGCTGTTAGTGACTGAGAACTATCAGCAGCAAGATTATTACCTTTTCTACCAGGTACTAAGCTTCATTACCTAATGATCTCACCTTCATTATGTAATGTATTTTGTGGGCTGATCTAAAACAAAATAAAAGGAAAGAAGACTAAAGCAATCTGAGAACAATACTAGTGCATCATGACCAAGAATATCACTTACTCAGAAGACAAATAAAACTGTTTCACTGTAATCTCCTTGTATGGTTGCTGCTGGCAGTGCTGATTCAGAGCTCAGAGTTTTTCATCTGTATGTTACCTTGCAAAGTTGTTCATTAATCTTCCGCAGTTTTAGCAGCTTCTCGGTATAAAATCACTCATGCCATTCAAAGGAAAGTATTCCACAAACCTTCTTGATAACATTGTCTTCCTGTCCAGCAACTTTCAGAGAGTAATAGATATAAACTCTTAGGACTGGCTGTTCTTTTGTACTTATCTGAATCTTACCATTTATTATGTATGTCCATGTCTTGCCATGAGTGTTTTACCTCATACTTATGTTGAATACATTTCATTTGCCTCTTTTCTGCCTGAAATGTTGACAAAATGTTTACAAGATCTTTAGCAGTGCAGAAGATCAGCAGAATCTTGGTATGCGTGCCCATAGATCCTTAAAGGCAAGAGGACAGGTGGAAAGGGTGGTTAAGAAGGCATATAGAATACTTGCCTTTATTAGACAAGGCATACTATAGAATACAAGGTTAAAAATCACACAACACCAGGTTATAGTCCAACAGGTTTAATTGAAAGCACACTAATCATAGAAGCATCTCCAAATCATAGAATACAAGAATCTGGAAGTTCTGATGGAGCTGTATAGGTGTTAGGCCATAGCTGGCATACTATATGTAGTTTTGGCACCACACTACAGGTGCCAAAAGGAAAGATATGATTGCACTAGAGAGGTTGGAGAAGAAATTCACCAGGATTTTGTCTGGGCTGATGTATTTAGAGAGAGCTTATAACAGCAAAGCCTTTTTCCTCAGATCAGAGAAGGCCAAGGGGGCCCTGATTGAGGTTACAAAATGATAAAGGGGACAGTCAGGATCTTTTCCCCTTCAGTGAGAGATCAATTAATAGGGGGTGTAGATTTAAGGTAAAGGGCAAGATGTATAGGGAGGATTTAAGGAGATTTTTTTTTCACAGAGAAGGTGTTGGGTATTTTGGACTAACTGCCTGAAATGGTAAGATTACAGCCTTTAAGCAGTACTTAGGTGATCACTTGAAGCACTGTAGCATGCAAGGCTATGGTCAAATGGGAAATGGGATTAGAGCAGATAGGTACTGAATGGACACAATGGACCGAAGAGTCTTTTTCTATGCTGTCATAACTCTATGATTTAATGTTTTGTGTGTTTAATTTTACAGCAAAATTAGAGTGCTGCAGTTCACATGCAGTTGTACTTACATCTGAATACATCCAGAACAGTACAGCTGAAAATCAAGAGGAGGATTAAAATTTAGATTTCCTTAGAGTTATAGAGTCATGCAGTATATATTTTAAAAAGGCCTTTTGGCCCACCATGTCTATGCTGACTAACAAACACCAAACTGCACTAATTCCATTAACTGGACTTGGTCCATAGCCCAATGTGTCATTCAGATGCCTATTAAATGTTGCAAGTAACTTCCTCCACCAACCTTTCAGGCAGCAGCACATCTACACTTCTACCACCCTCTGAGTGAAATTTACTTTTTCAGATTTCCTCTAAACCCCTCACCTGAAACTTATGGTCTCTGGTTTGAAACTATGGGGAAATATTCTGTTTATAACTCTCATAATTTTGTATTTCTCAGACAGATCTCCCCTCAGACTCCTCTGCTCAAGGAAATCAAACTCAGCCTATCATAACTGAAACATAACTTTCCAGGCAACATCCTGGTCAAACTCCTCTGCACCGTTTCCAGTGCAATTATGTCCCTCTGAGTGCGGCGACCAGAACTGCACACAATATTCCATCTGTGGCCTAGCCAATATTATTTAAAGTTGTAACAAGACTTCCTTGCTCCTATATTCTGCACCCTGAATGCCTTCCTCACCACCCTGTGTATCTGTACAGATATCTTCAGGTACCTATGGACTTGTGGACCAAGATCCCTCAGCACTCCTTCAGGCCCGACCATTCATTGTGTAAATCCTTCCCCTAGTAGACCTCCCAAAATGCATCACCTCACTCATTGGGATTAAATTCCATCTGCCATTGCTCTCCCTACTTTACCAACTGATCAGTATCGGATTGTAGCCTGCGACCATCCTGCTCACTATCAACAACACCACCAATGTTCATGTCATCTGAAAGCTTACTAATTATACCTTCTACATTCTACTTGAAAATCAAAAAAGCCAATTTTTCAAACAGATCTTTTTTTATTTACATTTACCAAAAAGAGATAAACAAGCAGGCAAACTGAAGTTTCACTATACAAGGCAAAGTAAAATAACAATGATTTACACTTATCCCATGTACTTTTAGACTGGAACTAAGGTAATGTTCGAATATTTAGGAGTAAAAAGCCAAAATAAAATTTGTCAGTCTCTTCCACTTGATAACAGCATTTTCCAAAAATGAAAGAAAGTTCCAACTCTTGGTATCTTCTCACACTCTGAACTTTATTCTCACTGCTGCTGTTGGCTGCTCTGGGGAAGTGGCACAATCTTACAGCATAAAGAAAAGGGCTGTGATAAACCACAGCAAGTTGTGTTGCAGTGATTGACACATGTTTCCTCACTGTGTGACTGATACCCACCTCCAGGGAAACAGGCTCATCCTGAAAGCTAGTGGTGTACACAATGACCAGTTATATTCGCATGTGCCCAGGAGCAGGTACTGCCATCAGTGTGCATTAGGTGCAGCCTCTTGATGCTATACAGGTAGACAATCCTTTATCCAAAAATCCAAAATCCAAAAAGCTCCAAAGTCCAAAGGTTTTTTTGTGAGTTTTTTTTCTCATTAATGAGGTTGTTTGGCATGTTAACAGTTAACCCAAGTTGACACCCACTCGATGCATGTCACTCAGGTGTGACGTGGGGGGGCGAGGCCCAGCACCGGCAGGCCTCGATTCTGTTTCAAGGCCCTGTTTTGCTCAGTGAGTCTGCTTCTCCGGTAAGATTTTTTACTGTCACTTATTCTGAAATTCGAAAAATTCTGATATCCGAAAACCAGCTGGTCCCGAGCATTTCAGATAAAGGATTGTGCATGTGCACTTGAAATTAAATTGGCAGGCAGACACCTCAATGATAGCCTGAAGCAACTGGAGATGGAACCAGCAGACGATGACCATTACCAGCACCACCAGTTTGACAGTGATTGCAGATGGCACCTGGTTCTGGGTTGTCACAGGCTGTGTGATGTCAGTGGAGGCAAAGGTGGAGTTAATTAATAGCTTATGGGGGCCAACTCCTGGCCTTGGCTCCAGTGGAGATTTTCTAGGCTTTCTGAGACTTTCCTCTTGGCTTTGACTGAATTGAAAGATGAGCCGGGGAGAAGGTCAAAAACAAAAGTGAAACTGATCACATTCCATGATCCAAAAGTTGGAATTTGACCAAATGATAGAAATATCTCATTCCCATGGGGCTGCTATTGACTATTTCTTGGCAGTGGACTGAGATGAAATCAATGCTGTTAGCCTTGTAAAAACAACTTTTGGATTTATTCTCAGAGCAGAGTTTTGTTTTCTCTCAGAGGTCCGAGGATAGATTCAAATCATATGAGCTCACCTATGAGCTGGGGTTCTGTCTATGCAGATGACCACTGAACCTTCATGTACAGGTTGCCATTATCTCAGAAATGGGCTTAAGAATAATAGTAGCACTCTCCATTGGGTTATTTCTGTTTGGAATTAAGTATATAGATAGCTGTTTACCTTTTGAACATGATGTGGATGAGCCGGTGTTGGACTGGTGTGGACAAAGTTAAAAATCACACAACACCAGGTCATAGTCCAACAGGTTTGTTTGGAAGCACTAGCTTTTGGACCACTGCTCCTTGATGAAGGAGCAGCTCTCTGAAAGCTAGTGCTTCCAAATAAACCTGTTGGACTATAACCTGGTGTTGTGTGATTTTTAGCTTGGTCTACTTTTTGAATATCAGGGAAGATGAAAGAAGGAATGTCTAAAATATTGCAGCACCAAGGATTTTGCATCTTTGGATGTTTTGCTTCCTGAAGAGTACTTGGATGTCAACAAAGAGGAAACAATACAAGAGCAACCTTTGACTGATCAGCTAATTTTCCCCATTTTAATACCCTTAACGTTCTAGCTTTCTGACCTGATGGAATGGAGTTTAAAAAATTAACAGCAGAGTGAGAGAATTGCCTTAGTTACAAATGCTCAAAAGTTACAAAAAATGACCACATTGTTGAGAATTTGGTATCTTTGTGTCGTCTATATTAAATACTGTAAGAGATGGGAAATGCATATTCCCTAGTGTACTCACCTTTTTGAAAAGAGATTTGTAAAGATGTTAAGAATTGGGTAGAGCCAGATTTCATAATGGGGTCTGTTGTTAAACTATAAAAGAGACAATTGTACAAAAAGATTTGGGCTGTATAGTAGGAAATAATGTATGGGGCTAAATTAAATGGATCACTGCAGGGAACATTTTAGATCATCTGCATTAAATTGCAAAATATACTAAACAATATATAAATATAACATCAGAGTTCAATATAGTGAAATTCCAAATTGGAAAAGTAAATCTTCGATTAATATTTTACCCTAACTTCCTCCTTTGAAATCCAAAAGTTCTGTACATAATTTTATGATTTACTTTGGAATTGGCTGATCTAATTAAGTGTAATTAATTATCATTCACTACATTACAAACCAAAGATAAAAACAAAATGTTTTTATTATAAGCCACTAGTGAGTGTTACCTTTGGTAAAACCTACAAACTCCTTTTAGATCATGAAAACTTCTTTAAAAATTCACAGATGAAATACATGGTGATATGGCATTCCACATCATTCCAACCTCCATCGCTCACAATTTCTACACAATCCTCACCACCAAATGCGTTGTTGGGTTCTCCTGGTCTCCAATGGCTATAATCCTGGAGAGGGGTAGCGTCGGTGTACATGAATTGTCTTTCCTTTTCTAGGTCATTCACCCCAATGAACACACGAGATAAACCTGTCTTATTCACATAGGCAGCAATCAGTGTGTTTGTCTCTTCATCCTTTGGCATTGCCAGTGTTCCTCCTCGGTCTTGGCAGTGCAGAAGTGCAGCATTATAATTCTTCCCTTCTTTCACAATTAGGTAGAATTTCTCTGCTGTCTCTTTAATACCTGCAATAACTGTGGAGAATAAAACAGAGAATTAATTTTGTTTTTCAACAAGTGGCCAGCAGTTATGACTGCTTTTTTTGCTAAGATGCTGTAGTTGGCAAATTCACAGAAGAACCAACGGGAAGAATAAATTATTTAAGCAGCAAATTATGATGATCTGGAAAACACTGTTTGAAAAGTTGGTGGAACGAGATTCTGGAGCAACTTTCAGCCTGGTTCATTTCATTGCTGTTTGTGGTACCATTTGCACAAATTAGTTGCTGCATTTCTTCGTAATGCAACAAGGCCCATACTTCAAAAATATTTAGTGGCAGTGATTTAAAATGTACTGTGCTGCAAAATGCTAAATAAATCCCTGTTTATTCTTTCTTCTTACCCTTATTTGAAAAACGAGATATTGTCCCCCTTAGGTTTTCAACTACAACCTTCTGACATGACAATATTTCATTAATTTACAATGATAAATATTTTGGATGAGGGATATGACCATGTATATTGCTAGTATTTCTTAATAACTGGCTAATTTGCCTCTCTCCAGGTTAGTTTCTATTGAATTGATTGAATGGGATTTTCCACCTCTCTTCCAGAGAATGTGAAAAAGTCAGGACGCAATAAAATGATTAAATTACATCATCTTGTTGGCCTCAGAGGATTTAACCAAAAGTGTTTGTCAAACATGCTTTATCAGTTCATTTTGACTGTGACCTCTTAACGTATTTTCATTTGTACAATGCAAATCTGTGCAGGGAATAAGTTAAAACAAACAATGTTTGTTTCATGGAAGAAAATTAGGTTCCTGTGGCGGCAGAATACAATGTATCAGAATTTGCTGCAACAATGGCACCGAGGCTATCAGCACTCAGTTATTGAGAAGTAATTTGGTGACCAACTTTCAGCGATCACACATGCAGTTAAATGTGGAAATCAAGATGCTGCAGTCCAAGTTGCCTGCTTCATACAAAAGGTATGCTTTAGTGGTATCTGATTGAGAGACTTGGCATTGAACAGAAGGTAAAGTTGCTTTACTTCACAGGAATTTGTCCACAGTGGTTACCCAAGAACACTAATATTCACTAAATTGGAAAGTCTAATGATGTGGTAAACCCTAATTGTTGCCATACAATCTCACTGGCACTGCAAATTTATGTATAAGAATGGAGCCTTATTCTTTCAAATTTTAATTAAGATTGGAGATTAGAATAAACTAAGATGTTTACTTTTTCTTTCTATATCCTTTGGTGTAAGTTAGTGAAGCCTACTTGAGCGAGCTTGATGTCAGATCGGTTTGGAAAAATTGCACAAGTCTGGAAATTGTGAAACCTAATTTTCTTCCATGAAACAAACACTGTTTGTTTTAACTTGTTCCCTGCACAGATTTGCATTGTACAAATGAAAATACGTTAAGAGGTCACAGCCAAAATGAACTGATAAAGCATGTTTGACAAACACTTTTGGTTAAATCCTCTGAGGCCAACAAGATGATGTAATTTAATCATTTTATTGCGTCCTGACTTTTTCACATTCTCTGGAAGAGAGGTGGAAAATCCCATTCAATCAATTCAATTGAAACTAACCTGGAGAGAGGCAAATTGTGAAAAAGCACATAGGGATCCCATTCATTGTTCACCTGGTGGGCAGCATTCCTATTGCCAAAAGTAACTTCCTTCCTTATCATTCTCAATCCCATCTTTCTTTGCCTCTCTCTTTCTGCACAGGATTTCACATTGAATTAAGTATTTTAACTTACACTTCCTTGTGGTGGATGACTCTTTGTTTGCCAGGTAACACCTGTTGTTTTGGCACACCAGGGCAATTTTGGCTCCAGGAAGCTGGTGTTGGCACATTCACACTCTTGCTTTGAGCTATCCTGTGTGTCTGTATGGAGCATTCAGGAGCATGTGCAAACAGCATCTGCCAGAAGTCAGTAGGATAGATGGATGATGACCCCAGTCAGTGTAGTTTTCAGAAATATGCCGTCATTGCCATTTTGGAACTTAGCGCATCATTAATTCCTTCTCTCAAAGATGCATAACATTCCAGTGATGGTACTGAAGATATGTGCTCCAGAAGCAGCCTTTCCCTGGCCAGGTGTTCCAGTACAGTGACAACTCTGGCATTTACTTGACCATTTGGAAAATTGCCCAGGTATGTGTTGTACACAAAGCAGGACAAATCTAACCAGCTGATTACCACCACAACAACCTACCCTCGATCAACAGCAAAAGGATGGAACCATGTTGGCATTTTATTAGCAATGAGCTCATTCAGACTCAGTTTGGGTTCGATCAACTCCTGACTTCGTTATAGCCTTGGTTCAAACATGCATAAAAAAGCTAAACTCCATAGGAGAGGTGAGAGTGACTGCCCTTAATATTAAGGCTGTTTTTGAATAAGTTGAGAGTGTGTTGCTGGAAAAGCACAGCAAGTCAGGCAGCATCCGAGTAGCAGGAGAATCGATGTTTTGGGCATCTGCCCTTCATCAGGAATGAGGCTTGTGGGTCGGGGCTGAGAGATGAATGGGAGGGGGCTGGGGTTGAGGAGAAGGTAGCTGAGAAAGCAATAGATGGATGAAGGTGAGGGAGAAGGTGATAGGTCAGAGGTGGGGGAGTGATGGACTGGTTCGGAGGACACTGCCGAGTTGGAGGCTTGGGACTGGGATAATGTGGTGGGAGGGGAAATGAGGAAGCTGTTGAAATCCACATTTATCCCATGTGGTTGCAGCATCCCAAGGCGGAATATGAGGCATTCCTCCTCCAGGTATCGGGTGTTAACGGTTTGGCAGTGGAGGAGGCCCAGGACCTGTATGTCCTTGATGGAGTTGGAGGGGGAGTTGAAGTGTTCAGCCACGGGGCGGTGGGGTTGGTGGGCGCAGGTGACCCAGAGATGTTCTCTGAAATGATCCGCTAGGAGGCATCCTGCCTCCCTGATGTAGAGGAGACCAGACCGGGTGCAACAGATGCAGTAGATGACATTGAGGTACAGGTAAATTTCTAATGGATGTGGAACGATCCCTTGGGGTCTTGGACATAGGTGAGGGGAGTGGTGTGGGTGAAGGGTTTGCACTTCCTTCGGTGGCAGGGAAAAGTGCCAGGAGTGGGATGTGGGCCAATGAGGGGTGTGGACCTGATGAGGGAGTCATGGAGGGAATGGTCTTTCCGGAATGCTGATAGGAGTGAGGAGGGAAATATATCTTTGGAGGTGGCAGAAGTGGCAGAGGATGATGAGGACCGGGGGGTTCTGTCCTTCTTGCACTGGGACGGGGGTGTGGTTCAAGGGCGGTGGTGCGTGAAGTAGAGGAGGGCATCGTTGACCATGTGGGAAGGGAAGTGGGGACTATGGAAGAAGGAGGCCACTTGGGACTTAGTGAGGTGCAATTGGTCATCCTGGATACTGCTGAGATGGAGGAATTGGGAATAAGGGATGGCATTTTTACAGGAGGTAGCTGTGGGAGTTGGTGGGCTTGTAGTAGATGTCTGTGATTAATCAGTCACCAGAGATGTGATGGAGAGGTCCAGGAAGGGGAGGGAGATGTTCAAGATGGTTCAAGTGAATTTGAGATCGGGGTGGAAGGTGTTGGTCGTGGGAGCATGAGGCAGCGCTGTTACAGTCATTGATATAGTGGAGGAACAGGTGGGGGTGATGCGGAAGATGGACTGTTCCATGTACCCGACAAACAGGCAAGCATGGCTGGGTCCCATGCGGGTGCCCATGGCTACCCCTTTGGTTTGGAGTAAGTGGGAGGATTGGAAGGAGAAGTTGTTGAGGGTGAGGACCAGTTCAACCAGGCAGATGAGGGTGTTGGTGCAAGAGTACTGGTTGGAACAACATGAGAGGAAGAAACACAGGGCTTGGAAACCTTTGTTGTGGTGGATCGATGTGTACAGGGATTGGATGTCCATGGTGACTTTGACTAAGTGTCAAGGAGCCCTATCAAAACTAGAGACCATGAGAATTGCAGAGAAATCTCTTGATGGTAATCATGGAACAGGGAATCTGCTGGCCATGAGTTCACAAATTGTGGTTGAATAAGATTCTGTTGTTGGCCCACAGCACCTCATAGATGCCCAGTCTTGATTTGCGAGATCTGTTTGAAAACTATCCCATTTTGCTTTGATAACAATGCCACACAAAACACTGGTGAACATCTTCAAGGTGAAAATGGGACTTCATCTCCACAATGACTGTGTCGTGGTCACTCCTACTGATACTGTAATGGACAGATGCATTTACGACAAGTAGATTGAGGATGATATTAAGTATCCTTTTCACTTTTGTTGATTCCCTCAGCACCTGCTGCAGGTGCAGTCCAGCAGCTATCTCCTTCAGGATGTAGTGGTGCTACCAAACCACACTTGGTGATAGATATTGCAGTCCTCCACTCAGGATACATTCCATGCCCTTGTTATCCTCAGTGTGTCCTCCAAGTAGTGTTCAACATGGAGGACAATTGATTCATGAGCTTTGAGGTGGCAATCTGCATGAGGGTTTGTTGCTAATTTTGACATGATGCCATGAGATTTCCTGGCGTCCAGAGTCAATTTTGAGGATGCCCAGAGCAACTTCCTCCTGACAAAATATCATTTTGTCACCATCTCTGCCATGTCTGTCCAGCTGATTGGGACAGAATATATGAGGGGATGAGATGGTGTTGTCTGGGACATTGTCTACAGGTCTGATTCCACGAGCATGACTATGTCAAGCTGTTGCTGAACTAGTCTATGTGACAGCTTTCGTAGTTTTGGCACAAGCCCCCAGTCAGCAGGGTGGCTGGCTCAGTGGTTAGCACGGCTGCTTCACAGTGACAGGGACCCAGGTTCGATCCCAGTCTTGCGTGACTGTGTGGAGTTTGCACGTTCTCCTCGTGTCTACATGGGTTTCCTCTGGATGCTCCCATTTCCTCCAACAGTCCAAACATATGCTGGTAGGTGGACTGGCCATGGTAAGTTGCCTGCAGTGTCCAGGGATATGCAGGCTGGGTGGATTAGCCATGGCAAATGCAGGGTTATGGGGATAGGGTGGGTCTGGGTGGGATGCTGTTTGGAGGGTCAGTACAGACTCAGGCTGAATGGCCTCTATCTCATTATAGGCATTCTATGATATTAGTGAGGAGGATGTTTCAGGTGGACAGGGCTGCATGTGCCATTGTTGTTTCTGATGCTTTGGTTGGTGCCAGGTGGTCTGTATGGTTTCATTCCCTTTACCAGACCTTATAGCAGTTAAGTATAACTAAGTGGCTTGCTAGACCAGTCCATAAGGCACGTAAGACTCAGCCACACAGCTATGGATTTGGAGTCAGATGTGAGCAAAGCCAGGTTAGGAGGCAGATTTTCGTTCCCTAAAGGATATTAGAACAATAAATTTCTAGGGACATAAGTTGTAATGTCTTACTGTATTCAAGCATAAATTTTGGTCTAATTGAAAATCTCCTCAATTAGTATTGTTCAAAAACATAAGACAGCATACCTATTTCATAAGCAACTGCTTCAATTCAACTTAAAACTAAAATGACCTACCATTCTTCACGAAGCGCATTGTATTGTTCAAACGAGCAATGTTGATATCCATCTGTCCTACAATTTTCCGGTATCTTCCGCAGTCACAAAAGCTACCTGTTAATTGACCAGAATACATATGGAAGTGGTGTTGCCAGAATGAACATCCTTTGTTTATCTGATAACTGTGACTGTAGCATAAAACAATTCACTGTCTAATTATCAAGATGTCTGTGATATGGAGGAATTTTGTAGTAATACATTCATAAGAGCACCAGAAATAGATGTCAGAGGAGTTTCAACTCTCAAGAATGAATTGACATTTTAGTTTTGGCCAATTATTGCCGGCCACTAATACACTGTAAATTTAAAATTAATATTAAAATAGAACTGAAAACTGCTTACAATAGAAGGAGAAGACTTTTAAGTTGAATACTCTGCAGTGATTCAGAACCCAAAATTTGGCAATTTGCAGGTCCAGACCGCATTGGTGTCCAGTTTCTTACCCTTTGCATGGGAGTTGGCCATAGTTTGCTTTCACAGTAAAGTTTGCATTAATGTTCCAGATCTGCCTCATCAATAACACTCATATATTCATATTTACAGGACTAATTGATTTTCATGGATGTGCAGAAATAATTGCAGTTGTACTGGATAGTAACTGAATGCTGGATTATTTTTTAGGGACAGCACTAAACAGGCATATAGCCTCTGGAATGAAATTCAGTCCCAAGTTAATGAGATCTGTAGCTCCATTACCAGTTGTAATGTGGTGTCTCATGTTGTATTAAGTGTATAAAAACAGGCCTTTTGCCCCATGAAATCTGGGCAAGTCCAAATGGAAGCAGTTTCAATCCAGTTACTTGCAGTTATATATTCACTGCACCGGACTGTCAAATTGGCGTGTAATTGACGGCATTACTCAGGTGAGGGTGAGGGCAAGGGCAAGAACAAGTCAGCCCCAGCAATCCCAGAGACAGTCCAGATGCAGCCTTGAAGATGGACAAACACTGAAGTGGGCTGGTTCAAAGATCTGCCTCAGTTCTCTGAGATTTTGTCCCGGATGTATCAAAGGTTTTAGCTCCCAGGCTTCATACCACATCTGCTCCCCCCACTCCCCATACCTCCACTCCTCTTACATCCTCACCAGAACCCCTCCACTCCATCTTCATGGCACCCCATCCCATGCATCTTTTATGTCTTCTTGCACCTTCCATGCTCACTCACTCAGTGTGAACTATAAAATCCAACGAGCCAAGTTTTGAAATGCGCTTAAGAAAATACCCATTTCAAAATCTGTTTTGCAAACCTGCTTCTTTAACAACTCTGTAAGAGGATCAAATTCATTATAACATCAATACCAGAAGCTTTTTCTCATATCATAATTCTTAATCTTGTCCAAATTAATGTATAGACTTGATAAAATAGCTTGTTCTAACCTTGTAAAGATGTCAATTAATCAAACCAGACACTCCACTTGCACCTGTGAAAACAACCTCTCTTGATCCAATCCATTACTAAAGTTTGGAGTTCAGTCAAGCAGGCATCATAAGGTCATCTTGAGAAATAGATCTTTTCCTGTCAATGCAGTTCATAAAGGCAGTGGAGGGGAAAAGAGAGATGACAATAGGTGGTATCAGCATAACTGAGAAGCTGGCCCCATGTCTGCAGCCAATATTATCAGGGGCAGCACAGAAATCTGGAAGAAAAAGTTGCCTTGTGAGTCTGCTGATGGCTTGATATGCTCATGGGAGCAGAGGTAATTGTTAAAGATTACACTGCAGTTTGCCTGAATGAGTGCCACTGTCTGGAACAATCCAGCATAAGCAAGACTTTAAAGGAGATGTCAAAGGATGTAGTGTGGGTAAGGTGAATGGAAGATGAATAATGCATCATGGTCATGGTGGATGTCAATCCTAAATTTTGTTAGGGCACATTTCTGTGTAATAGGATGGATGTATACTTAATTGACAGAATTCAAACATAGATTTGCATGAAAATAGGACCAGTTTTGGGTTCTCATATCATATTAAATCGCGAAGGGATTACTTGCTCAGTTGGTTAGATGGCTCAAGTGTGGATTGGATAAACTCCTAGAGCAGAGGGTTCAATTCCCATTCCAGATAAGGCAGCTGCCTCTTATGTCCTACCCATCGCAAAATGTCACAACACTGGCTATGATTCAGAGACTGGTCACCAAGAACATGCCTTGAGGTGGGAAACTGAAGAAGAACACCACATTCCTAGCTTTAACCAGGTAAGGATAGAGTCATAGAGATGTACAGCACAGAAACAGACCCTTTGGTCCAACTCGTCCATGCCGACCAGATATCCTAACCTAATCTAGTCCCATTTGCCAGCATTTGGCCCATATCCCTCTCAACCCTTCCTATTCATATACCCATCCAGACGCCTTTTAAATGTTGTAATTGTACCAGCCTCCACCACTTCCTCTAGCAGCTCATTCCATACATGCACCACCCTCTGCATGAAAGTTGTCATTTACGTCCCTTTTATATCTCCCCCCTCTTACCCTAAACCTATGCCCTCGAGTTCTGGACTCCCCCACTCCACGGAAAAGACTTTGTCTATTTATCCTATCCATGTCCCTCATGATTTTATAAACCTCTATGAGGTCACCCCTCAGCCCTAGCCTATTCAGCCTCTCCCTAGCAACATCCTTGTAAATCTTTTCTGAACCCTTTCACATTTCACAGCATCCTTCTGATAGGAAGGAGACCAGAATTGCACACAATACTCCAAAAGAGGCCTAACCAATGTCCTGTACAGCCACAACATGACCTCCCAACTCCTATACTCAATGCTCTGGCCAATAAAGGAAAGCATATCAAACACCTTCTTCACTATCCTATCTACCTGTCACTCCACTTTCAAGGAGCAGTGAACCTGCACTCCAAGGTTTCTTTGTTCAGCTAGACTCCCTAGGACCTTACCATTAAGTGTATAAATCCTGCTAAGATTTGCTTTCCCAAAGTGCAGCACCTCACATTTACCTAAATTAAACTCCATCTGCCACTCATCAGCACATTGGCTCATCTGATCAAGATTCTGTTGTAATTTGAGGTAACCTTCTTTGCTGTCCACTACACCTCGAATTTTGGTGTCATCTGCAAACTTACTAACTACACCCCCTACATTCATATCCAAATCATTTATAAAAATGATGAAAAGTAGAGGACACAGCACCAATCCTTGTGGCACTCCACTGGTCGCGGGCCTCCAGTCTGAAAAACAACCCTCCACCACCTCCCTCTGTCTTCTACCTTCGAGCCAGTTCTGTATCCAAATGGCTAGTTCTCTCTATATTCCATGAGATCTAACCTTGTTAACCAGTCTCCCATGGGGAACCTTGTTGAATGCCTTACTGAAGTCCATATAGATCATATCCACTGTTCTGCCCTCTTTGTTACTTTTTCAAAAAAACTCAATCAAGTTCATGAGACATTGGAACCTGAGGTAGGAGTTTGCAGGCAAAGCATGGTCAAGGGTATTTATGACTTTGTGAAGGGAGATGATGACGGTAGTTTTAAGCGTGAAGAAAAAGATGCCCAAGGTGAGGGAATTGTTTGGAATATCAACTAACAGGTGAAGTTGGGACAAAGGCAGACAAGCAGGAGGCTGGAAGACTACAGCAAGCCAGGCAGCATCAGGAGGTGGAGAAGTCAATGCTTTGGGTGTAACCCTTGAGGCAGGAAGAAAAGCTGACCTGTCACCAGTTTTACTGGGAATGGGAATCAAGGCAGTGGGAAATGAATCATGATTATGAAATCCGCAAGGGCATAGAAGGAAATAATCAGAACAAAAGAGTGATGGGGATCTTTGTTAATTTTATGATTGGTCTTTGAAGTAAGTGTTTGGAAAGCAGAATGGGAGGAAGACAAAAAAGCAGCTGAACAAATAGTCTCTACTTTGGCAGAGGAAACTGGACACTCAGTATGGTAGGGTGTTTTTTTAGAGTCATAGAACCATAGAGATGTATAGCATAGAAACAGACCTTTCAATTCAATGTCGACCAGATATCCTAAATAAATCTAGTCCCACTTGCCAGCATTTGGCCCATATCCTTCTGAACCCTTCTTATTCATAAACCCATTCAGGTGTCTTTTAAATGTTATAATTGTACCAGCATCCACCACTTCCTCGAGTAGCTCATTCCTCACACGCATCACCCTCTGTGTGAAAATGTTGCCCTGTAGGTCCCTTTTAAATCATTCCCCTCTCACCATAAATGTATGCCGTCTAGTTGTGGACTCCTCCCCACCATGGGTAAAAAACCTAGTCTGTTCACCCTAACCTCACTCTCCGATGCTGCAGGGAAAATATCCCCAGTCCATTCAGCCTCTCTCTGTAGTTCAAATCCTCCAACTGTAGTAATATCCTTGTAAGGCTTTTCTAAACTTTTTCAGGTTTCACAACCTGCAGTATTCCAACAGTGGCCAAATTGAATGTTCTGTACAGCCCCAACATGGCCTCCCAACTCTTATACTCAATGCACTAGCCAATGAAGGCAAGCATGCCAAATGCCTTCTTCATTATCCTATCTACCTGTGACGCCACTTGCAAGGAAGAATGAACCTGAACTCCAAGATGTCTTTGTGCAGCAACGCTCCCCAGGAAATTACCATAAAGTGTATAGGTCCTGCCCTGATTTGCCTTTCCAAAATACAGTACATCACCTTTATCTAAATTAAACTCCATCTGTCATTCCTTAGCCCATTGGCCCATCTGATCAAGATCCCCTTGTACTCTGAGGTAACCTTCTTCATTGGGGAGAAAGTGAGGTCTGCAGATGCTGGAGATCAGAGCTGAAAATGTGTTGCTGGAACAGCGCAGCAGGTCAGGCAGCATCCAGGGAACAGGAGAATCGATATTTCGGGCATAAACCCTTCTTCATTCCTGAAGAAGGGCTTATGCCCGAAACGTCGATTCTCCTGTTCCCTGGATGCTGCCTGACCTGCTGCGCTGTTCCAGCAACACATTTTCAGCTCCAACCTTCTTCATTGTCCACTACACCTCCAATTTTGGTGTCATCTGCAAGCTTACTAACTTTACCTCCTATGTTCACATCCAAATCATTTGTATAAATGACAAAAAGTAGTGGACCCAGCACTGATCCCGTGGCACACTGATGGTCCCAGGCCTCCAGTCTGAAAAGCAAACCTCCACCACCACCCTCTGTCTTCTACCTTTGAGCCAATTCTGTATTCAAATGGCTAGTTCTCCCGGTATTCCAAGTGATCTAACCTTGCTAACCAGTCTATCATGAAGAACCTTGTTGAATGCCGTACTGAAGTCCATATAGATCACATCCACCTCTCTGACCTCATCAATCCTCTTTATTACTTCTTCAGAAAACTCAATTAAATTTGTGTAACACAATTTCCCACGCATAAAGCCATGATGACTATCCCTAATCAGTCTGTGCTTTTCCAAATACATGTAAATGCTGTCCCTCAGGATTTACTCTGACAACTTGCCCATCAAAGTGTCAGCCTCACCGGTCTATGGTTCATTGTCTTTTTCTTATCACCTTCCTTTAATAGTGGCCTCATGTTTGCCAACCTCCAGTCTTCCAGCACCTGACCTGTGGCTATCGATGATACATGTATTTCAGCAAAGGGCCCAGCAATCACTTCCCTAGCTTCCCTCAGGTTCTGGGGATTTATCCACCTTTATGTGTTTTAAGACATCCAACACCTCTTCCCTGTGTAATATGGACACATTTCAAAAACACATTAATGGAACAATACAATGGGAATATTATTTGGCTCACTTTGTTGGTTGCATTAGTGCACCTAATGCCAAAAGTTGGAAAGCATTTTATCTCCAGCATGAACAATTCTAAACTTTATTAACAAAATGGTCATCAAATAAATTACAGTCACCTATCCATTATAGCTCCTAATAATTATAGAGTCATAGAGTCATAGAGTCATAGAGATGTACAGCACAGAAACAGACCCTTTGGTCCAACCTGTCCATGCCGACCAGATATCCCAACGCAATCTAGTTCCACCTGCCAGCACCCAGCCCATATCCCTCCAAACCCTTCCTATCCATATACTCATCCAAATGCCTTTTAAATGTTGCAATTGTACTATCCTCTGTGGACTTTTGTGGGTTTTGTTTGGGATTATTACATTTACATTCAATTGTGTACCATCACTGAATCCCCCACTATCACCATTTTGGTGGTTACCAATGACCAGAAGCTCAATTGCACTCACCAAATAAATACAGTGGGTACAAGAGCAGGTCAAAAGCTAGAAATGACTCCAGAAAGTCTGTCCACATCTACAAAGTGCAAGTCAGGAGTGTGATGGGGCACTCCCCACCTACCAACAACACTCAAAAGCTTGCCACCTTCCAGGACAAAACAGCCCACTTGATTGGCACCACATTCACAAACATCCACTCCTTTTACCACTGACGCTCAGTAAGAGCAGTTATGTACTATCTACAAGATGCACTGCAGAAAACTGGCAAAGATCCTCAGATAGCACCTTTCAAACTCATAACTAATTACATCTAGAAAGACAAGGGCAGTGAGTACATGGAGAACCATCATTTGCAAGTTCCCCTTGAAACCACACACCATCCTGACTTGAAAATATATTGCTGTTCCTTCACTGTTGCTGAGTCAAAATTCTGGAATTCCCTCCCTAATGGCATTGTGGGACTACGTATAGCATATGGACTGCAGTGGTCAGGAAAGCAGCTCACCACCAGTTTCTCAAGTGCATTTAGGGACAGGCAATAAATGCCTCTGTCCACCCCATCTCCAACTGCCAGTGATGCCCACATCCCACAACTGAATAAAAAAGCATATATTTTAGAAATCAGAAACAATACCTGATTCACCTTTCAACCCAGGTGGTCCTGGGTAACCTTTATTTCCTTTATCACCTAAATTATAATAAAAAATGAGTTAGAATAGATGAGTTCACAGATGGAAGACTACTTATTACCACTTATACAGTATTATAACATTTTAAAATGAAAATATAATTAGAGGTTTTTGTAGGAAATAGTCATGCTTCATTTTTGTCAAATCAAAGTTACATGTACATGACAATGATGTATTGCAATGTGATTTGCATACATTAATTGCAAGACATGTTCATAAATGAACAAAAGTAGATGTGACAAATAATCTTTTATGTTAATGGTTGTATCAATCCATTATCTGGAAAATACCACCCAACAAATATTTTTACTTATATCTGACTGTTTATTCAAAAAATTCAAAATTAATATTTGGATAAATCAGGTTTGAACAGCAATTTTGACAACATTTATCAGCAAGTTTATTTTATAAAGGCAGTCACTTGCCACCCAATGTGTTGGAGGTTAAAAAGTCATTCAACATGTACAATAATTATCAGTTTTAAGAAATGTATCCCATTGCCTGCAACCAGTATAACATGCTTGAAACTACTTGTTCACAAATTACAGCTATTACATCCAACCGGTGGGATAAATACACTACAGTGCAAAAATATGTTCATCATGATAGAACTGTAGCTCTGTATCAGCTATTTATAAGATTTTTATACTGTACCAGGAATTATAATGTGCTGATCTCCTTGCTGAAAATACTGGAGTTCCATTAACTGTTGCACCTATAAAGTTTACTACCTGAATTTATGAATGCCTCGTTATTACTAGAATGTTTTCTGTGCCTCTGGCACTGATTTATTAATTTTATTTGATGGTAAGGCACTATTTTGCACCAAAGATAAGGGGCTGGATTTTCTTCTGATAATTTACAATTGTTGAAGCAGAGGTGCTGCTTTGGTATGCCCAGTAATTCTCTGGTCCAGCAATGGTGTGGTGTTGTAGGAAATGGTTTGTTTCTGCACCTGCAGATTGAATCTAAATCAAAAGAGAGGAACTGAACTGTTTTCACAAAAATCACAGAAGTCATTTTCATCCTGAGGCACAGGAAGAATTGTGAATTGTTTTTCTCCATTTATTTAGATGTAAAATCGACTTATATCAATTAGATTAACTGGGATATGTGCAAATATTTTATCCAATAAATGTGGAAATAAACATGATGAAATGCAACACATGCACTTAAACCTAAGATTAAATAAAATACTGGTATCACTTTTACTGAATGTAAGTTAATATAGTTTCTAATTCCTTCTTTCACTGTCGCTTTTTTATCTGTCCTTGCTTCTTATGGGCTCGCCTCCCCTGGATTGGTGCTTGTAGCAAAGTACTACAGTGGTTTGTCCTTTCCTTCTTCTGGATGACTGATCAGGAAACTTGTCCACTCTTATCACCTGCCATCAAGCTGTTTGGAAGGACTTACAGACTGATAACCAGTTTGTTTGCCCATTGCTATATATGCACTTTCGGTGGCTCAAATGTCCTGGTGTGGTACTTGAACCTGGATCTTTTGGGCATAGGGACACTACAATTGCACCACAAGACAACCCTTTATTCTCACTAATACACAAAATATACACAAAAAACAAGAATATGAAGCAAAGTTTGTGTTGCTTGAGAATGTCACACTTCACGAAAGAAACTGAGAACAAACTCATTATTACATGATATGGAATTAATAAATGCATTGTTCCTTAACTGAATGAATGTGAATTAATTACTTAAATGTTTGCAATAGGACTTTTATTCCATTATATTTTATTCTAAACATTATTGTATGCTAAATGAGAGATAGTTATTTCTCAATTATTTTTGTTTATTCTTCAATAACATTCCGTAATATAATCAACTGCCTGAGACAGAAAATATCTAATTATAACTAAACATTGCAACTTCAAAGTTCTTACACTATTCAAATTTCAGACTTACCCTTTAAACCAACTGGACCTATTTTACCCCTACGTCCAACTTCTCCATTCTGACCAGGTTCACCAATCATTCCTTAGTAAAAGTAAAGCTTCAGGTTAGTTTCCAATTTATTGCATTGCAGCATAGCTATTGACAAAAATGGCAAAATAGTAGTTCACGGTATACTTTATGCAATTAATTAAATTAGAATATGTATATTTCTGAGCAGCAAAAGGAACGAAAAGAAGAATTCTTCGGGTTTGTTTTAAATGACAATGATCTTAAATTTAAAAATTGATTCATTGCAATTAATGCCAATATTTTCTGAAGAGCTGAATGTTTCTGTATAGTATACAAAGCTATATTGCTAAGCTTTTCACAGTCAACTCAATTCATCATTAAAATATATGCAGTTGTGTCAAGTATAATTAAAATGATCATGGACAATGTAGGTCTCCTTAAATGCATTTCATTAGGTATAAAACTAAAGTTACAGTTTAAATCTAACAGAGATTAAAATTTATTCTTTCACAGGATGTGTGCATTGCTGACAGGACTAGAATTTGCTGCCTGTCCATAATTGTCATTAGTTTGCCAAGACATTTCAAAGTTAACTTTGCTGGTACATGGAGAATCACATATAGACTAGACTGGGTATGAATGACAAATGTCCTCCCTAAAGGACATTTATGCTAAGATTTTTAACACTGAGAAAATGTAATTTTACATTATGTTTGGGAAAAATTCAAGGGTATAATGTTAAAAGTATACAGTTAAATGTCAGGGCTGGATTAATCACTCGATTTGTCCTCCATTATATTTTATTCCCTATTGATGTAAAATAGCATTAACTGGGTGTAAAACAGGTGACTGGTCTAATAGTCAATAACCAGTCAGTTATTCACCATATTTATGAAGTTAAAGTGGTCTACTGTAATTCAATCCCACAAATGCATGTGTGTGTGTGTGTATGCGTGTGCGCGTGCACTGGCGGGATAGGGTGCTGAAGTGGAGGTATCCATGTCAGGGTTTGGGACACAACAGTTTTTAACTCCGCAGACCCCATTTACATTATCCAGCTGACTCTCTGCAGGAATTATGTCCCTACCTATTACAAGAGTGAAAAGTTGAGAGGAACGCAGAGTGTTAGGACTAACAAATACAATTCTTACAAAGAAAGAAATGCCTCAACTCTAAGAGTAAAACAGCTGTAGAAAAATACAAAGAATACAAACTAGTGCAATACGAGTGCAAACAAGATGTTTGCAGAAGGAAGACAATGAACAAAGATGCCAACTTCCCATTGCATTCCCCAAAACTGAAGTAGAAGTAGGTAGTTGCACTTAGTGGCACAATAGATAAAACAATACATTAGGTGGAGTCATTTATTGTAATCTCATACAAGAGGAATACCCAAATCATGGAAAATTACCAATGATACATTTATTTTTAGAGTCTGATTAGCTGTGATTAAACTTCACACACTGAACATAATTTTGTTCTATTGTTATAACAGTACATAGTTAAATGTGGAGTAGGGACCAACAGAGGATCAGCCATGGTCATGTTAATGGCAGAGCAGGCTTGAAGGGTTGAATGCCCACTTCTAATTCCTATGCTGATATAATCTTCAGTAGAGTCAGCCAGACCCTTGAATTTTACCACTGTTGTAATAGTAGAACAAAATCCAACAAATGCTGAGACATACTTTAATGCTAACTGTGATGATGATAATTTGAACTCTGCCAATTATTAGTACATATCTAAATGCTTTACGTAATCCTCAAAATCTTCCAATCACTATTAATTGTATTACCCTAGATATCATTAGATAAGATAGCATTAGTTAATGAATCTCTGTGTGGAATTTAATACCCTCGCCCAAGGAAGGCTTGGACATATGATGGGAAGGTGGTAGAGGGGGAGCCCCTTGTCTTCCTACATAGCCCCAATGCTGCTATCCCACCCCAATCTCCCTCATCTGTGGTGTAACTCCCTCACTGATCCTGAGTTTTTCATTGGTACATTGCTGGCAGGTACTGCTACTGTCATTGACACATTCTGCACTGGATAATTGCCGGTTTCTGATTGACTGGCACTTCTTCAGGAGGTTGCTGGGGGGCAGGTATAGGATTCATCCAGGAGGTCTGCCATTGAGCCACTCAATTTGGTGTGCTTGCCCAAAGGAGGTGATATATGACTCTCACTGAGTCACCAGCCAACGAACAATATTCCTCTCACCAAGATTAAATACCACCCTCTGTGTCTAACCTCATCTTTGATTACTCTGGCAAGCAATTAAATGTTCATTGCACTTTACTCAATATTTTTCTTTTTTGCAATCACGGCACTTTGTTGGAATTCATTACTCATCCCTAATGTTACTTGTGGCGAACAGCTACAGTCGTGCAGTAGAAGTGCTCCCTTCATGCTGTTAGGTAAAGATTTCAAGACATTTGACCCAGTGACACTGAAAAGAAAAGGATATGTTTTCATTGCAGGGTAGCGTGTAACCTGGAAAGGAATTTGGAGGTGGTGGTATTCAAGTGTGACCTTCTAGATAGTAAATTTCATGTGTCTGGCTGACTGTTGAGGAACATAGGGACATACAATCAGAGGAATTTGGAGGGGCAGTAGGCAATTCAGCCCTTCGAGCCTGCTCCACCATTTAACATGATCATGGCTGATCTTATCCTGGTCTCAATACCACTTTTCTGCCTGTTCCCATTGCCCTTTATCCCACTTTTTTGTCAGAAACCTATCTATTTCTTTCTTGAATCTGTTGTTTGATTCTGCCTCCATTGCACTCTTGGGCAGTGAGTTCCACAGATTCACTACCGTCTTAGAGAAATAGTTTCTCCTCATCTTAGTTTTGAACCTATCTTGTCTCGCTATATCTATGACCTCTTGTTCAAGACTGTCCCACAAAAAGCAACATCTGTTCCATGGAGAAAGTGAGGACTGCAGCTGCTGGAGATCAGACTCGAGAGGGTGGTGCTAGAAAAGCACAGCAGGTCAGGCAGCATCCGAGGAGCAGGAGAATTGACATGAAGGCCTTTGCCCGAAACTTCGATTCTCCTGCTCCTCAGATGCTGCCTGACCTGCTGTGCTTTTCCAGCACCACACTCTTGATCAACATCTGTTCCATGTTGACCTTATCAATCATCTTTAGCATTTTATACACCGCAAACAGATCTCCTTCATTCTTCTGTACTCCAGAGAGTGCAAGCCCAAGCTATTCAACTACTCCTTGTTCAACAACTCTTCCCTCCCTGGAACTGGTGAATCTCCTCTGCACTGTCTCCAATGACACATCATCCTTCCTCAAGTCAGGAGACCAGAACTGGACACAATATTGCAGATGTAGGTGTCACCAATGTTTTAGATAATTGTAACAAGACATTTTTACTTTTATAATCCAGTCCTTTGGTAATAAATGCCAGGAGTCCATTTGCCTTTCTTATTGTGTGCTGCACCTGTATATCCACTTCCTGTGATTCATGCACAGTGATGCCCAAATCCCTCTGCACTGATGCACTTTGAATCTACTTCCCATTTAAATAATAATTTCCCCCTTTACCTTACCGGCCAAAATGGATAACCTCACACTTATCCACATTAAACTCCGTCTTCCAGATTCCGGCTCACTCTCCTAGCCTATCAACATCGATCTGTGAACTCTTTATCTCCTCATCACAGCCTGCTTTCTCACCTGTTTTAGTATCATGAAGAATCATTTGGTGAGTTGCTGCAGTGCATAATGCAGATGGTTGTGGAGGGAATCAAAGCTACATGGGCTGGATGGGGTTCAAATAACAGAATCGTTTGTTCTGGATGCTGCCAGACTCCTTGAGTATTGCTGCATTAAACCGAGCAAGTTGGAGAGTTTCCCATAAGCTGAACTACTCAAAGGGACACTGTATAGATGACAGTGAATAATGTGAAAGTGGAGTAGAGGAAATAACTGTATGTTTCTCAACATACATGGCTGTACCTCACTTTCCAGGTGACTTACTAGACCTCAGGCTGCAATATGCAAGAGTCTGTAGGGTTATCCCTTTCCCTACCCAATTACACAAAGAAGCCTGCTCACAAGAACAACATGATGTGGCTGGAGTTGTGAAGGAAATTTGCAGCAAGAGTTTGGATCCACATTCCTGTATCCAGTACCTGAATGGATCTAATCGGGACAGGAAAAGTGAATGGGGGAGGCAATGACTGTGGCATTATGGCCAGACTATTAATCCAGAAATTCA
The DNA here is from genome assembly GCF_037043375.1 of Chiloscyllium plagiosum. Classification (NCBI taxonomy): domain Eukaryota; kingdom Metazoa; phylum Chordata; class Chondrichthyes; order Orectolobiformes; family Hemiscylliidae; genus Chiloscyllium; species Chiloscyllium plagiosum. The sequence goes on along the minus strand of NW_028270142.1, from coordinate 28,635,343 downwards.
GCTAATGTTCTGGAGCCCAGGTTCATATCCCGCCATGGCAGATGGTTGAATTTGAATTCAATAAAACATATCTGGAATTAGGAACCAAAAACAAAACCAGAAATTGCTGGCAGAGCTCAGTAGATCTGGCAGCAGCTGTAGAGAGAAATCAGAGTTAATGTTTTGGGTCCAGTGACCCTTCTTCAGAGCAGTTCTTCAGCCAGAAGTGTTGAGTGGACGATTCATCTTGGCTTCCTACAGTGGTCTTCAGCTTCATTGATAACAGTTTTTAGCAAATACAACTTGCTCCCAATGATTTCAAGAAACAACTGAAGGCACGGGATACTGCAAAGGACCTGACAACTTTGCAATAAAAATACTAAAGATTTATGTTCCAGAATTTGCTGTGTTCCTAGCCAAACTGTTTCAGTAGAGCCACAACACTGGCATCCATCTGGCAATGTGGAAGTTTGCCAGATATGTCCTGTGCACAAAAAGCAGGACAAATGCAACCTGGCCAATTACTATGCCATCAGTCTACTCTCCACCATCAGTTAAGTGATGGAAAATGTTACTGGCAGTACTATCAAGCAACACTTGCTTAGTAATAATCTATTCAGTGATGCCTAGTTTGGGTTAAGCCAAGGCTAATCAATTCCTTATTTCATTTACATCCTTGGTTTGAACATACAATTGAACTTCAGAGGGGAGATGAGAGTGACCAAACTTGATATCAAGACTGTATTTGACCAAATGGACATCAAGGGTGAAACTTGGCTGGTTGGAGTCATACCTGCTACAAAGAAAGATCATCATAGTTGTGGAAGGCCAATCATCTCAGCTCCAGGACATGTCTGCAGGAGTTCCTCGGGGTTCTAACTATACCCAATCATTTTCAACTGTTTCATCAATGACCTTCTCTCCATCAGTAGATGGGGATTTTCATCAATGTTCAGTACCATTCACGGCTCCTCAAATAGTGAAGCAGTCCACATCCAAATGAAAGATCTGGACAAAATTCAGCTGAGGCTGACAAGTAGCAAGTACATTTGTGCCACTATCCATCACTCCTTAACATTCAATAGCATTATCATAACTGAAGCATCTATTATCAATATTGTGGATTTACCATTGACCAGAAACTGAATTGGATGAATGATTTAATGTAATTACTACAACAGCAGATCAATGGCTAGGATTTCTACAGCGACTAACTCACTTCCTAACTCCTCAATGTCGAAGAATGTGGTGCTGGAAAAGCACAGCGGGCCAGGCAGCATCCGAGGAGCAGGAGAATCAACATTTCCAGCATAAGCTCAAAATTCCTGATGAAGAGCTTATGCTCGAAATGTTGATTCTCCTGCTCCTCGAATGTTACGTGACCCGCTGCACTTTTCCAGCACCATACTCTTCAACTCTGATCTCCAGCATCTGCAATGCTCACTTTCTCTTAACTCCTCAAAGTATGTCCACCAGCGACAAGACACAAGTCAGGAGTGTGATGTAATACTCCCACTTGCTGGGTGTTTGCAGCTCTAATAACACTCAAGATACCATCCAAGTCATAGCAGCCTACTTGGTTGGCTCCACATCCATAAATATTCACTCTCTTCACCACTGACGCTCAGTGGCACAATCTTAAAGATGCACTGCAGAAATTCTCCAAGGATCTTAAACAGCATCTTCCAAACCCAGAACCATAAGCCTTCAAAAGGACAAGGACAGCCATCATATGGAAACACTGCCACCAGCTATTTCCCCTCCAAGCCCTTCACCATCCTAACTTGGAAATGTATTGCCATTCCTTCATTGTCGCTGAGTCAAAAGCCTGGAATTTCTTCCCCAACAGCATTGTAAGTCTACCTACAGCGTGTGTACTGCAGCAGGTCAAGGAGCCAGCTCACCACCACCTTCTCAAGGGCAGTCAGTAGGTTATAAATACTGCCCCCCCTCCCCCCCCCGCCCAAACAGCAAAGCCCGCAACTGCTAAATGAATAATAAATGAAACAAATATCACTTATGCTCAATCACAATAGAAAGCCATAGTTTTATGTACTTGCATAGCTCATGCAATTACTTGTCCTGGCCTTAATTACAGGAATAAAGAATAACATTTTGGATCAAGCCTCAGGGATCACCAATGGTTATAATTTTTGACAATTGTTTCAATTTTTATTGGAAATGAAGGTGTGTGATAAACGAAAGTGATATGCGTCAAGAGAACATGCCACTGTCAAGAACAAGTCGAGAATCTTCCATGTTTATACTGGCACTTGAGATTTGCACTTTCCACTCATGCGATGTAAATTTGTTTCTAGCTATCACATGCATTGCTCAGAAGATTGGGCACAATGCAGACAAATTTCCATTGCATCATTTGAGTGGGCGAGGCTCGTATTTGCCAAAATCAAATAACCTTGCAATAGATCACTTCCACTCGCACGCCCATGTGTCCACTAAACCTCTACTTTTCCATATCAAAGTGCCTTGAGTCAAATCTCAGAAACTTATAGCCTTCTGTGATAAATCAGTGTGCTGATGAATTTGAAAGATTTAACACAGAATGGTAAAACTCAACTTTATCTGGATTGATTGAATCAAACTATTCTCTGTTAACTGTATGGTAGCTAAGTGACATGAAGTTACTGTAGAGCTTGCATACCGATGATCAATCCTCTTCAGGCAGGATGGAACTGGTACAGTGTGAAATGCTCATCAGGAGAGAGAAAGATATAAATGAGCCGGGAGTATCCAAAGAATCGTTCCTTGTACTAATCCATGCACATTAGTGAATTTGAAAACTAAATTAGCGCCAATATTATCTGACAGTAAAGTGATAATTGTTCTATTGAGTCAATCCTACAGAGTTTAGCTGGCCCTTTCATCAAAAGATTATTGGCATTGTTGAAAAGCAAAACTCATTTAGGGACTGGATTTATGTAGAGTCATAGAATCACAGCAATGAATTCACAAAGTAAACAAATACATCTTCTGAAGTTGCAAAATGTAATTTAGTAAAAACATTGGTCTTCTTCCAAACCTTTACTGTGCCGCGATCCTGGCCTAAATGCCTAGAATGGGGGCATTTAAATATTTTACCTGATTGTTATCACCGTTGGGGGCACAGCTGAGTTGCCCACCTAAGGTAGTAAGGTAGCAGAGTTGTGTGGAGTGGGACAGGGAAAGAATATTACTGAATTTTCTCTGTGATGAATTGTTTTGCTGCAACCAGCCATTTAGAAATTTGACCTCATCTGAGCCATTGAGAATATTACATGCCTATGTGGCAGATATTTCACTTTCACTCAGCATTTCTAGCGCACAAATTTCAGAGAACATACCAAAGGTCTCTGCTCAATTTGCACCTGCACTTCCCTGCACAGCGATAATACATTTTTTGGCACTATTAAAACAGTTGAAATGCATAGAGGAGGATGCTATTCATTGAGAGGGGATTTATCACAAATAAAATGCTCAGTATTACCTGATAGAAACTTTTGCCTAAATTTCAGGAAGGAAAATGTATGCACGGGAAATTACAGATGCAACAAAAGAAAGATGAGTAGGAGAAAAGCAAAAAGAGACGGATTGCACAAGTGAAAATTAGGTTTAGAGACATAAACCTGAGAACAGGAGATCGATCAACAGGGGAAAAGGAAGGCAATGAACTATTGAGAGTCACTGAAAGGGATAGGCTGCACTAAAAGCGATGGCTAGATTGAACCTGAATGCACTAAGAAATTAGCAGAGGCTCAGGTTGCAGGTGATGAAGCAAAAAAGATCCTCAAGTGCAAAAGGGAGACAGCAGGAAAGCAAGAGAGTGTCTGTAGCAGGATTTGGGTAGAGTGGAGAAAGTCTGGAATATCAGTTTTTTAGGGGAGGAACTTCATTCCCCGTCATAAGGAAGTATGGGACACTGTGAGTGTAAACTCTGCTGTAGCATGCTAAAGGGTCAACCTATAATTGTAAAATGCAGCAAGATCACCAAACTCTCCCAGTGATTGTGACAGTATTATAGAACAATCATTATATGTTAATTGACCAGCAGATACACAAGAATCCAGTTATTACAGAAACTCCTGCAGATTAAAATTATAGTATATTTTTGTCTACCATGCACCATACCTTTTGGTCCAGGTGGACCCAGTTTTCCTGTTTTTCCGGGTTCACCAGGGTCACCTGTTTCACCTTGCTCACCTTTAAAACAGAAAACAGTCTTCAGATACAGGTTGCGCTAATTAAAGAATCCTTATTCAAAAGCATGAAGTATTCATAACAAAATGGATGAATTGCTAGCACAAATACGATAGTGGTTGCAAAATGACAAGGTGGGGAACTGAGTATTTAAAGATATTTGACATTTTGGTGGGATGGGAAGAAAGGAAATCTGCATGAGAATATAAGAAACAGGAAGGAAGTAGAACATATGACTTATCAAGCCTTTTCCAACATTCAATATGATCACGGCTGATCTTTGGCTTTAATTCTACTTTCCCACTTGTTGTCATATCCCTCGATTCCATGAGAGGCCACATATATGTCAGTTTTAAACATCTTCAACATGTGAGAGAATTCTAAAGGGTCACAATCTTCAATTGAGAATTTCTCCTCAACTCAGTTTTAAATGATAACCCATTATCATGAGATAATGCCACTATGTTCTCAATTTTCTCAAACAGTAGAAGCAGTTTCTCAGTGTCTACCCTGTCACAATCAGGTATGTTTCAGTGAGATTAGCTTTTATTCTTCTAAACTCATGAATTTAGACTCAGTTTACTCCCTCACAAGGATAACTCTCACAGTCCATGAGCCAATCTGGGGACTCTTCTCTGTAACATCTCCAAAGCAACTATCTCCTTTGTAAAATGTGGAGACCAAATCTGTGCAGAGTACTCCAGGTATGGTCTCACCAAATGCAGACTTCCTTATGTTTGCACTCCAGTTGCTTAAAGGCCAACACAACATTTACTTCCCTAATTGCTTGGAGCATTTGCACTCTAACTTCCTGTGTTCATTGTTTGAGTATATATAAATGTCTCCAAACATCAACATGTAGAAATTTCACCCTTTTTTAAACAGAATCTGCACATTAGTCTCTATTCTGAAGAAGCGTCACTGGACCTGAAATGTTAACTCTGCTTTCACTCCAGAGATGCTACCAGACCTGCTATGTTTCCCCAACAATTTCTATTTTTGTTTCTGATTCCAAGCATCTGCGGTCCTTTGGTGTTTTTTACTGGACTGTTAAACCTTTTTTGCACTCCCTCCATAGTCAGATCATCCTTCCTTATTTAAGGAGATCAAAACTGTACACAATACTTCAAGTGTGGTGTCACTAAAGCCCTGGGTACAATTGCTCTGTATTTGTGTACTCAAACCCACTTGCTATGAAAGCCAACATACCATTTGCCTTATTAACTGCCTGCTATACCTGCATGCCCAGGATACCCAGGTCTCGTTACACTTCACCCCTTTCCTAATCTATCATTGTTCAGAAAACAACCTGTCTTATTGTTTTTGCAATCAAAGTGGGTAAACTCACATTTATCCAAATTATACTTCATCTGCCATGTATTTTCCTCATCATTCAGCTTGTCCAAATCACACTGAATCATCTCTGCATCCTCTCAACAACTCAACCTGAAACTTATGTTTGTGTTCGCTGCAAACTTGGAAAAACATTTAGTTCCCTCATATGAATCATTCTTATATCCTTATTGTGATGGCTGGTGCCTTAACAATGATTCCTGTGGTACCCAATTTGTCGCATCTACTACTTGAAAAAAATACATTCCAAAGTAACAAAGCACCCTTCTTGGAAAAGCAGTAAATTCCCTTGGTGAGGCAAAAAAATAACATTGTCACAAAGTTTAATTAAATGTCTTTATGTAACTGTTTAAATAGAGACAGGGGAATTCCTGCAAATCAAACATTTCCTTGTTCAGAAGATGATAATTCAAAGACCAGATTATTTTGGAAAAGCTGTAAACCTCATTTAAATACATAGTTATTCACTTTGACTCCACCACAAACCACTTAGTCTATGGACTGCATTGAAGGGTTTTTTTATTGTGATGTTATTGCTGTTCCTAAGCTGACACCAGTCCTGTTAAGCTGTCAAACTGTAGCCGAGTTGGCATAATTTGTCCCATGAGGGACTGTTCTGATGTCAGCAATGATTAGCAGTGAACTGCAAAGTTCTACTCAAATTTCCTGATAAAATCCTGCTCTGAGGGTACGTAAGATTGCATTAGTAATGGATCTGCACAGTTTAGGAACTAAATAGATTTTCTTCAGTATTACTCCATTTTAAGTAAACAAAGCCCAATATACCAAGATGGCAGTGGATTAGCAGGGCCTCTGTAGGCTTTAGACTTCTGTAACTGGGGCTCGTATAGTCGCCACCTTTCTTTCCTTTCTACTTCTTCTTTTCAGTTTTGCTCTTTTTCTTTTCTTTTTGTTTATCTTTTTGTTAAAATCTTTTGTGGCAGGGTAATCCAGCAGCATATAAACAAAAAGGCTTCTCAATATCCTTTAAGCTCTGTACCAAACCAGTCTAATCAGAACCAGGAGCTATTTACGACCCTTCTGAAAAAAGCCAAGGACACAGTACCCAAGAGAAAAGGAACAGCTTTTCGAAAAAAGGGAACGGCATTGTGACAATATCAAGTCTTCCCTAAAATCATAACTGACCACAAAAACAGGAAGGTGGCATCAGCATTTCCGACATCCCTCGTAAGAGAAATTAGGCAATAGAAAAATTTCCTTTACGTTATGCTTTTCATGATTTGTAGACATCCCAAACTAACTTATAACAAAAGAAGTACTCTTTTAAAGTGTAGTCACTGTTTTCATTTGAAAATTGCAGCAGCCAATTTGCAAATGGGAAGTTCCAAAATGAGATAATGAACAGGCATCTATTTTAGTATTATAAGCAGGGAAGCAGTCATGTCATGATATTTTTACTTCACTAGTAATCAAGAGACCCAGCCTCATGCTCTGGGGATAGGGGTTTAAATGCTGCAGTGGCATTAGGAATTAAACAGCTAGCCTAATTATGACAATATAGCCACCATCAATTGTTACAAAAAACAATCTTGTTCACTAATGTTCTTTCGGGAAGGAAATGTCTGGTCTATATGTGATTCCACACCAACAGAAATGACCTTGGGAAGCTTGTCAATCAAGCAACAATTAAGGATACCTACATCCCAGGAATGATTTTTAAAAAAAAATTCAATGTTTAAATGGGACTCAGAAATATGGAGCCAAATGTTTTATTTGTTCATGGAATATTAGTATTGTTGGTGCAGCCAGAATTTGCTGCCCATATCAATGATCTTGGAGAAGTTAATGATCAGCTACCTTCTTGAACTGGTACAGTTGTTGATGTGAAGGGACACACACAGTACTGTTAGGGAACAAGTTTCAAAATTTTAATCCAGTAACAGCGAGGGAATGGCAATTTGATTCAAAGTCAGGATCGTGCGTAGCTTGGACAGAAACTTACAGGTGGTGATACTCCCTTGCATCTGCTGTTCTTGTCCTGCTAGGTGATAGAGGTAATGGGTTTGGAAGTTGGAGACTTGGCAAGTTGCTGCAATGCATCTTGTAGATGGTATACGTGCATTAGTGGTGTAAGGAGTGGATGTTTACAGCAGTGATTGGGATGCCACTGAAGTGAATTGTTTTGTTCTGGAAGGAGTTAAGTTTCCTGAAAGTTGTTGTAGCTGCACTGATCCAAGCAGGTTGACAGTATTCAAACACAATCCTAACTTGTACCTTGTTAATGGTACGCTGGAGTTTTGAACGTAACTATTTAAATATATTTAAATCTGAATTGATTGTTTCTTGAAAAAAATCAGATGGAAATTCAATCTGGACATTTTGGTCCACCAGAAAACATAGTAAATGACAAGCTTTAAAAGGTAATTTGAAGTAAAAATATGATGGGGGAGGATTTTCTGAATGGTGCTGTTTCTGAGATGCATTAATTATCTGGAGACAAGAATTCCAGCCTTCACCCGACCTCTTAATTAAATCTCAGAGGCCTCAGTATCAGAGACAGACAGAATTAGGATTACAAGCAATTCCTAGATTTTAATTCCTGGAGTCCAGGACCAGGTAAATATAGGGAATCGCATGACAGGGAATGGAGATGAGACCTGTTTGGAGAGGGGGAAGAGGGATTGTGGAATTGCCAGGTTGGGATGGAGTACTTATAGGGGGAATATTTTGTGGTCCATCCAGGTCGAATAGGGAGTCACCAATCCATAGGAGGAATCATTGATAATGACAAACATTTGGTGGTGAAACGTGTTTAACTACAGGGCAATATAAACTGGCTGGTGAGATGGGCTGAACAGTGGCATATGGAACTTAACCCTGAAAAGTAATAAGGGTGCCGTTTGGGGGGACTAATAAGGAAAGGGATACTCATAGACTGGTATGATCCTAGAAAGTACAGAGAATCAGAGGGACTTTGATCTCTATGTCCATAGATCCTTGAAGGCAGCAGGATAAGTGGATAAGATGATAAAGAAGTCGGATGGGATATTTGTCTATCTTAGACAGGCATCAAATCCAATGCAAGGAGGAATCATGAAGCTGTATATAATATTAGTTAGTCTTCAGCTGGAGTACTGCATGTGGCTCTGGTCGCTACAATGTAGGGAGAATGTGATTTCAGTCGAGACGGTACAGAAGGGATTCCCAGGATGTTGCCTGGGCTGGAGCGATTCAACTCTGAAAAGAGACTGGATAGGCTGGGGTTACTTTCCATACAGCAGAAGGTGAAGATGGGACCTGATCGAGGTGTATAAAGTTATGAGTGGCATTGACAGGGTAGATAGAGTGTAATGACTCACTGGGTTACCACATTAGAAATCAAACCCTACTAGTTACAGGGTTATCGCAAAAGTTAAAGAATTTAAAACATCCACAAGGTTCCCCCATTTGCCTCATTCTCAGACCCAGATTGATAGAAAACATGGTCTGACTTTCTCTATTGAACAAGAACCATCTCTGTCACAAGCAATTAGACTCTCGCTAAAGGTAAAAAGTTATAAACTGTCGACATATAATACTAATAATTACAATTATATCCCCCTTGTAAACTCCACAAGTAATCAGACTCTAGCTAAAGGTAAATAGTTATAAACTGTCGACATATAATACTAATAATTAAAACTGTATCGTCTAGTAAATTCCACAAGTAATTAGACTCTAGCTAAAGGTAAATAGTTATAAACTGTTGACATATAATACGAATAATTAAAACTGTATGCCCCTTGTAAACTCCACAAGTAATTAGACTCTAGCTAAAGGTAATAAAGTTATAAACTTGACATAAAATACTTATAATTAAAACTGTATCCCCTTGTAAACTCCAGTTGACACACACAGTGACAGACAAACAAATTGGGTAAAATAGGTTCTGGACAGAGAGAGAAAATTGGAAAGGCAGTTCAGTAGTTTCTGTTCTCAGGTTCTACTGTTGAGGTGATTCAGATAACACTTCTGCTGGCCAGCACATTTGCTTCAGTTATTTTCTCTGGATGACTCCACTGATTGGTAAAAGATACAAGGGGGCTAACCTACTTGTAAAAAAACTTTGCCTTTTCAGTTAAAAGTCACGGCTTATACCAACTGCTGCAAGAAAGACACAACCAGTTTTCATCAGTCTTACAGTAAGTTTTGACTGCAGAGAACATTCCTGAACTGAACACTTCTCTCTCTCTCTGTAAATTGTTCCCACTCCAAACTCTTCGGTTACCTGAGATCCAATCACACAGTTGCTGGCGGATAGAAAGGTCTCTGATAACTGGTCACTAGTCCATAGACCAATCAACATCTTATTGCTAGCAAAAGCTGCATCAGTATAAGCTTATGGCTCTAAATAGTCTGCAATTCTTCAATTATTGTTTGTCAGGTTATTTGGCAGCAGTTTTGAAAGCATTCTTTCAAACATTGGTTTCAAATTAGCTGTTTCCCATTTCAATACCATAGTAGTTTTTTTAAAGAATAAAAAGCCACATTCCCTACAGGGATAATTGGAAGCACACTAGTTTTCTGAGCGCCGCTCCTTCATCATGTCGTTGTGAAGGAGCGGTGCTCCGAAAGCTAGTGTGCTTCCAATTAAACCTTTTGAACTATAACCTGGTGTTGTGTGATTTTTGACTTTGTACACCCCAGTCCAACACTGGCATCTCCAAATCATCCCTACAGGGAGAGGCTTTTGTACTTTGAGACCCTTGGCTATTGACTTGTCTACTGTTTTAAGCTAAGGAGCAATATATTCAGAGGAGCTTTGAGGAAAAACGTTTTCACCCAGAGAGCTGTGAATAAACTGGAACTTACTGCCTAAAGGCTGTAGAGACTGGAATCCACAAGATTTTCAAGTTAATGACTTGGATGAAGAACATAATATATTAGAGCCAACATTTTAGAAGATGCAAAAAAAAGGTGGAAGGGCAAGTGGTGAGGATGACACAAAGATTCTGCAGATGGATTCAGGCAGGTTAAGTGTGTGGGCAAAGCCTTGGTAGATGGAATATAATATGGAGTATGTGCTTTGGCAAGAAGAATAGAGGAGCTGAATATTATTTAAATGGCAAAAGTGTGCAAAAAGTTATGGAACAGAGTAATTTGAGTGTCCTTGTCCAGGAATGACAAAAAGCCAGTTCAGTGAGTGATATGGAAGACAAATGATTGGTGGTCTCTATTTCAAATGGAATGGAGATTTTGCTAAATCTATATAAGGCACTAGTCAGACCACATCTGGAATACACTAGTCAGACCATATCTGGAATACACTAGTCAGACCACATCTGGAATACACTAGTCAGACCATATCTGGAATACTGTGAATAGTTTTGGGCTCCTACCTTTAGGAAGGCAAATGGTATGTATGACTTCACAGTAAGAATATTTAAGTAGGGTCGTCATGCTGCAACTGTAAGTAGTATTGTATGCAGTTTTGGTCTCCTTATCTGAGGAAAGATGTTCTGTCTATGGAGGGAATGCAATGAAGATTTAACAGACTGAGTCCTACAATGGCAGGAGTGATGTATGAAAAGAGACTGGATCAGTCATGTTCATATTCACTGGAGATTAAAAGAATCAGAGAAGGGGGAATCTCATAAAAACTTATGCAATTAACAGGAGTAAACAAGGCAAATGCAGAAGGGATGTTCAGAAGGGTACAGAAAGAAAGTGAGAACAGAAAGTTGCATAATCAGTCATGATCATATTGAATAGTGGAACTGACTTGAACAGCAGATGGCCTATTCCTGCTCCTATTTTCTGTGTGTCTATAACTTCTACAAGAGTTTAGCTATCCATTATTGTTAAAACTTATTAATTTTAAGCATTTTAACCCTCATTTCTTACTGAAGGTTTAAATTCTTGTTAAGTTATTACTTGCCTAGGGATGAGCTTTTCCATATTTCAGTGTGCACATCCCGGAAATAATGGCGACAATTTTGGGCACCATAGCAATATTTTCTCTCAAAATCTGTAGAATTTTCTCTGAGTCTGTAGAATTCTTTATTGAGTTTGGATCATTATGTAGTATCAATGCTAACGAAGATAGATTTTTAGTTAGTCAGGGAATCAAGGGTTATGGGGAAACGGCAGGAAAGCAGAGCTGGGGATTATCAGATCTGCCATGATCTCATTGAATGGTGGAACAGACTCAATGGGCTGATGGACTACCTCTCCTAGTCTTATAGTCTTATAGTCTTATGTATTTTGATGAGCACTTGAAATATCATTGCACAACAGGCTATGTGCTGGAAAATGATGATTAGAACAGATAGATGCTTGATGGCCAGTGAGGAATAGAAACATAGAAAATAGGTGCAGGAATCGGCCATTTGGCCCTTCAAGCCTACATTCAATATGATCATGGCTGACCATGCAATTTCAGTATCCCATTCCCGCTTTCTTTCCACGCCCCTTGATCTCTTTAGCCGCAAGGGCCACGTGCAGCTCTCTCTTAAATATATCTAATGAACTGGCCCTAACAGCTTATTGTGGGATAGATTTCCAAGGTTCACAACTTCCTTGATGAAGAAATTCTTCCTCATCTGTCGTAAATGGCTTACCCTTATTCTTAGACTGTGACCCTTAGTTCTGGACTTGCCCAACATCAGGAAATTCTTCCCACATCCAGTCAGTCTAGTCCCATCAGGATTTTTTATGTTTCTATGAAATTCCCCCCTCATTCTTCTAAATTCCAGTCTTTCCTCATATGTCAGTCCAACTATCCCAGGAATCAATCTGGCGAACCTTCGCTGGACTCCCTCAATAGCAAAAATGTCCTTCCTGTAACTGTACACAATACTCAAGGTGTGGCCTCACCACGGCCCTGTACATAACTGCAGCAAGTCATCATTATCCAATACTCAAATCCTCTCGCTATGAAGGCCAGCATGCCCTTAGCTTTCCTCACCGCCTGCTGCTTCTGCATGCCAACCTTTAACAACTGTTCCACCATGACACCCAGGTCTCTTTGCCCATCACCTTTTCCTAAACTGCCACCATTCAGATAATAATCTGCCTTCCTGTTTTTGTGACCGAAATGGATAACCTCACATTTATTCACACCACGTTGCATTTGCCAAGTATTTGCCCACGCAGTCATTTTGTCCAAGTCACCCTGCAGCCTCTTAGCATCTTCCTCACAGCACACACTGCCACCCAGCTTCATGTCATCTGCAAATTTGGAGATATTGCATTCAATTCCTTCATCCACATCAATAGTGTATATTGTGAACAACTGGGGTCCCAGCAATGAACCTTGCAGTACCCCTCTGGGCACTGCCTGCCACTCTGGAAAGGACCTGTTTATTCCAACCCTCTGCTTACTGTCTGCCAACCAGTTCTCTATCCATGTCAATACATTACCCCCGATAACATGAGTTTTAATTTTCCTTACTAATTTCTTGTATGGAACCTTGTCAAAAGGCTTTTTAAAGGCCAGATTATCTACTGATTCACCCCTGATAACTCCATTGGTCATATCCTCAAAAAACTCCAGAAGAATGTGCCGAAGGGCCTCTTTCCATGCTGTAAAGCTACCTTCTCGGGTGACAAACTGGGCTCCTCCTGCCCTGGAACTTGCTCTTCCAGCCTGAAATATTGAAGCCAGACAGGATGCTGTCTGTGAGTGGCCAGTAACAACAGGATATGAGAGTAGTAGGAAGGCTGCTTTGAGAATTTTACAGACCCATGCTTGCAAAGCCCTTGAGGGGAACCTTAAGATTCCACCCATGATCTGAGAAAAGGAAGAAAGAGGTCATATGGGGTGAAGTATTCTTGAAAGAACAGCTATGCAAACATCTCTGAGCAATTTTACTGGTGCATGAAGATTTGGAACAAAAATATTTGGAATTATTTCAGTTTGACCAAGAGGATTATGTCTGTTCTGGTCAACGACTTTTTAAATGTCAAAACTAATTCTCTGTGTATTATTTGTTAGAAGTCTTCCTGTAAACCTTTGCAAGCTGCCTACATTTTTATGGCAAATGCATTCCCTTTTCTAGAGTAAATGACTTTTTCAGTTGAAATGCCAGAAGATGACTTTGTTTCTAAACAACAACTTGAAAATGAAACCAAGTTATTCACTAGAGCTATCTTGGTTGCCAAACTGGGGAGGTGTAATTTTTGTAAATCTCCTGAGTGATAAATATTGAGTTGACTATAAGTACAGCATAGGTCTGTGTGGGGGCAGAATGTCATTAGTGAATGAATGATAGGAATGTCATTAAAATGCTTTCAACATTATGACCCACAGGGTTAACAAGCAGAATTTAGTGATGAAGCAAGGGCAACAGTTATTGTCAGAGCTATTCTGAGAAAAATGCCTTCAAGAAATTATGCTCTTGGCAACTTGTTTTCCTACTAATTGAGGAATTGCCCATCTCAAGCTTTTACTAATAACTTTTATTTCTATAGTTCATTTTACTAATCTCTTTGTTGTAAAATAAAAATATTTTTCATCAAACTTTTCATGACACACCTTAGTGGCAGGTGCGACCTGAAATGAGACCAATATTACTGCATCACGAAAGCCAAAAGCCATAAATTATCATTTTACATCCTGATTAAAAAGTATAGACAGTGCAACATGGTTAGGAGAAAACCTTCCTGAAGAAGGGCTTATGCCCGAAACGTCGATTCTCCTGCTCCTCTGATGCTGCCTGGCCTGCTGTGTTTTTCCAGCATCACATTTTTCAACTTAGGAGAAAACCAAACCATATCATTTGAATACAGAAATTCGAAATACATGCACTATGCACATAACTGTTCCCTTAGATTACACAGGGAGAGGTTCTAAAATAGTAAGGAGGTGAACTCTGGGGACTGAATTGAATATCCTCTGAAATTTGATGCAAGGATCACAATGTGTGACTAATTTGCACCTTTTCCAATCAATGCAGGTAGTATGCAAACATCAAACTGCCTGATAGGTCTATTGATTGTGGCATTTCGGGGAAGCAATTGCTCAATGCTATTGGTGCTGAATTAGTAACTCAGAAACCAAGGCAATGCGTTTTTGGGAGGCAGGTTTGAATCTCATCACAGCAAATGCTGGAACTTGAAGTTGAAAGGAATCTAGAATTAAAAATCTGACTCTGACCATGGGAACCATGGTCAATTATAATAAAACCATCTGGTTCAATAATGTCGTTTAGGGAAGGAAAGCTGTCAAGTTTACCTGGAGTATCCTACATGTGACTCTATTCACAAAGCAATGTGTTTGGTTCTTCACTCCTTTCTTCAATGTCCTATCAAGTCAATTGTATCAAACAACTAAAATTTCTCAAAAAGGAACTGGACAGACCACCTAGTATTGACCTAGGCATTGAAAACAATGGCAAACTCAGACTGATGACATTACAAACATATGTGGTCTGGTACAGAACTCAGAGATCCATATCCAAAATAGTCATGCAACAAATTGGCAGATCCATATTTCTGGAATCATACTTTACAATGTCCCAGACACCACTGTCATTATTCGTGGATATGTCCTGTCCCACTGGTAAGCCAACTCCAACAGATGTGGCAGTTGGGAGTGAGTTGCCATGGGAGTACTCAAAATTGACATCTTATTGAATCAGGGCAAACATAGGCAAAGAAACATCCTGCAAATTAATGCCATCCTCCTGAATCAAAATGTTTACTGACCGAGCAGGTCAAGTCCTAAAGGAATTGTATTCTAGATGGTGAAGGAATGATAAAAGGGAAAAATATGCTTGATCTCATCATCAATTTGCCTGTTACAGATGCATTTGTCCATTGTAAGGAGGCGAACCTTATGACTGACCATTGATATAGTCCTTTTGGAGTGAAGTCCCACCTTCACTTTGTGTTGTGTGCCAGTATCACCATGCTAAATGGGATAGACTTCAAACAGATCTAGCAACTCAAGATAGGGTATTCATGAGGTGCTGTAGGTCATTAGGAGCAGCAAAACTGTATTCAAGTGCAATATCCCTCACTCTGCCATTGAATCTCTGGCTTAATGGCAATGAAGAGTGCAAGACGGCATGCCAAGAGCAGCATCATGCATACGTAAAAATAGGTCTCAACTTGATGAAGCTACAAAACAGGACTACATTTGTACAAAGCAGAAAACATTGCAAGTATGGTAAACAGAGGTTAGTGATTCCAAAACCAATAGATTAGATCTAAGCTCGGCAGTCCTGTCATATCAATTAAGAATGATGATGGGAAATTAAACAACTCACTGGAAGGGAAAGTTCCACAAATGTCCCCATCCTCAATGATGTGGCCACAAAGCACACCAGTACAATGTTTGCAATAAATTTCAGCCAAGTGCCAAGTGGCTGATGCATCTTGGGCTCCTCCAGATGTCTCCAGTAACATAAACATCGGTCTTCAGTTCATTTGATTCATTCCATATATCATGAAATAACAGAAGGCACTGGGACCTGATAGCAAAACATGCTATACCCCTAGCCAAACAGCACTTGCTCAACAGAAACATGCTCATTGATACCCAGTTATGGATCCACAAGGTCCACTCTGACCTCATTACAGCCTTGGTTTTTAAACATGGACAAAAGAGCTGAATTCCAGAGGTGAGGTGAGAATGGTTACCCTTGACTTCAAAGCCATACTTAACAGAGTGTGGCATCAGAGCCCTAGCAAAACTGGAGCCAGTAGGAATCAGGGTCCACTCTCCACTGTTTGGAGTCATACTTGGCACATTGGAAGTTGATTGTGGTTATTGGAGGTTAGTCATCTCACCTCCAGGATATCTGTGAAAGAGTTCCTCAAGATAGTGTCCTAGGTCCAACCATCTTCAGCTGCTGACATTCCTTCCATCATAAGTTCAGAATTGGGGATGTTCACACAATATTCAGTAGCATTCATGACTCCTCAGATATTGAAGTAATGCATGTCCAAATGCAGTAAGACCTGGACAATATCTAGGTTTGGACTGACAAGTGCCAAATAACATTTAGGTCATATAAGTTCCAATCAATGACCATCTCCAACAAGAGACAATCTAACCATCATCCAAGCACAGACAGGTGATGCTAGTTTAGTTTGAGAACATGGTCTGGTTGGACCAAAGGGTCTGTTTCCATGCTGTATGACTCTATGACACTATGATTATGACTATTCAGTGGAATTACTATTGCTGAATACCCTATTACCAACATCCTAGTGTTTATCATTGATCAGAAACTGAACTAGCAATAAAAACACAGTGGTTACAACAGCAGGTCAAAGACTAGGAATCCTGCAGCAAGTAACTCACCTCCTGACTCTCCAAGGCTTCCCCACCAGTTACAAAGCCTAAGTCAGGAGTGTGATGGAATATTCTAAATTCATCACTTTCAAATATATAGACAGCTCTCACTTAAAACCTTGTATGGAATCTGGCTCTTCTCCAGGCAGCGCATTCTAAATCCTAACAATTCTCTGAGTAAAAATGTTTCTCCTCATTGCAATTCTAGCTCCCTTGCTGACAATCTTGATATTGTGACCCCGAGTTACTGACTAATGAAACAGTACCTGTTAAAATTGTTCGCAATTTTGAACATGTCAGTGAGGTCCCCTCTGTGTCTTCTCTACTCTAAGGAGAATAAGCCCAATTACTATAACCTTTTCTTGTCTAAAATCCCTCATCCCTGGTATAATTCAAATATTACTCCTTTGCACTCTTGTACGGCCTTAACATCCTTCATTTAATAAGGTGCCCAGAACTGAACACAATACTCCAAATGTCTGCCCAATGATTTGTAGAGGTGCAACATCATTTCCTTGCCTTTATACTCTCTGCCTGTATTTAGAAACCCAAGGATCCTATTAGCCTTCTTTGCAAATGCTTCAAATTGTCTGGCCACCTTCAGAGAATAATGCACATGGACCACGAGGTCCCTCTGCTTCTGTACTCCTGTCACAGTTGTATCATTGAGTCTTTCCATGCTTCGTCTACAGACACTCACACTTGAGTGTCTGTGTCAATAGTTGACTGAAGACTAATATGCAGTGTAGTAGATTATTGAGAAGACTAAATTAGGCTTTATTGCAAAAGAATTTGAATGCAAATGTAATGAAATGTTTCTTCTGTTGTTCAGGAGATTGGCCTAAAAATATTTAGGAAAAATATTTTGTCATGGAGGCAGGTACTGTTTCATTAGTTGGTATGTCAGTAATTCGGGGTTACAAGACTTGCCTCTGGTATGGCAGGACTATCCTCTGAACAGCAATAGGGCAAACTGGACCTGTATTTCCAGAGTTTTGAAAAATGAGAGTGTTCTCATTGATGCCTACAAAATACTTGAAAGGACAGTCAGGGTAGATGTAGTTCAGATGTTCCTCTGTTTGGAGAGTCTAGGACCAGGGGCACATTTTTAAAAAAAGAGGATGCCACTTAGATCAGAGGTGAAGAGTTCTTTACACAGAATGCTGTGAATCATTGGAATTCTTGACATCAGAAGGTTATAGAAGCTCAGTGTCTGAGCATGTTTAAAGTAGAAATTGATACCTTTTTGATTATCAATGGCTTAAAGAAATATTAGGATGAAAAGCATTGAAGTGTTCAATCAGCGATGATTATATTGAATAGTCTGGCTCGATTTACTGAATGGCCTAATCCTGGTCTATGTCAGTATAAATCGTACAACTCCATTTCCCAAGGGACAGAAAGGACACATAGATCTCTAAAGTCCTGACATCCAAAACACCTCCATCACAATCATCTCCCTTACATCCAAGACAAGCTGTAACCATTCTACAATTTTAGCAACTATTCTCATTTTTATTTTTAACATATCCAATTTTCCTTCATTATTCCAAAGTTGAATAAAAGGGTGAATAGTTAACCTGATTGCAGGCTTCTGGCTATGTCTTCATCCAGTTGCTGACAGAAGTTTGCAGAGTCAGTAAAATAGAATAGGATACCTCCTTTGTGGAAGTAGGCCATTTGGCACATCAAGTCCAAACTGACCCTCTGAAGAGCATCCCAGGCAGACACCACCCCCTCTATCCTACTCCTGTAACTCTGCATTTCCCATGGCTAACCCATCTAGCCTACACATCCCTGGACACTATAGACAATTTAACATGGCCAATCCACTTAACCTACACGTCTTTGGACTGAGGGAGGAAACCCATGCAGGCAGGGGGAGAATGTGCAAACTCCACACAAATCGCCCAAAGTCTGGAATCAAACCTGGGTCCCTGGTATTATTAGGCCGCAGTGCTAATCACTGAGCCATTGTAGTGTGAAGTCAAATTGAAATTTTGGTATCTTATTAGTTACAGAGAAATCAGTTCAATAAATGCATTACTATAATGATGTTTATCTGCAGTATATCCTCGTTACCTTTTGGACCTGGCAAGATGATATGAGTTGCGCAGACGTCTGAGGCAGGACGATGCGTTTCAGTGAAGGACAATGTCTGTACTTGGAGAACAATGAGCAAACATAAGAATCTTCTCACACACTCAATTTCCATTCTTCCTGACGTTTCTAACCTGCAAAAAGATTAAATGAAGCAGGACTCAGAATTGATAATTATGTTTGCTATTGTATTGATAGCACATTTTATATTGCTCTTGATGTTTGTTTCTCTTAAAATCAATGGGATATTGGGAAAGCTATAAAAGGTTACTGCCAACTTGTTATTACCTTTTTACACTATCACTCAAAGTCAAAAGTCTATTCTTTTCCTATCTTAATGCAATGTTTCTAAAATGTGTTCACCTCACGTGAAACTGATTTGACATAACATCTGCAAATTAGTATCTCCAATAAGACATCTAAGATTAATTGAAAACGTATAGGAAATCACAGAAAGCATTCTCTGATTTTATACAGCTTAAAACATACTGACAGATAGATAAGTTCACCATTTATAACAAAACTCATTACATATTTATCATTATACACATCTATAATAAACCTCCTGTTATGTTACAAAACTGCTAAAAGTGGTCACACACCTCCCTGCCAATCAGCTTCACGACAAAACTAAACATATCACAATGCTGAGATTTATCAAGATGCCAGGGGTTTGAAAGTGATGTTATTGCATTCATTGTGCAGATAGAAACCAGGTCAAACATTTGCCCTGCACACCAAGGGCTCTTAAAATACTTCCATCCTTGGATTTCTAAAATATGTCGAATTTCAGTTAGTTTTGAATGATTTTTTAAAATCCATCGCTGTCAAAAGGAATTAGGCCTCTTGCATTTGTTGATGAGGGACCTAGTTTAAGACATACTTGTCGATTTGGATTTGGTCTAGTTGCTCCCTAGGTGAAAACAAAAAGTGAAAGGAAGGTATATTCCTCCCAGCTCTCCAACACACATGAGCACTAACCTTAATATATGAGTGGCCTCCTCTCCCAGTATTGATCCTGCTACTCCCAGGATGTAAAGGAGGATTGTTGCTGCTGAGGCAGGCAATGCAAAATGAATATTTTGAATGCAAGAGCTGCCTTTGGAGATGCAATCATCGATAACAGTTTGAATAAGTCATTTAACAGAGGCCTTAAGTCCAAATTTCTAGTGAGGCTTCGGCCTGTACAGTTTGGGGCTTGTACAGCACGCACAATGTTGGTACTGCACACAGAAATTTTATTCCATCATACTTTAGAAAGAAGGAATTGCAATTCCAAACAAATAAATAATTTTGACAGGCTGCAAGGTTCTCTTTACATTTTGCTTGTGGTATTTACCAATTTTGTTTTTATCATTTAAAGCTGTTAAATCATTTATATTGTCAGATGAGATCACAAGGTGAAATGTTGCTTTACCTAAGAATTTGATAGAATACGACATTGTAATTTTACTGGAAATTGTAATGGTTAAACATAAATTTACAAGAAACAGCACTTGCAAGATTCCATCAGCTACAGTAATTCATCATCATGCATTAATTTCATTTATTTGTTCTTCCATTATCTTCATTCAGCTGCTTACAAGATGTTGTTATGAATTAAATTCTCAGTTAGCGAGAATTTCCCCCTTTGAGGCCCAGTTGAATACGTAGCTGTTCATTTCTGTTGGCAGTTCTCTGCATAAATAATGCTTTACAATTTGCTGTTACTTTATTCAGTTCTATAAGATGAGATGGGAGGCAATTACAAATAATTGTATAGACATCCAAATATAGAGCGGAACTTTGTGAACACCTTTCAGAAAATAAATTAACCATTAGCTGAATATACACAATTTTGGATGTTATTTTAAAACACACAATTATGGTCTTGTGTCAGAAACAACTATTTTCATTTAACAGCACACCTGAAGAAGGATATCACTCTAGAAATTAAATGGAAACAGTAGCTAAAGACCTTGTATGCCACTTTTTATTTAATACACTCTTCCTTCGTGCAAATTAATGTCAATCTCTTGTTACGACAATAAACACAATCTAACATTTTCAAGTAAACAAGATTTGCATTTTCGGAAACAAATATAGACAGCTTACCTCTCGAAAGAAGAGACTAAAATGGAGGTTCTTATCATACGTTCAGCTGATACTCCATCCAGATCCCATCCTTCCAGAATGTTTATTCATTGTTGACACTTGTTTATTAGAGTTGCTTTTAATATTGCGTCAGCAACTTACATTGCCCACCCAGTGTGTTTACAGGATTTAATGATATATCAAAGTTTTCTTTAAATTCTCTAACTTGCAATCATAAAATAAATGAATGCCTTGTTTAGTATTTGCAGTTTGTTTCAAATTAGTTTCAAGAGTAAGCAAATTGAACAGTGTTCTTTATCTTGTTTAAGGAGTCAATCCTTTTGCCTATCTGAGTCTTTCTTCTCTTTCTGAGCCTCCCAATGTATTTTCCTCCCTATAGTAGTTTATGCTTTCAAATATAGGAGGTTGTTAAAAAGTGCATAAAAACAATGTGGGATGAGTGAAACCGACTGTTTCCCTGTTTCTTCTGGTAAGGGATCTGAAAGTCTCCACTTTAAACCACATCATAAGAGAATGGCAATGATTGGAAGAAAGTGAGAGGGGAGGCAGTGGGGTCAAACACTGTTTACTGAATAATCGGGTGGTGAGGGGGAACAGAGATTTCTTGCAAAGAGGTGCTCTTTTGTCTCCAATGCTGTATATCAGGGTATAATAGCTAAAATCTTTCCTTTTGAAGCAAAGCAAGAAATATTGCTGTTTTATCTGTCATGGCAATGATCCTAGAAGTATAAATAGATATCTTTCCTGCTAGTTTGAGTACATTCTATGAAATTGGAGGGTCACAGCACAGACACAGACCTGATTCTGTGGATATAAAGCTGTCAAACAGTGAGGACAATCTTTGGGGGGAAAGATGAACAATTAGCTGAATATACAAGATTCTAGATGTTATAATTTGAAAACTGAAAATGTCTCATTTTCAAAAACATGCCTTTCATGAAATTATGCTTCTGAGGAAGGATAACAACCTGAAAATTACAACATTTGAAGAGCCTCCATTTCAGTGTTTTTTAATGTGCAGGAGAAACATATTGGCACTCATGGTTAGATTAGATTAGATTACTTACAGTGTGGAAACAGGCCCTTCAGCCCAACAAGTCCACACCGCACCACCGAAGCGCAACCCACCCATACCCCTACATTTACCCCTTACCTAACACTACGGGCAATTTAGCATAGCCAATTCATCTGACCTGCACATCTTTGGACTGTGGGAGGAAACCGGAGCACCCGGAGGAAACCCACGCAGACACGGGGAGAACGTGCAAACTCCACACAGTCAGTCGCCTGAGGTGGGAATTGAACCCGGGTCTCTGGTGCTGTGAGGCAGCAGTGCTAACCACTGTGCCACCCACAATACTTGGTTAATACTTGGATTTTTATTTTATATTCATTGCTACAATGCTGTGGGTGAAGGGAGTATATGAGGTGATTTGGATGTTCATCATTTTTGCCATCCTGTATCTCAATTAAAGTTTTTTAAAAATCAAAATAAAATAGAAGAATGACAAATGAGAACTAGCTTGACAAGCCTGGAAAGAGAGAAGCAGTCAACCTGACGCCAAAAGTGAAGACCCCATTTCTCGAAGTCAAAGTCAATGCTGGGAATGAAGCAGAGCGATGTTTAAGTATGTAAACTATAAATTAATCCATTATATATACATATTAAAAATTGCTTATCAAAAGAATTACAATGCTAAACAAATGCAAATGCAATTAGAATCAGCATTTATAAATAAATTCCACTCTGGAATCAAAATAATTTAAAATGAAAGGCTTTAAAGGTGATTTATGGCCAAGGTGCCTTTTACCCTTGCTTCGGGAACTCATAATGCTAACATGTCCTGTATTAACTTCTGTTGGGAGCTTTGGGTTGAATTTTGTACTCTGTGTTAACGACCTTGGATTTACCATCCATCTGATACTGGGTCAAACTAAACCTATTTAAAAAAAAGTCTGTTTATTTAACAGTGGCCACACTGTTTCCATGATGATACAAATAATATGTTGACACAAGCTGATAGGGAACACATTTTAATTTAACAACTGCTAAAGTAAGAGACATAAGCTTAGAGAATGTTTTTAATAATACATTTACTTCTGTGGAACAGAGATTTACAAAATGGAAAGATCACGTCAGTCCGGAATGATCAAAACTTAAATGTCAGGGAAGCAGATGATCCCAGTGGGAGGTGCTTTAATGTCAAATTACATCTGCTTGCTTTCTTTGGCATGCAATGACTATGCCAATTCTTGTGAATTCAAAAGAGGTTCCTTCATTACTGGGTAAAAAGTTGATGGGGTGTGGTGTGTTTAGTGGTGAGGTGTTCCTGTTCCACAAAGAGCACATTGAAGCCACCTGCATTTATTGGGAAATCGAGAGGTCCTGTGTAAATATCCGATATTGGGGAGATGCTGGGTACTGCTCAGAAAGAGGATGCAGTTATTCCCATGATCTCCCCTATGAGGGAAAGTACAACAGTAAAGCTGAAACGGACAGATGGGTCTGTGGCAGCAAATAAGACTTTTGAATGGCGTGGTGCCTTCCTGGTGCCAGGTTCAGGGATGTCTCAGCATGGCTGCACATCATGCTGAAGGGGGAGGTGAATAGCCAGCAGTCATGGTCCATGTTGGGACCAACAACATGAGTGAAAAAAGAAATGAAGTCCTGCAAGAGGAGCTTAGAGAGTTAGGTATTAGATTAACGAGGAAGACCACTAAGGTTGTAATCTATGGATTACTTCTAGTACCACATGCGGCTGAGTATAAGAATAGGAAGATAGATTAGATAAATGTGAGCTGAAAGGAATGTTGTAGGAGGGAGGGATTTAGATTTTTAGATCAATGGGACAGATGCTGGGGTAGGTGCAACCTGTACCAGCTGAACCGGAATAAGTCCAATATCCTTGGTGGGAAATTGCAGAAAATACAGAGACATGTCAAGACAGAGGGTAGTGGTTGATGGGAAATGTTCATCCTGGAGTTCAGTTACTAGTGGTGTACCACAATGATCTGTTTTGGGGGCACTGCTGTTTGTCATTTTTATAATGGATGAGGGTGTAGAAGGATGGGTTAGTAAATTTGTGGATGGCACTAAAGTCAGCGGAGTTGTGGACAGTGCGGAAGGAGGTTGTAGGTTACAGAGGGACATAGATAATTTGCAGAGCTGGGCCGAGAGGTGGCAAATGGAGTTTAATGCAGGAAATTATGAGGTGATTCACTTTGGAAGGAGTAACAGGAATAGAGAGTGTTGGGCTAATAGTAAGATTCTTGGCATCGTGCATGAGCAGAGAGATCTTGGTGTCCATGTGCATAGATCCCTGACAGTTGCCAACCAGGTTGATAGGGTTGTTAAGAAGGCCTATGATGTGTTAGCTTTTATTGGTAGAGGTCATGAGGTCATGTTGCAACTGTACAAAACCCTGGTGCAGCCGCATTTGGGGTATTACATGCAGTTCTGGTTGCTGCATTATAGGAAGAATGCGGAAACATTGGAAAGGGTTCAGAGGAGATTTACTAGGATGTTGCCTGATATGAAGGGAAGATGTCATGAGGAAAGGCTGAGGGACTTGAGGCTGTTTTGTTAGAGAGGGAAAGGTTAGGAGGTGACTTAATAAAGGCATACAAGATGATCAGAGGATTATATAGGTGGACAGTGAGAGCCTTTTTCCTTGGATGGTGCTGGCTAGCACAAGGGGACATAGCTTTAAATTGAGGGGTGACAGATATAGGACAGATGT